>NC_138889.1:50039033-50119340 GCF_965194825.1 Balaenoptera physalus
CTGCAACACTTTGTACACCTATTATAGCAGTTATTACCCTAAATTGAAATCGTTTACAAATTTGTCTCTTCAAAGGCTTAATCCTCTTTTGCATCCGGAGTGCTCACTCAGCACGGGGGACACACTAGGCTCTCAAAGCTTGGGTGAGAGCCAAAATACGCCCATTAACCCGATGCAAGGATTCCTAGGTCGATTAGCAGTCCTGCACCCAGCGCTAAACGAAGACACTTGGGTATCAGCACTTGTAAGTTCGGGAGAAGGAAGATCTTTGGAAGGACCCAAGGCAGACCTGGGCTACACTCAACTGGATGTTCAACAGTAACTGGGGAGATGATGAGGAAGCAGAAGTCCTTAAAGTTCACCAATTTCGGAAATTTGCCTGGTCTGGCTCCAGCATCGGTAACTTTTTTTTCAACTGGCCCTGATACAATATTGTATTTATAGGCGTGCTTGCCTCTCCACCAGCCAGCACCTTCCAGCGGTGTACCAGTCCTCACTGCGCATCCATTGGGTGGCTCAGGCCATACACATCACCCTCACCGCTTATCCAGGTATTATTGTATTAGACATTTTAAAATCATCAGCTCATTTAATCCTCTCAACAACCTGTGAAATATTTTTGTTTGTTTTACTCGTGAGGAAGCTGACGTCCGGAGTGGTGAAAGCACCTTGTTCCGTACCACTGTGCGCTCCTTTCCACTGCGCCGGGGCGGACCCCGCTCTCTGAGTGGAAGGTCTCCTGGCGCTCCACGCTCTCGGGCTCCAAGGACCCCTAAAGCAGAGTGGTCAAAAAATGTGTTGCATTCTTTATCTGCACAGTGAAAAAGTTGTTTCGGGGTAAAAGTTGTTGAGAAGGAAGCCAAGATGGGGAGGTAAGGGGGAGAGAAAAAACAGGAGGGGGGCGGGGAGGGGTGGGAGAAGGACCCGAGAGAGGGCTGGAGTCCAAGGCAGCGGAGGCCGGGCCGGGCCGGGGCGGGGCGCGGGGGCGGGCCAGGCGCGGGCGCAGAACTATTGGCCCGTGCGTCCGGGAGTGGCCCCTGCGCGCCCGCACGCCGCCCGACGGGGAGCCCGCACGCGCCTCCCATCGCTGACAGCGGCCGGGCGGCACCTGGACCGCAGGGCGAGCGAGCCGGGCAGAGCCGCCAGCACCCCGCCGGGGGAGAGGAAGCTCGCAGCGCCCAGTCCGGAGGAAGGTAACGCGCCGCACCGCGCTCGGGGTTGCGGGGTTTGCTCCAACCGGCCGGGGTCTGCGGCCAAGAGCACGAGAGAGGCGGCGAGAGGCTGTCCCTGCCCGGCAGCGCGCCCGGCTCTAGCCTCGACTAATATGCCCACTCGCTGTGTTACCTCGGGCAACTTTCTTTCCCTCTCTGGGTCTGTGTTTCCTCCTCCGTTAAATGAGGGAGTTGGTGTTGAATGATGATGCTTTTCTGGTCTTCTGAGTTCTAAAACGTGAACTTCGTTTTGGCACCCGGCAAGCGCCCTTTCTCAATTTCCCACTCACGAAAGAGCCGGGTACGCTGCCCAGGGGGCGGTCTCCAGGGAGCCGAGGTGCTTGGGTAGGCGGGCGGTTCCGTGGGCTGTCGCGTTTCCTGGGGCTTTCGAGGACTGAGCCTGGGCTTGGGGCTGGCTGCTGGGTGGCCCTGACTACAGAGCAACTGTCCCTAGATTGCTCAGGTGGAGTAAGGTAGGGCGTTAGGACCTATCTACAGGTGTGGGGTCGGGAAGGGGGAGTTGGGTGCTGATGATTTCTACCTGGAAAATAAGCAGATTTGTTTTGGAGTTCTCCTCCTACACTCAGACCTTGTCCCGTGGTGAGTTATAAATTACAGGAATGAGATTTATTATCTTTCAAAGTAGAAAACCAACTGCTTCAGCAGCTAGGACAGAGGGCTCTCCCAGCATGTAGGAAGTGGGCCTCTCTCTCTCTGCAGCCATCCTCCTCCCTCTTCCTTTTCCTCCCTCCTCCCTTTATAAATCCCCTTTGACTTTGAGGGGCTCCACTTCCTGCCTGAATGAAAAGTCCTCATTTTCATTGAGTGCTGATTTGTGACCAGCAGCCTCCAGGGCTTTGGGCTCTGGGTTGAGATGGAAACCTAGATAAGAACAGACTATGAATCACACTGTCAGCCTCTACCATGCAAGGATGTGCAGAGGAAGCCCCATGGGGTTTCAGACAGACAGACAGACAAACACTGGAAGGTGGGATGGATTCCAACTGTTGTTCGGCTTCCCGTCCCCTTCTTGGCAGCCATTCTCAGCTATGCAGCCAACTGTCAGTAGGATGGAGCAGCCAAACAGAGGAGGGTGCTTGAAAGCAGCAGAGGACTTTGGTGGGTTTCTGTGGAAGGTCTCCAGCAATTCTCTCCCTTCTCTTTCCCTCAGCCCTTAGTGTGGTATCCAGGTGAAATTAGATTCCAGGGCCCATCAAGAGCAGCGGAGGAGGGGGGCAGGGCAGTGGCAATATTGACCTTTTGGCGGGCACTTATGGGCCAGATACTCTTCTTTGCATGGAACACATCCTTAGTTCTCACAAAGCCACGTGAGGGCTGGTATACTGATATTTACCCCATTTTACAAATGAGGAACTGAGGCTCAGAAAGATGGCTTCCCTTAGTCACATAGCTAGTAAGTGGCAGAGCTGGGATTCAAATCCAATCTCTCTGATTTTAAAACCTGTGTTCTTTTCCCTTTTTTGGTGCTCCTTGAGTAAGGGCAAGTTGGAACAGTGACAGCAAAAATGATTGTTATTGAGTTCTCACGAGGTGACAGACTCCATTCAAAGCACTCCAGAGGTGTTAGGTCATTTATGATGCAGGCGTTTCAGTCATTCTGGTGGGCATCAGTGATGCCTTAGCCTCTCTCAAGCAGCAGTCCCGTTCCAGAACGCCTGCCTGACCCCACCCAGCTGCTGGTGAGTGGGCTGGATGAGGGCCCTGTTTGCTTTATCCTGGAGGTGGTTTGAGGTCTCATGAAAGATTGATTGTCCACAGCTGATCCGTTAGACCTGACCGTTGGCTTGTGAATGATCCCACTGTCCCCTAAGAGGCCTTTCTCAGGCTTCGCTCAATAAACATTTGTGGAATGAATGAATTAGCACCTTGTGCAGAGTGGTCTGCTGTCCTGAAGAAATGTGAGGCGGCCCCTGGGGCAGCCCGGGCCCTCACCATCCTCAGAACCCAGGATGCCAGGCCAGGTAGTTCTCCCCCTTGGGCAAGGAAGGTAGGGCGAACTGTGCCCCTGTGGGCTTACAGATTTCCCTGCTAATGTGTTGGCTGCCACCTGTTTTATAAAGGAGTTTTTAAAGATAGTAGATGAAGGCAAATTTGACTTTTTAAAAAAGTTAAAAGGAAAAGTGACTTAGTTTTAATCAGGTTTCTGCTCTCTCAAAAAGGGGGGGAAATAAGATGGTACTATTTGCCTTAGGGCTTCCCAAACTTCTCCATTAGAAGAGTCTCTAATAGCAAAAGAAGCCTGACAAGTGCTCCTGGGGGTTGGGTTATAGTTCAGATTGGCCCCAGCGAGCACGAAAATTGTTTTAAGGATTTATGCAGGTTTTTTTCATTTGATTCCGTATGTCTGTCAAATTTAGTTTTTCTGATAAATATTTATATATGGTTTTCTTCCCCAAAATATTTGTGTAAAATTGGTGTCCTGCATATTGCTTTATATTCTTGCGGGGCTGAGAGTACCCAAATGGAGAAACAGGGCAAAGGTTCTGGTCTGGGAGCTTTAAGTATTGTTTGCATTTTCTAGTCACTTGGTTCATAGTGACAGAGCTTCCCAGCCTCCTGTGGTGATAACCTCTTTTCCCATTTTTCAGAGTGAAGAACATATTTAAAAAATAAAAACAATCATTGTTTTCCCTCCCCACAGACTTATTAAGATATAAATGACATTGCATAAGTCTAGGGTGTACACATGATGATTTTATACATGTATATATCACTACTATTTTTCTTGTAGTGAGGACGTTTAAGATTTAGTCTCTTAGCAACTTTCAAGTATGTAATACATACTATAGTCACCATGCTGTATATTAGATCTTAAGAACTTATTCATTTTATAACTGGAAATCTGTATGCTTTGACCAAGATCTCCCTATTTCCCTCACTCCCCAGCCTTTGGCAATCATCGTTTTACTCTCTGTTTCTATGAGTTTAGCTTTTGTAAGATTCCACGTGTAAGTGATATCATTATTGTTTGTTTTCTTATTACTAAAACTATACCTATTTGTTGTAGAAAAAGATAAAATACAGATTAGCATTAATAATAATACATCTGTACTCAGAAACAACTAATGTAAAACTTGGGATACAGCCTTCCAAATCTTTTCTCTGCATCTGTACGTTAAAAAAAAAAAGAACAGGGGGCTTCCCTGGTGGCACAGTGGTAGAGGGTCTGCCTGCCAATGCAGGGGACACGGGTTCGAGCCCTGGTCTGGGAAGATCCCACGTGCCGTGGAGCGACTGGGCCCGTGAGCCACAACTACTGAGCCTGTGCGTCTGGAGCCTGTGCTCCGCAACAAGAGAGGCCATGATAGTGAGAGGCCCGCGCACCGGGATGAAGAGTGGCCCCCGCTTGCCGCAACTGGAGAAGGCCCTCGCGCGGAGACGAAGACCCAACACAGCCATAAATAAATAAATAAATAAATAAAAATAAAATGACTAATACTCTTAAAAAGAAAAAAGAATTCTTTCTGAAAAAAAAAAAGAACAAATGAATATAACTCTTACTTTTTTAAAAATAAATTTACTTATTTATTTATTTATTTTTGGCTGTGTTGGGTCTTCGTTTCTGTGCGAGGGCTTTCTCTAGTTGCGGAGAGCAGGAGACACTCTTCACCGCGGTGCGCAGGCCTCTCACTATCGCGGCCTTTCTTGTTGCCGAGCACAGGCTCCAGACGCGCAGGCTCAGTAGTTGTGGCTCACGGGCCCAGTTGCTCCGCGGCATGTGGGATCTTCCCAGACCAGAGCTTGAACCTGTGTCCCCTGCATTGGCAGGCGGATTCTTAACCACTGTGTCACCAGGGAAGCCCAACCCTTACTTTTGACTGTATTATTGTCAGGGCTAAGAGCCATCTCAGGTTGCTTTTGAAAGTATGTTGAAAGTAAATCATGAATAATTAAAGACATCGTAAAGGTTAATCCTGTTTGTGAACCCCAAAGTTCACCCCCTAGAGTTCCCCTGTGTCATTTAGTTTCCAGCAGAAAGAAGTGCCCACAGTGGGGCTGCTGCTGACATTATGGGGTCAAGTTGTGCTCCTTGTTAAAGTGACTCAAGCATCTTAAATGTCTCAGATGTAACAAAAAGGTAGCTCTTCGGCGTTGTTGATGTGCAAAATGTGAGCAGAAAATTCTAAAGCTAATAGCACAGTGAGGAGGAGAGAGCCTTAGAAAAGGTCCTTGCTCCAACATTGCATTTTAGTACCTGTGTGACTTTGGGTAGCTTCTGGGAACCAGTTTTTCCTTCCGTAAATTGGAAATAATGACACCTACTTGATTTTTCTCCACCGAAGTCACTAGGAGGGCCAAGTGGCAGGTGTTATTGTTTGTTACTTGAATTGCATGTCAGTGTGTATGCAATTTTAAAAAAATTTAAAGGTAGAAAAAAACAAAAACATTGTCGGTCTTTATAAAAATGCTGAAATCTAACTCCTGGGCCTAACGTTAGTAGGACTTAATTATGATGCAGATGCTCTGTTGGATCCCTACTCTGTTTTCTTCAAAGAATATAGGATTCCTACATGGCTGGCATCTCACTGATCTTCATCACAATCCTGAAGCGAAGAAAAGGACAGAAAATAGTCCCATTTCACAGAATAAAAAACAGGCTTGCCATTCAAGGGAGCTGTTCCTTTGCACAGGGAGTCCCAGAGCTCCTGAGGGCTCTCTAGCTGCCTAAAGCAAGGCAGAGGCATGCTGGGAGGAAACAGTGAGAGCAGCCGGAAAGGTGATGATGTACCCCTGGGGGCACTCACCCAGCTCGGAGCAGCTCTGCGGAGAGGAATGGGCCCTGTAATGGGAGGCAGGTGGCTTGGCTTCCACTCCTATCTCACGGATAGGCTGTGAGCTCTGGGTTTAGTCATGTCCTCTCCCGGAGCCTTGGTTGTTTTTTTTTTTTTTTTAATCTATAGAGGGAGTTGGACCAGATGAAGTTCTTTCCAGTCTTAAAAATCTATGATTCTGGGTTATTTTCCATTCACATTTGCCCACATAAAAGTTTGGTAGAGAATCCAAATGAATCAGGTGTCAGAAAATGTTCCCACTTCCTGTTGCTTTCAGTGCCCCCTCATTATTTTCTAAGGGTCTCCCCAGCTGACTGCCCTCATGCAGAACACGTGATCCATAGATCATTGATGGGAGAGTAGTTTCTGCTCATCTATTTGTTACTCTTAATCTAGAACACCCTCAGATTGTAGGAGGGAGAACTGCTTTGAGGCAACTTTTGGGAAGGTAGGTTGACAGAAGTATAATGAAAGCAGGTTATTTATGTTAATAAGGCTGTGTGTGTCACAAAGTACTCACTTCTGAAATCACTAAATACAGTACTTTTCTTTAGTGCCCACTGGGTATTGGTCCTGTGCTGGGACCCTTGCAGAACGTGAGAGAAGCACACTCTAGAGTGGTTCAGAACCGTAGGCTAGGGTGAGGGAGGGAGAGAGGAGACCGGAGAGAGGAGAGAGCGCCAGGTGTGGCTGGAACACCTTGGAGATGAAAAGGCCAATTTGGGAAAAGGTTGAGGCTCTAAGGGCTTGGAATCTCTGGTTTAATTCTGCATCCAATTGCCTGGCACTCAATGGGAACTTAGTAAAGTATTTTCAATGAATTAATAAATGAACAAATGGAAGAGTGAATGAATCACTCTTCTGAAATGAAGTCTATGCTGAAATGTGGTGTAATGATCCTCAGGTGGTTGCAGTGACTTTACATATGTGAAGTACTTACCACTTACAAAAACACGTTGCTATGCATTATCCCTCAAAATGATGATAGAGATTAAAGAAAGCCAAAATAAAAGCATTTCCTAATGTCATAGTTTCTAGATATTTTGCAGCAACTAGTAGAACAGATTTGGTTTGTTATTCATAGATAAGTCTTCTTTCTATAAATGCATCAAGAAATATTTGAGAGGGGGGTATAGGACCTAGTAAACAATTCCACAAATTTGCATTGTGAGTTAGAGGGAGAAAGAAAGGCATTGCTTAACTTCTGAGTGAATAGACATTCTTTTTTCCCTCGTAGAACATTGTTTTACTGTAACTCCTGGTGTAACTGACACCATCAGCTTCTGATTAGACAGATGTGTTTTGTGCTGCCATTACTCACGGCCACAGGCGCCTGGTCTCTCCTGCCACTGGCTGAGTCAGTTGATTAAAGCACAGGGCTCTGTGGCTGAGGGCATGGGCTGGATCCCAGGCCAAGCCAAGGCGCTCTGTCAGATCCGTGCCTCAACCACCCACTCCGCCCCCTCTGCCAGCCATCTGCGCTGGGAGGAAGACTGAACTCTGGCATGTTAGATTCTTTAGGGCAGAATCTTCACCACTGCTGGTTTTAGACTAATCATTTGAGTTTTAGAAATAAAGGGTCTGGCTCACAGACTTAGAAAATGAACTTATGGTTGCCAGCGGGGAATGGTGAGGGGGACAGATAGACTGGGAGTTGGGATTGACGTGCATACACTGCTATATTTAAAATGGCTAACAAGGACCTACTGTATAGCACAGGGAACTCTGCTCAGTATTCTGTAATAACCTAAATGGGAAAAGAATTTGAAAAAGAATTTAAAAAAAAGAAATAAAGGGTCTGGGTTTTCAGTTTAATTCTTTGATTCTTTTTTTTTGTTTTAAAGAGTAACACTTTTTTTTAAAATTTTATTTATTTATTTATTTATTTTTAGCTGTGTTGGGTCTTCGTTTCTGTGTGAGGGCTCTCTCCAGTTGCGGCGAGTGGTGGGGGGCCACTCTTCATCGTGGTGCGCGGGCCTCTCACTGTCGCGGCCTCTCCCGCTGCGGAGCACAGGTTCCAGATGCGCAGGCTCAGCAGTTGTGGCCCACAGGCCCAGTTGCTCCGCGGCATGTGGGATCCTCCCAGACCAGGGCTCGAACCCGTGTCCCCTGCACTGGCAGGCAGATTCTCAACCACTGCGCCACTAGATTCTTTATAGAATGGATTCTAGGGTTGTTTTAGGTCTGCCGTCTTGGGACATGTTGAAGGGCGCATCCTGAGACCTTGGTTGTCCCCCAAGTCTGCAACAATCGCCATAGCATATCACTTCCTCAATGTGTGTGTAAAATGGGAATGATCAGACCTGCCTCACATGTTGTTCAGAGGATTAAATGAGGGCGTATATTTAATGGTCATATATTTAACGTGGGGGGGCTGATGCCCAAAGGTGAAACCAGGCTAAAAACTTGCCCCTTATCTTGAAGGCAGCAAGGAACTAATGGAAGTGTCTCAGTATTGTGTGTGAAATAACTAGACTTTAGGACAGTAACACTGTCCAAAGTATGGAAGGTGGATCTGAGGTTGATCGAAGGCACGCTTGTTTGGACTTGTGGGAACAGATAAGATATTTTAAAGCTTTTGGTAAAAGGTACTTGTAGGAGCAGAGATGGTGCTGCTGTTTAATTCAAGACTTCTGGAGGAAGGTACACTTGTGTTGGAAAATGGTGGCTCCGTATACTGATTTATGGACTGGACCACATTGGAGATTAATTCCAAGATGATAACTATGCCTGCCATGGAGTTAAGCATATTTACCACTTTTAATAAGGACCCAGGTGTGCTTCTGGCAAAACGATTGAGGCTTGGACCCAGAAAGAATGCGTAAGGCCCGTATTTCCAGAATTGAAGTTCTGGGAATTGTTGACACCCAGTACGTGCTGAATTTGGTTCGTGCTTTGCAGAATTTCTCGTGCTCAGCAGGCACTGCTGTGGTTAGCAGTCTCTGAGTTTCCTGGTGGGGGAGGAGCAGGGAGGCGTGGGCCACAAAACTCTCATCTGTGGGCAAATCGCAAGAAACTGAGTGGCCCTTTTCCCCAAGCCATCAGCGTCAGACACAAGTACACACAAGTGTGTGTTTGTATGTTTCTGGGCCTGTGTTTCTGTTTCCCTGAGTGTTGTCGGCTTTATCCAGACCAACGGGAAAACCTGACATATACCTGGAGTTCCTCAGGGAAGAGCCCCTGGGGAGATCAGCCTCGGTCGCTAGAGTTGCATAGTTGTGGAGAGGATCACCTGCTTCCCACATGAACTGGGTGGTGGCCCGAGCCAAGGGTGTGGAGGAGATGTGGCTCCACCTGTCAGAAGCTTCCGGGAACAGATGTTCGTGGAATGGAGCACAGGTGTTTGCTTGGTGTGTGAGGAACTGCGGATGGAGCGGACGTGCTCCCTTCTTCCCTTCTCTGGTAACCTTTCCCCATGATCTCACTCTCTGAGTCATCAGGAACTGAAAGCTAGTCTCAGGCTGACAGGTGGAACACAGGGAGCAAGATGTACCCTTTAACCTCCTGGAGGCACCTCACCTTGGGCTTTTGGCATGTGAGACCTTTGAGCCTGTCTTCCTCACGTGCCAAGCCCCAGGTCCTTCTCAGTGGGTTAATCAAGCGGAGGAGGAACCCTTTGATAGATTTGGGTTTGGTCTCTCTCCTTTGAGACCACAGGCACCAAGACAGATGAGCTGTGGGTGGGAATGGTCAGCTCTTTGAAGGGTGTGTTTGTGTGCTTCACTGCCTACAGGTACAATGACCACGTGTTTAAGTTTAGTTTGATATTTAAGTATAGTATGACTGGTTGATCTTTGGTGAAATTTTGTTGCTACTCTTTTTAAACTATTAATAAATAGCGAACGTTTGTTGATAAAGGGGCAGCATGCTCTGGGGGGAAGGATATCAGACTTAGAGACAAGAGTTAGTTCATTCAATAAATACTCAGTGTTTACTGTGTGCCAGAAATTGTTTTAGGCTCAGAGTCCAGTGGGGAAAGCAGGCGTCTATAATTACACATGGTGTGATGTTAATAGTCAGATGTGAGTATAGAGGGAGGTGGGGTGGTGAGAGGGAAGAGGGAGCAAGTACCAAGGGCTTCTTGGAAGAGGTGACACTTGAGAGGAGACTTGAGGGATGAATAGGGATCAGAAAGTTAAGAGGGGCAGGAAATAATGTGGCGGGCACAGTTTCACGTTCAAGGCAAGGTTGGCAGGAACTGAGGCCAGAGACGTAGCGAGTAGGCTGAACATGGAGAGCTTTGTAAATCTCATTAAGGAGACTGGACTCTATAAAATCCTAACTTGTATTCTGCACTGTGTGAAAATTGGGCAAGTATTTCCTCTCTGAGTCTCAGTTTCCTTATTAGTAATATGAAGATGATAATGATTGCCTGGCTTTATCTCATGACATTATAGTGAGACTCAATATAATAATAGTGGCCAACAATTACTGAACACTCACTATGTGCCAGACAGACTTTGCATTAAGCTCTTTACATGATTTAACTCATTGAATCCTCACCACAACTTTATGAGATAGGTACTATTATTGAGCCCATTTTATAGATGGGAAATCAGAGGCATAGAAGTTAAGTAACTTGTCTCAGATCAGAAAGCTAATACATGGTGGAGTCAGGATCTGAACCGAGGCACTCTGGCCACAGAGCACTTCTCAGTAGTGTGCACGTGTGTGTGTGCGTGCATGCTTATGTTTATAGTGCTATCTCTCTGTCAAGCTTAAGAGCCTAGTTATGTTTGCTTGAGGCAGAAGAAATGCATAGCTCTTGACTTGCCGTGTGTAGTGTTTGGCTTCTCCTCTGCTACAGCCGAGCCTCTAAGCCGGCTTCCTCCACATTTGCCATTCTAGTTGCCACCTCCTTCCTGAGCACTGGTTCCTCATCTCCATCGGAGTTCTAGACACAGCCACTGAATTTTCTGCCCTGCTATTAGTTTTTACCTTTAACCTGGCTGCCCTTCCAGGCACTTCTGGTTGAATGCACTAATCCCGCAGTTGACTTAAGAACTTTGAGTCTTGTTTGATTCCTGCATCTCCTGAGGAGCATTGTTACTGCTTCCTTCTCAATGTTGTTCCCAAAGGACATTTATATTTCGCCTCTTTGCACCTTCTAGCTCTCTGCGGCTTTTGTGAGATCTAAGGCAAAAGCCCTGGTCCTTTCGATTATAGTGACTCCTCTCATTCATGCTAAAGTAACATGTTTAGAAAAGTAAAAAAACTCACACACAGACTCCCCCATTACCCACTGCATAAAACTCAATCTCCTTAGTTTGACATTTGAGACCTGTGTTTTAGATTCATGTCTTCCACTATCCCCTTCTATGAACCCAGTCTTCCATTCAAACCGTATTCCCCTTTCCCTATAGCAGCCTCTGTGCATTGTTTACATAGCTTCCTGTCTGTGCCTGGAACGATACTTTTATTCCCCTTCTTGAGCTCTTCCCTGCCCTGCCACTTACTCTCAAATCTTACCTGTTCCTAAAACTGCAGCTCTGTGGTAATTCTTACCAAAATCTTCCTGGTTCATCACAGCAGGAAGTTTCCTCTCCCTTCTCTAACTGGTTTAGTGTTTGGCTTATACCTCTTTTATGGTTGTCATCGCATACCACCTTGTGTTAATGCTCTTTGTGTACTCATCTTATCGTCCCTATTGGTCTGAAATTTCTTAGAGGGCAGGGACTTATTGTTATTTCCTTACTGCCTGGAGCCCAGCAGGCTGACACAGTACAAATGTGCTGAATGAATATATTTTGAAGCACTGAGTTATATTCACTATCTGTTTTTTTTTAATGAGAATTTCAATATGTCAGTGAGCTCTAAGAATTTAGTGGTCAGAGGGCAGTTATTAATTAGATATTTGGGTTTTTGCTTTGTGTGTGCGGGAAGGAATTAACATAGGGAGCCTGAGACGGCTTGTCCTTAGAAACGCCTGCTTGCAAGGTTGGTCCTTGACTGGTATCTGGGAACTTGGATTGCAGAAGGGTTCCCACCACTCTATATGATACCAGTAGCTCACTGTATATCTAAACTGTGCAAACAATGCAGTTTATGCTGAGCACCTGCTTTCCTTCTGGGAGTCTGGAATTTGGGTACATGCCAGGCAGGGGGTATCTACATGACCAGTCTCCAATAAAAACCCCTGGACGCTGACTCTCTAATGAGCTTCCATGGTTGTTAACATTTCACACATGTTGTCACAACTTGTGTGTATGACTCAGCTGAGATGGGCCTCTTTGAAGCCCATGCCTGGTTTTCCCCAGACTTCACCCCATCTACCTTTTTTCCTTGCTGATTTTGCTTTGTATTCTTTCACTGTAATAAATCACGGCTGTATGATTGTATGCTGTCCCATGAATCCTCCCACTGAACCATCAGAAATCTGGGGCTGGTCTTGGGGATCCACTCAACACACCATGAAATGCCACAAATGCAGACCCAATCCTTTTTTTTTCTTTTTTCTTTTAGCTAAGCCGGCAGAGTTACTAAAGTTTTGGAGAGGTTATTGGTCCTCACATAAGAGAAGAACCCAATTCTTAAGACTGTATGCATATGGGCATGTGAATGAACATAATGCTCTGTGAGATAAAGCTGAAGCCTTCTTGATTGCTCTCTGTAAAATTTGGGTGAGAAAGAGCTATTGGAGGAGGCTTCGTTTGATTTTTCATAACATCTCAAGTACTGTCAGAGTCCTAAAAATATTAGTTATCAGAACTAGGCTCTTAGAAAAACTAGGGGCAGTATTAGCCTGGGATCCACCCATTCTTATTATTCCTCTAAATCAGGAGTTGAGTTCCTTGGGACATTTTTCCTGCCTGAAAATAAGGGGTGGGCAGGGCATCCATAAAGTTGAGATTCTATTGTGTCAGACATCAGCTAGGTGTTTAACATGAATCATTTCCTTTAATCCTCACAAAGATCCTCAAAGGTAGGAATTTTAGGCTGTACAAATATAGTTAAGGAAAATGAAACTTAGAAGAAGTGAAATACTTGTCAAGAGTCACACAGCTAGTGAGTGGTAACCCTGGAATTCAAGCCTAGGTCCAAACTCCCAAGTCAGTGCTCTTTTTTTTTTTTTTTTTTTTTTCCCATTGTGCTGCCTGAACACAATGGTGTGACTTCATAAAATAATTAATAATCAATCAGTATATCAGCTCTTTTACAAGTGGCTAAGCCTTACCTGGGCCTCAGTAAATGTTAAGTTTTGAGAAGTTTTATCTTCTGGTCCCTAGCTGGAAGGTTTAGAGAAGGAGGAAGTTTCCCTGGCAATGGTGGCTTCCGTGCATGCCCTATGCTTGTGTATTGCCTTTCCAGGGTCCTGGCTCTATTCATACGGCCCAGGAGTGTGCTGCAGTCCACGAGTGGGTGGAGGCAGGCATGGCCTGCTCTGTCATTTTGTCAGTTTCAGAGCAAGTTTGCCTGAAGTCTTTCTTCCTGATAATCTTGGATAAAAACTTATCTGGGAACAATTGCATTATGAAATTTGAAAGTAAATGGAGAGTTGTTGTTTTTTTTTTTTTAAAGAATAGAACTATAAGGAGGAGAATAGAAATAGGTGATTTGGGGTGCCCTCTTCTATTCTTATTAGCTTCATCCTAGGAAATGTTTTTATACCGCATTGCTTTTAGATGATAAGCATATTTCAATAAGGAAACAAGGCCTTGGGCTCCACAGAGTACAGTGGGAAGTGCTGGGTATGAGCAAATAAATTTAGCATCCGGTGCAGGGCCCAGCACAGACTAGGTACACAATGAACATTTGCTGAATAAATGCAACTGGGGGTAAGTGTCTTACCTCTTTTGCTGCCCAAAGGACAGAGTAACTTGGGCCCCAGTTCCCATTAGTGTGCTCCTGCTGAGGAAGGGAAGATTCACTTTTTTTAGATCAGATGTTGAACCTGGGGTCAGGCCATCATCATTTCAGAGAATGAAATGCAAATGGTTTCTCCTTGGTGGGATGAGATTTTATTTGTGATGCTGAGAATAGATTTAGTGGTGGAGCTAGTACTTAGGTAACAGCTAGTACTTAGGTAGTGTTTATTATGTGAGACTAAATGCTTTACACATACAAACCCATCTAATCCTCACATCATACCTTTAAGTAGATATTTTACCAGTGAGGAAGCTGAAATGCAGAGAGACTAAGAAACTTGCCCAAGGTCATATATAAGTGGTAATTCTGAAATGTAAATGTGGATACCACTTAACTGCTCTTCAGTGATATTATGAAAGAATAGGAACCTAGGCATTTTCCCCCAATTTTTTTTTATTGGGGTAAAATACCCAGAAAATTTATCATCCTAACCTTTTCTAAGTGTTCAGTGGCATCAAACGCATTCACAATGTTGTGCGGCCATCACCCTCATCCATCTCATAACTCTTTTCATCTTATAAAACAGAAATTCTATACCCATTGAACAATAAATCCCCATTTCCCCCTACTCCTACCCCCTGGCAACTACCATTCTACTTTCTGTTTCTGTGATTTGATTACTCTAAGTACCTCATGTGAGTGGCATCATACAGTATTTCTCTTTTTGTGACTGGCTTATTTCACTTAGTATAATGTCCTCAAAGATCTCCCATATTGTAGCATATGTCAAAATTTCCTTCCTTTTTTAAGGGCCAGTAATATTCCAATATATGTATATACCACATTTTGTTTATCCATTCATCCATCAGTGGATACTTGTGTTGCTTCCACGTTTTAGTTGTTGTGAAAAATGCTGCTGTGAACATGGGTGTATAAATATCTCTTCCAGACCTTGCTTTCAGTTCTTTTGGGTATATACTCGGAAGTGGAATTGCTGGATCATATGATAATTCTACTTTTAATTTTTTGAGGAACTGCCATACTGTTTTCCACAGAGGCTGTACCACTTTGCACTCCCACCAACTCTGCGCAAGGGTTCTAATTTCTCCACATCCTTGCCAACACTTGCTATTTTCTGTTGTTTTTTTTTTTTCTTTCATAGTAGCCATCCTAATGGATGTGAGATGGTATCTCATTGCAGTTTTGATTTGCATTTCCCTAGAGATTAGTGATGTCGGGTATCTTTTCATGTGCTTATTGGACATTTGTATATCTTCTTTGGAGAAACATCAAGTCTTTTGCCCATTTTTAATTGGGTTGGTTTTGTTGAGTTTTAGGAGTTCTCTATAACTTTTGGATATTAATTCTTTATCAGATATATGTGATTTTCAAATTTTTTTCATTCTGTAGGGTGCCTTTTTACTCTGTTGATAGTGTTTTGATGCACAAAGCTTTAAAATTTTCATGAATTCCAATTTATCTATTTTTTTCTTTTGCTGCCTGTGCCTTTGGTGTCATAGTCAAGAAGTCACTGCCAAATCCAATGTCATGAAGCTTTTGCCCTATGTTTTCTTCTAAGAATTGTATGTTTTAAGTCTTATATTTAGGTCTCTGATCCATTTTAAGTTAATTTTTGTATATAGTGTTAGGTAAAGGGCCAACTTCATTATTTTGCATGTGGATATCCAGTTTTCTCAGCATTATTTATTGAAAAGACTGTCCTTTTTCCATTGGGTGGTTTTGGCACCCTTGTCAAAAATCATTTGAGAGAACCTAGGCATTTTGAAAGGCCATCTAGTTCTTGCTATTTCTTTGCTTTATTTATTAAAAGAATAGTACAGGTGAAAGGCTTCTCTTTCCATGAATTCCTGGAGCAATTTCTGGAAATTCTGTTTTTCTTTTAGGTCTATATAAACCTTAAACAATATTTTAAATTTTTATCAGAAAGAAATGAAAATTCATGTTTGAGTTTTTTTATACTTTTCCCCCTAACATAATGTTGTTTTTTTCTTCCCTCAAATACCAGGCAAATAGTAGAAATCAAGTTCAAACAAGCAGCAAAGACTTTATAAACTCAAGTTCCCCCACTGGGAGACAAGTTCATGGAGAAACATGATGACCGGTTGGGAATTTGGATTCTTTTGAGTTTTGTGATATGAAAGTCTATTCTGTGACCTTGAGGAAGTGGGAGATTTTATTGCTTGTTCTGTTGTCCTTTAGAGTTGAATGTGCATTTTTGAGTCATTGGAGCATGGGGGTTGAGGAACTGTGAGCTCTTTTCTCTAATGAGTTTCATAGCATCGTTAATTAAAGATGGCAAAGTGTTAACTTCTCATTTGGACATGTTTCCAGTTGTGCTGGACTTGTTTTTCAGACCACATAGTTATTTTTAATTAAATATTTTGCGGTGTTCATAGTTGCATTGAGGGAGCATACTGACCAAAACAAAGTGGAACTGCAATTGCTTGCAATTCCAGCCACAGATCCTCCAACCTTTTTTTGGTAATAGGATTTTTCGTTTGTGCAGAACTAAATAATATGACAGCTGTGAGGCCTTAACCATGGAAATGCCTATTTATTTGCCTGTTGGAACAATTTCCATAACAGAGAGTGTTGAGAGCATGCCCTTGATTTTTAAGGACAGGTTTATAAAAACATCAGTTATGAGATATATCAGCTTACATTTCATGCATGTTTTCAAAATTTGATGTGGCTGAAACTTTTCTCCATGTCTGTCTCTTGGAGAAAGTTTATAATTCAAAATCCTTG
Source organism: Balaenoptera physalus (assembly GCF_965194825.1). Classification (NCBI taxonomy): domain Eukaryota; kingdom Metazoa; phylum Chordata; class Mammalia; order Artiodactyla; family Balaenopteridae; genus Balaenoptera; species Balaenoptera physalus. The sequence continues at coordinate 50,055,613 of NC_138889.1, forward strand.
AAGAGAAAATAGAAAACTGCTCGTCTCTAAAGCATAGAATTTGATTAATAACAGTTCTCAAATTACTTTCTTCCTGATAGGTATTTGTATTTTGTAATGAAACTGGGCAGGTGGAGAAGCAGTTTATTAACAAACAATTAGCTTTTGTGATTACTTCTCTTGTGAAATCATTTTGATTCTTTGGTTTATTGTTTCTAAAAGGTAGTTGTTTGAGGAGGAGGAAAAATCCTTCTGGAGACTTCAAGGTACTTAAAGTGACACATTTCATAGGAGCCCCATTTAGCGATGGTTTGCATTAAATGAACTAGAAAGTTAAGCTACAGGTTAAGAGAGAAATGAGCAGCCCTGACTGAGAAGAGAACACAGAAGGGCAAGGGACATGTGGCTGACAATGGCCGCCACTGCCCTGTCAGGTAACCCTTTCTGGTCTATCCCAGAAGGGTCTGAGGGAGCTCTATTGGTAGAACCCAGGGTCACCCCTAATTTGAAGAGGTTAGAGGCTGGGTTGGTGTCATATTTTCCCTGGTGAGTTGTGTCTTTTTCAATGATTCAGAGTCCAATCTATAGAACAACGGGCTTTCGCTGAAGCAGACTATACCCCACATCAGACCTTGCTCATCTGGCTTCCTTTGACTCACACTGGGTACGTACCCAAATTTAGCACATAACAATAATCTTTCCTATAGAATTCACCAGTTACATACTGTGTGTAGGTTCAATCTCAGCTAGACTGTCAGCATGTCAAGGTTATTCATCCCCTTCTCCTGTAGCTTTTGTATTCCTGTAACAGCTGGTAGGATTCCCAGGGAATGAGGTTGAGAGTTATGGGTCTTTCTCAATTTTAAGAAATTGAGAAAGCAAACAGCTATTTGCTGCATGTATTCCCTTATTTATGAGCTCAAAGTTTAGCTATATGACTCCACATGAGTTACTCCCAATATCTTGCTAACCACACGACTTAAGCCAGAGGAGAGGGATTGAAGTGGGCACACATGAGAGACTTCAAGTATGTATTTGAAGAACGGTTGTAGGCGTGTTGGAAAACAGCTGTTTGCTGTGTCCACAGTGGACGTGCAAAAAGGAACAGATGGCAGATTAGATGGTAAAAACTTAGATGATAAAGGGCTCGTCCACCTTTATGATAGGAAAGGAACTTAGAAGTTGTCTCTTTAGTCTACAGATGAGGAAACTGAGGCAAAGGCAGGTTGAATGATGAATCCAGGCTCACAAAGTTACTGAGTAGCACAGTTAGTGTTGAATTAATGTCTTGAGGCTTGCCGTTTGCTGTTTTCCCATAATCCTCTACTCTCAATCTTTAATCATTGCAAATGCTGTGACTAGATGCTCAAGTGCTCTACCCAGCAAAACTGAGGTCTCTTCCTTCTGGATTTTTTTTAAATTTAAAAGGCTAGATGACTATCTTCCTGGTGGAGGGGGTGTGCAAGTAAAGTCCAGAAAAAAGAATATTTTCTGGAGGTCACTGTGAGCCAGTATACTTACTGAGAGTTCTTTGTTTTGGAAGATGCACATTTGTACACATGTACCATTTCTCTGCCACACCATACTTTATCTCTTCACCCTGAAGTAGTTTCTAGGTCATTTGGTTTTCCCTTATGCTGTGGAATGGTGATGGGGCAGGAGCTGCTAGCATCCTACGACACATGCCAGTTTCCCTAAATAGAAGGTAAGCAAGAATCCTCAAGCTGGGTTTTTATATCTAAGAAGTGAGAGCCCAGGGATCAGAGGAAGCTGCTGGGAGGCTGTCCTTGAAATGCAGATGAATTTAGAATGAAAGAGAAAGCACAGTGTTTGGTATGTAGTTGTCACTTAAGAAATAATTATTGAACAAATGAATTATGGTGCGTCTCTTCCTTCCCTTGTAATTATAGAGCTGGAAGGGAACTTAAAGACAAATTCAGCTCAACCTTTTCATTTTATGGGATGAGACAAGTGAAGACTAGTGATTTGCCCAAAGTCTCACAGCTAGTTAGGGACTGTGCTGGGGCCAGGCACATGTCATTCTCTGTCTTGATATTATATTACGTTGAACCAAGTGAAATTGTCATTTCTATGGATCAGAACATTTGCATATTGGCAATTTTGTGTGGTTCCACCTAACATTTTTGAAGGACCAATACTAAGTATACTTTCTTCTCAGTAATAGCAATAACAACCGTGGCCTTCTCTGTAAAACAAGCCCTACAAGAGTAGTGTAGCTTAGTGTGAAGATCAAGAATACTGGTTCTGAATCAGATGATCCTGGTTTTATATCCTTGGTCTTTCTAAGCTGAAGTTTCCTCATCTATAAAATAGAAAAAATATTATGCACATCGCTCTTGAGATTGTTTTAAAGGTTAAACGAACTGATTCTTTGAAAGGCTTAGTATATAGTGCCTGGCATGTAGTAATTACTTAATGAGTATATGCTATTATTCATTGCATTAATAAGGAAGAGAATAGAACTCATAAAGTTTTAAAGATTTTTAATCCTTCTAGACAGCACATTCATTTTTTTTTCTCTGAAATCTGTGGGTTATGCCATACGTTTATTGTCTAACTTGGACATATCTTTATATTCTATTTCATACACTTCTGCTGGTTATAGGGAATATGCTTGGAATGATGTTCTTTTTTTAAGACCTTGGCTTTGACAAAACGTGCTGTTGTTCCATGCAAGATCATCATGGTAGAAGTAAAGCAAACATGTGTGAATATGCAAAATTAGACCAGGATCTCCATTAAGGGACGGGGTCTGTTCTGTAACAGTCATGCATGATTCCTCCTCAGTTTCTAGCTGAGGCCAGGTGTGTAGTCAGGGCTCAAAATGACTGACCAACCGACTAAGTATATTCTTTTAAAACCTGGACCCTAGAACTATATCCAGTGTTTGTCCGTCTCTGTCTTATGGGTTAGCAAATATCTCCACTGCCTGGGCTTGGAAACAGCCATGTGTAAAGTATTTCTCATAAAACTCTTCATAACCCAGTGACACATCCAGAGCAAATATGTTTTCAGACAGCTGCATACTTAGGGGAAAAGTTATCACCCTCTGGGTAAGAACGGACTAAGGCCCTCCCAGCCCTGAGAAGGAAGCAGTAGACTTACCCTGAAAACAAATACTTCCCTGGCAGAGAAAATAAACAGAAGCCCTTTCTCCTTCTCTTCAGTACCACCAACCCACTATTCTTAGGGATCGTAGACTTTTGGGGTGTCTTGCCCTAGTATCTATGCTGCTTTTGGACAGGACCAAGGCATGAAACCAAGGGGAGGAGGCCATGCCTGAGATAAGGCTTCTTCCACAGTGATTTGCAGGGAGTGGTACTTGCGGTGCACTGTCCTAACAGCTACCAGTAAATTCCCTTGTCAGCTTCCACTTGAACTGGTCTGCTCCCATTTCTCCATCCTCTGTCTCCATTTACTTTGTACACATTACTTTTGCCATTGTAAATGGAAGTAAAGTTCGATCTTTAGAGCAACGTGCTACATGAATAAAACACTATTTATTGAAAAGGCATAAACTTACTAAGAATTGGCCACCATTTTGCAAAAATAAGCAGTATCCCCCATTTTACAAATGGGAACACTGAGGTTCAGAGAAATTAGCTGGCACAAGATCACACAGCAAATAATCAATGCAGCTACTACTGCAGCCTCAGTGGGAGGTGATCTTTAACCTCACTGTAGGCCTGTAAGGCTGGGGTGGGGAGCACAGCTTTTACAGGCCTTTCAGAGTTGAGAAAATTGGAGCAAAAGGATTGTGAATTACTGGTTTACCCAGCTCTACTATAAGGAGTAGAAAATGTGTACATTCCTTCATTCATATATTTATTAAAACCACTTTTATTCAGTCTCTGCTCTTGGTTCAACATTGTGCTAGGCACTGAGAGGGTATCAAAAAGGTAGAGGACATGGGTCCTGTCGCAGGAGCTTTTATCCTATAAGGAGATGAGTCCTGAAACACCTGTCCTTAATGTAAGAAGAGGAGTTTGATTATGTGATAAAAACAGTCGGTGCATTTAGAGGCGGGAGAGATCTATGTAGGTGGTAAGGAAAGATTTCATGTGTTAAACATTCAGTCTCAAGTGGTGGTGCTTATGGTGGCAGAGGAGAGATTTCTTAAGATTTTAAAAAAACTTTTAAGATAATTGTAGATTCTTATATAGTTGTAAGAAATAATACAGAGAGACCTGTGTACGCTTTACCCGGTTTCCCTCAATGGTAACATCTTGCACAACTATAGTATAATAATCACAACTAGGATAATGACATCAATACAGTTGTGATATCCTCAGTATTACATGGACTCACGTGTGTGAGCAAGAGTGCTCACCTGGGTGTGTTAAGTGCTGTACAGTTTTATCACGTGTATTCACCACTATCAAGATGCTGGTCAGTTCCATCCCTACAAGGATCTCTCCCTTTTTTCTTTTACAGCCATCTCCATCTTCCTCTTGCCTCCTCTATCCCCATTCCCAACCCCTGGCAACCACTCTTCTGTTCTCCATTTCTACAATCTTTCCATTTCAAGAATGTCACATAGATGGAATGATAGAGTATATAACCTTTGGGATTGGCTATTTTTTACGGTTAGCATAATTCCCTTAAGATTCATCCAAGTTGTTGTGTGTATCTATAGTTTGTTCTTTTTATTGCTTAGTAGTATCCCATGGTAGGGATATACTGCAGTTTAACTCTTCACCTCTTGAAGGGCATCAGGATTATTCCTAATTTCTGGCTATTACAAATAAAGCTGCTATGAACAAGATTTTTTTTTTTACACTATTTATGTAGCACAGTTGGGTCTAACCTCAGGCAGAGCATGAAGTGGGAGTCACTGTCGTGCCTTCCCTGGGGATATTTTGTTCTTTCATTTAGCACTCATTCAGTGAGTACTTTTTTGAGCTAAGCATTATACTACTTACATTCTACTAAGAAGTAGGTGAATGAAAATTACCTTTGTTGACTCTTGGACTTAAGTGGCCTACGGCTCTCAGTTTATGGCTTCTTTGGAAAATCAAGCTGGAAGTCCACGGTGTGGACCTCATTAACCTCCTGTGCACTCTGACAGGCCTCAAGAATTCAGTTTTCAGGGTTTTACTCTCTGAATTCTCCTGGACCAAGTCAGACTTTCTGTAGCATTTAATGATTAAAAATTTAATTGAAAATCTTACCAGTCAGCCTTTGGAATTATTTTGGAAACAGAAGAATAGAAGAAGTTTCTGCAGGAATTGTTTACAAATCTGCTCTTCCTTAAAAACAAAAATTAAAAAATGGGACCTAATCAAACTTATAAGCTTTTGCACAGCAAAGAAAACCATAAAAAAAAAAAACGAAAAAACAACTTACACAATGGGAGAAAATATTTGCAAATGATGCGACGGACAAGGGCTTAATCTCCAAAATATACAAACAGCTCATACAATTCAACAACAAAAAAACAACCCAATAAAAAATGGGCAGAAGACTGTAATAGACATTTCTCCAAAGAAGACATACAGATGGCCAGTAGGCAGATGAAAACATGCTCAACACCACTAATCATTAGAGAAATGCAAATCAAAACTACAATGAGGTATCACCTCACACCAGTCAGAATGGCCATAATTAAAAAGTCTACAAATAACAAATGCTGGGGAGAGTGTGGAGAAAAGGGAACCCTCCTACACGGTTGGTGGGAATGTAAGTTGGTGCAGCCACTGTGGAAAACAGTATGGATGTTCCTCAGAAAACTAAAAATAGAATTACCATATGATCCAGCAATGCCACTCCTGGGCATATACCCAGACAAAACTTCATTCAAAAAGAAACATGCACTCCTGTGTTCATAGCAGCACTATTCACAATAGCCAAAACATGGAAACAACCTAAATGTCGATCGACAGATGAATGGATAAAGAAGATGTGGTACATATATACAATGGAATACTACTCAGCCTTAAAAAAGAATGAAATAATGCCATTTGCAGCAACATGGATGCAACTAGAGATTATCATACTAAGTAAGTCAGAAAGAGAAAGACAAATACCATATGATATCATTTATATGTGGAATCTAAAATATGGCACAAATGAACATATCTACAAAACAGAAACAGATTCACAGACATAGAGATCAGACCTGTGGTTGCCAAGGGGGAAGAGGGAAGGGAGAGGGGTGGACTGAGAGTTTGGGGTTGGTAGATGCAAACTATTACCCTTAGAATGGATAAATAATAAGGTCCTACTGTATAGCACAGGAAACTATATCCAGTCTCCTGGGATAAACCATAATGGAAAAAAATATTTTAAAAGAGTGTGTGTGTGTATACACACACACACACACACACACATATATATGTATAACTGAGTCACTTTGCTGTACAGGAGAGGTTGGTACAACATTGTAAATCAACTGTACTTCAATTAAAAAAGTCAATTAAAAAATCTTCTTTTCTTTTTATAAGACTGGTAGACAAGGACTTTGACTCCTAGGAAGATATTAGACATTTGCCAGATAAAAGCTAGTTAAGGGGAAAGTTGAAATCCCACTTTTCCTTCTGTTTTACATCCCTGAAGGGGGTTTATTTCCATCTGCCCTCAAATGAGCTGTGTTGTTAGTTTGAGCCCATACTGAAAGTCTGTTCTATCCCCTCTGTTATTTAGCATATGTCATTTCATTTGAGTTTTGTTCAGAATTACAAAAGCCTCTGTCCTCAGGTGAGACTGAGTCCCACAGAATAGACCTCATTGGTGTTTTGCCTTCTAGCTTTTAGGGGCCCCCAGGTGCTTTTCCCTTTAGCGGGGACCATACATCATATATAGCTGTGATTTCAATGTGGAGTGGGTGTGGGATTTCTCTTGACTCAAATTGCCCTTTTCTCACCTCCTACTTCTTTCCTCCCTATCTTGAAACCTCTTCTGACTGATCCAAGTAAGAAGTAACACCCAAGTAAGAGGATACTGCATTAAATACATGCAAATACTGGTGTGTTGTAGCAGGCAGAAGGCTGTGATGTGAGTAACTAGTGATTCCAAGGGCTGATAGAAACTAGTTTGTAAATGTAGATGATGGAAACATTTTCCCCCTACCAGCTCTGTGGGACTGTGGGAAGAAATGAAACACTAAAATTTAAGGTGGTGGGGTTTTTTTTTGTATAATTCTTTTTTTAATGAATGTTGAAGGATGGTAGTTTTCTATGCTTCTGAGGTACATGAATGTAATACAATGAACATGTAATAAAGTGACGCCCCATGATGATATCATTTATTTCCCTTGTATCTCAGCCTATAGTAGTGGCATTTGAAAGCAATTATTTTGGGGAATAATATAATTATGGACCCAGAATTTGAAGTGAAAGAGCATTGCAGGCTGACTAGTTTTCCTTGATCTCCTCAGTCTTTTCTTCCATTCTTTTTTCTTCTCTTGTATCTAAGATGAAAAAAAAAAAAAATCAGGCAGAGAATATCATATCTTTAGATAAGGTTTTTTTCTTCGTATCTCTATTAATTTACTTAATTCCTTTCTGCAACACATTCATGAGGTTCACCACACTCCTCTTTTCTTCTTGGTGGCTTTGGCCTTCCAAATGGAAGAATAAGGCAGAAGGAATTTGAGGCATGTGGTGGTTAAGCCTGCCCTTAAAGCCCAAGCTCTATTTTCAGACCATTGTGTTGCACCATCTCTACCATTAAACTTTTACAAAGTTTAGTCTTAATTTATCTGAGTTCATTAAATGCTTTTCCTGGGGAAATGTTTCTTTTCTCCTCTGACTTGTCTCTTGGTGAAGATGAGAGTTCTCCCTGGGTTTAAGAAAGATGAATTTTCAGTTACCTTGTGAAGGTTGATTTTAGGACATTGTGTTAGGTCAGACCGAGAAGTTTGCTCTGGGGCACGTGACCCATGGCTGTTGTGGCTGAATAGCGTCCACTAGGCTGCTGGAGGCCTTCTGGCTCCTCCTGTCCTTGGGCTGCTTCAGAAAGTTCAGTCTGAGGAAACCTGTGGGCAGAATCTGTCGGAGACTAGAAGGTGAAACAAGCCGGAGAGTCTGCAAGGGTCAGAGAGAAAGGGGCAGGAAGCGCCAAAGACTTATAAGGCTACAATCCAGGCATCTAGAGAGTGACACCGTTGTCCAAGAGGGGCAGAGTGGCATGGAGGTCAAGCGTGTGGACACTGGTGCTGAACAGCTGAGTAGAGTCCTGCCCTGCCACTTACTAAGTTACTTAGTCTCTCTGTTTCCTTATCTGTAAAACGCTTACCTTGGCATATAGTTGTGAGGAATTAATGACACAAAGTGTTTAGAACAATGCCTGTCATATGGTAACTGCTGCCTAAGCCTTTGATATTCTTATAGTTATTATTAGTCAATAATAACTAATTTTGCCTAGTTTGCTATTTACTGTCAAGAATAAGGGCTATTTAATTTGGTTGTAAAATATCTTACTCTTTAGAGGAACCTGAGCATTACTGAATGACTGCGTTAACTCGCTCCTGCCAGATTGGGATGGCGTCATTCTGGGCTTTGAGATGAAAAGTGTTCTCGTGAGTTATGGGGCCATGGCCTATTGTAGCCAAATTCTGCTGCGGTCTGAATTTTGCTCTCTGACCAATATGAATCAGAGCATTTTATTGCTGGCTCTGTGAGATCCCTCTTTGGAAAAGAAAGATCATCTTTTTCAGTGCCATTATTTTGCAAATGAGGTGAACAAAGACCCAGAAGGTTAAGTGACTTGCCCAACATCACATAGGTCAGGAGTGTCTGAGCTGGGAGAGAGATTGACCTTGATTCCCATGACAGTGTTCTTTTTCCAGTACATTCGGGTTTTCCACAATCACAGCCCTCCTCTGAAGTGTAACGTACCTGATAAGTCTCTCTCACACAGATGTCCTTAGGAGGTATTTATTGATCAGTCTTCATTGATTAAAAATTTATAAAATGAGTGCTCATCTTCTTCTGTAATCAAAGTTATGGGTAAGATTGATTTACCTAAATATTTTCAGCTTTCCATTATAGCTTGACCATTTATTTGATATCTACCTCCGCTAGGAAAAAAAACAGTGTAATAAGAATTTATAAGTATTACCTGACCCATATGTTTGTAGTTTTTGAAATGAAAACTTGAAATTCTATATCGGTTTGTAGAAGGTAAATACTATAAAATACACACATATACCCATATCTGTGTGTGAATTAGTATTTAAGAAGACAGACGGGGGTGAAGTTCCTCCACTCCTCTGAGCCCAGTTCCTCTTCTGTAAAATAGGAATGATAATGATACTTTCCTTACAGTGTTGGACTGACGATTCAGTGAGACAGCTTATGTACGTCTTCTAACATGGTGGGTCTTCATAGTGACAACAGCAGTAAGTAACTTCACATATAATCCTGCTAATCTCCCCGAAAACAAACAAAAAACCCCCAACTACGTCTGAACCAAAATAAGCCTTGTTAGGACGTTGTTTTACTGAGGAGAGGTGCCTGATTTTACCCCCTTCCTGGGCATCAGAATCCTGGCTTTATAGTCACTTAGCAACAGTCTTCTTTATATAACAATGGGATGAGGAGTTCTCAGGATTTCATAAATTGGTTGTAAATGATTGAGAAGTAAATATATATATGTGTGTGTGTGTATATATATATTTATAGCATATATTCATGTATACAAATACTGTTATATTCAAATGTGTATATATATTTGAAAATATATGTATATATACACAGTATATTTTAGATAGGTGGATAGGTAGGTAGATAGAGTGTGTGTCTATTCTGGTTCCTCCTCACTAAGCTTAGTCATTACTCGGCACTTGCTCAAGGACAAGTCTTCAAGACTCCACTGGTAGATGTCTGTGGAAGGCTCTGCTGCGTTCTGATGAGCTCCTCAAGATGCCAGAAAGGCTGAAAAGATGCTGGCACTGGTTCTGTTGTCTAGTTTGGAGCTCTGTTTATCTTTGGTCATTGTATCCACTCTGCAAATAGTGCTGGGTTCATGTGATGGAAGAGAAGGTTTAAATTCCCTCTGATTGGAAAGAGTCACTTTCAGCTTCAAGTCCAAACTCCAAAACCGTTTCCTGGGTACCATCATCATATAGTCCCAGCCTCCATCCCATCCCCACTGCTTTCCAGCTGCTTAGGGTTGGAGGTGAGGGGGGATTGTTTAATATCCTCTATTGTGTGAATTATGCCTGTGAATTCCATCTCAGAACCCTTGATGAAATAGGTATTGTTTGAAATGTTACCTGATGAAATAAAATTGGAATCAGAATTCTGGAGGATTGACTAAAGTCTTACTAGTAAGAAATAAGATCTATAATTCTGCAAAGAGTAAACTGTAGAATTCCTGTCCCCTAAATTCCCTACCCCAAACAGGTCTGTGGTTTAACTTTAATCTCACTCTTCTTTGTGTCTAAAGTCTCCCCTCTCAAGGACCTTTAGCCTGAATCCACAATCTCCCCAATTCCTGTTTTTTGACTTAAATCCCACTCTCTCTGATATACAGAGCCTGGGCCTGTGTTATTACACACTTAGGTAATTTTAAGGCTCTATCATCACCTTGAAATCTTTCTCAGACATTCTCCTCCTCTTCCTTCCCACTTCAGGACAGGGTCCAGGTTGCTCATTAATTACATTCTTGAGCCTAGGTAGCAATGAATGCAGTTTGGGAAGGTAGGCTGGCTGTATAAGCAAGCATGTGACTAGTCTCACTCACAGAGAAGAATACCTGACTGAGAAGGCCAGTTCGCTCAGGTAGTTACTGTAACGGTCAAGAGTGCCAAGTTCAAGGATTTTCACCCTGGCTCATTGGGTACAGATCCCATGCCCCTAACGCCACATGGCCCTTTCCCTGATGCCCACTGCGAGTGCCAAGGGAAAAGGCTCGGAGCCACCCATTTCTGCTCCTGAGAAAAATACTCAGAGCACACACATGCTGATTACTGATGGTGGCTAAAGAATGTCCACTTCTTAAATGAAAGACAGTGTGCTTCTGTGTGCATATAAATATAGACATCCTTTTGTTTTTCTGCACTCCACCCTCTCTAAAGTAGTGTTATGCTGTCTTCTGCATTGAATTCAGTGAGTGTAGGTTGTGAATTGTCTAAATCTTACCCCATAGTCAAAGCTCCACTCAAGTTTCACCACTTCCCAGTTCTTGCCCTCATCTCTTCACTTCCCCACTCGTCACACAGTTGTCACAAATATACCCCTTTGTCTGTAGTCCTTTTCCTCCTCTGCAGATGTGTTGTCTGCCCAGCTCTGTCACTTAGCAGCTGTGTGACCTTGGACAAGCCACTTGACCTTGCTGAACCTCAGCTTTCACATCAGTAAAAGAAGGATTATGATGACACTTGTTCCTACCTGCCCTCCTGCCCTCCCAGGGTTGTTGTGAAGAGCGCATATGCCAGAGTATAGTGTAAACCCCCAGCCTTGTACAAATGGGAGCTGTTACTATTGCTGGAAGCCAAATCTTCTTGACAACAGGAACCAGGTCTTACTACTTAATAGTTGTATCTGTAGTGCCTCACCCAGTCCCAAACAGGGGACACTCTGAATGAGAGAGGGAAGGAGGACGGAGGGGCAGAAAGAAGGGAAGGACGACTTTTGTCAGTTTTTATACCCTATTTTACTAGTTATCATTCTCTCCTTCAATATAGCTATATCTTATCAAAGATTTTTTTTTTTCCTAAAAAGACATTTTGCACTGGGCAGAAAAGATGACTTTTTTTTTTCTTCCAGTATTCTTCTTCTACATCTCTTGATCCCTCAGCTAGCTGGGTAGTGGTGTTGGAATTTACTCTGATCATTTTATGCTCATGAGAAAAAACTTATACAATTGGAGGATATCTGAGAGATCAGAGAGCAAATGCCTCATTTTATAGGTGAGATCACCCAGGGAGGTAAGTGAAACCACCAAAAGTTTCAGTCATAAGCAGCAGAGAAAGAACTGGTTTTCAGCTGTTCCTCCAGGCTGACTCTGAATAATGAAGTATCGGTGATCATTTCTGCCTGCCTTTGGAGGGTATTTTAAGTGTTGACTGACACTATAAAGCTCTTTCTCGGATCAGTGCAGGGATTTTTGTTGTTCAGGAGGGCTTAGGAAAAAAAAGATTTGCTGATGCTGGATGATCATACTGCCTGCCTGCTGCCCACACTTTAGGAGTTTATTTATATATGCTGATAAACTGGATCACATAAAGCATAAAAATCCCTTTGTAACGAGTTGCATTACACGTCAGGTTTAACAACATTCTGTACTGCAAAGCTCAGTGTCTTGGGTGTGTGGGCACTGAGGGAAACGCCGCTCCTCTTTGCATCTTTGAGTTCCTTCATAGGAACCTGTGTGCCTGGCCCTTCCTTCCACTTTTACCACTCTCTTCCTGGTGTGTCGGACAGCACTTTGGAGCCAGGCAGACCTGAGTTCATATTCCAGCTCTGTAGCTTAGAGGCAAGATAGGTTTAGGCAAGTCCCTTAACCGCCATGAACTTCAGTTTCCTCATCTGTGAAACACAGACGATACTGCCTACTTTGCTGGTTCGCCTTATGGTGTAGAGGTAATGTGTGTAAAGATGGAAGAAGGTATTGAAGGAAGATAAAATGTCTGTTTCTTCTCCAACTTTTCCGTCAAGTTCGAGTTCTACCTATTAATTTCATTAACTTAGTTTTTATCTTTTATAACACCCATACATACCTTTCAATATTATTAGTAGTTAATAAGGCATTTTGCTTTTCTATACAAAATCACATTCTTTCTTGTTGCCTTTCATCTGATTTTTCCAGGGTTTGGCTGAGAATTTTCAGAAGGCTTAGTGTATAATTTATCTCTTTTGGAGATTTTCCTTCCTCTTGCTAAAAAAAAAATTTTTTTTAAAAACCCCACCCCAAACCAAAACCCACCAAGTTGGACATCATTTCTAAATTTGAATCTCCTTTTTAAAACACTGTGGTTCAGTTAGTTTAAAGAGAGGTTTCTCAGAAACAAAGGTAGTGTATATTTTTCATCTCCGTGAAGATTATGTCACAATTCCAAACCGCTATATATATTTTTTCCTAATAAGGCAAAGGCTTGGAGATAGTTTACTTTCTCGCTTTTTGAATAGAGAAAACATTCCTTTAAATAAAATCAATTTCTGGTCCTTTGTAATAACGCTTCAAAGTGCATGTGGTACTTCAGTGGAATTCGGTCCAGTATCAGCAAACACTGTATGGCAGGCACAGGGTCAGGTAGTGGGAATACAGAGGAGATGGACACGATGTCTCTACCTTCAGGGAGACCCAGGGTCCTTGTAAGGGAGACTGACAAGTCAGCAGGCAGTTGCTGTGTAATACAGTCCTGTGAGACCACAGAGGAGAAGACTGTAACCAACTTGTGAGGAAAGGGCTAGACTCACCTTCTCAGAGGAGATGACAATTGGACGGTGACTTGAAAGATGAGGACGAGTCTGAGAAGCTGGGAAAGGGCATTACAGGCAGAGGGAGTCCTGTGTTCTAAAGGCACAGAAGTGTCAGAGGCAAATTTAAGGACCATCAGGGTATGATGTCGGGGAAAATGGAGGGGAAGGCAGGGGCCAGATCTGGAGGGGCCCATGTAACACTGAGGGGTTTGACTTTTATCCTGAAAGCAATGAGGAACCGTTGAATGGACCTCCCAGGGAGTCTTACACCAGAAGGAGACCTTAGAGGTCAGAGTCTAGCATTTCATTTGACAGATTTGGAAACTGAGGCCGAAGAATGGAAATTGACGTACTCATGGCCACACAGCTAGTCAGTGGCTGATAACGTACATCTTTGTATAGACCCAGTGGTGCCTGGGGAGTAGGGTAGAGGGGAGCCTTCACAATGAAATTCCAGTGTTGACCTTGTGAAGGCAGATTCTCATAGGAACATTTAGCCAAAAATTTATCATGGGGACTGCATGATTTGGGCTAATGACCCCAGCATGCCTTTTTTGCATATTATGTCCTTTAAAGGAAAGGCCATCGCTAGCTAGAAATGCTCTTTGACTATTTTTAGGCTGTGTGGTAGGGGGAATTAGTGGAATTCTTAAGGTCAACTCCAGCTGTTTTTCTCCAAAAGACCAGCTGAATTTTTCATGAGATTCGCTCATTAGGGCTTTTACCCTTCAGTGAGGCACTGTACTGAGTCTGAGTCAGCCTGTCCTGGGAAATAAGGGATGAGAGTTTGGGGAAAACTAGATTGGAGTTGGGATGGCTGCTGCCCTTTTTTAAAAATGTTAAGCACTAACTAATATTAAGTGCTAATTAACGTTAAGTGCTGTCTTAGATGTGGTTGGTTATTTCTCATACCTTCTCAATCACAGTGAAGGTCCTTCTGGATTACAGCAAATACCTCAAAGGATTGTGGGGTTTTGAAGATTCAGGGATGCCATATATGTAGAGTCTGACACGATGCCTGGGTAGAGTTCTGACTAATTGCATCATAGTACACTGAATAGCACCTTTCATTCAGGACTGTCACCTTGGAACACTCTACAGATATCAAGTCAGATATTCCTTAAGAATCCTGTGAGGGGAACTTGCCTGTGGTTATTTGGCATCTACAATTACAATACTACCTCTCTATTGTGGGTCAGGGACTCTGTGAAGGCAGGTGAAGTGAAAGTATTCTTCATTTCTTCTGGAGTGCTCTGTGAACCCTTACTTCTGTCTAATCTTATGGGTGTCTGTTTGGAGCTCACGCTGTGTTAGAAGGTAAAGGGATAAATATAGCTGTAAAGCATTTTTGCAGTTCACAAACTGGCTTTCCATATGTGGTCTCGTTGGCCCCCTGTAGTAATTCAGCAAGGGAGGTGGGCAGTGGTTAGAATCAATTTTAGAAAGGAGGAAATGGAGACTCAGGTAAGTGCTATGTTCGTGGTCACCAAGCTAGTCAGTGGGTGACTCGTTTTCAAACCAGATCGTATGACTTTAAATCTCATGTTCTTTCCTCTTCATGATGCTGCCAACTAGATTGAGAAATAAAGGGCCAAGTTTCTCCTCTAGCATAAAAGTGGTTTAAGGGATGCCTTTAAAGGAAGGTAACTGTTGCATACCCAACTGAGGAATGAAGGATCATGTCCAGCATGGGATTTCTAGACATGATGGAGTAAAAGTGAACTTTGTCCCGCTGGCTCCGGAATAACAGCTATTTTCTGATCTAGAACTCAGTGACATTAAAATAACAATGTATAACTTATGCTAATGAAAACAATACTCATTTAAAATTGTTGGTTGGGTTGAATGGTAGTTGAGAGGCATTAACCAAAGGGAGTAGGTCTTACAAAGTTTCTATCTTAAGAATTCTGTCTAACACAGATGATCCGAAAGAGAACCAGAATACTTCTCCCCTTCTCTCTTAAATGGAGAAAAATGAGGCCATCCTTACTATTCACAGAACAGGAAGCCTGAGGAGATACTCCCAACACTTCAGTGACTTACTTAATATTTAAGAGTTGTTTTTTTTACTACTATGTACAAGATACTGTGTGGCTACAAAAATGAAGTGGACATAAGTCTTTCCCTTAAAGAGTCTAGAAGTGGGAATTTGATATGTTTATAAGTTTCTGTAATGTTTATGTAATTGTTGAATGCTTATTGTATTGGGCACTTATATATGAGCTTAAATCTTCTTAACAACCCAGTAAGACAGGTATGATGCCCATTTTACAGATGAGAAGCCTGAGGCTCAGAGAAGCTAAGTAACTTGCACAAGAGGGTCACATTGTACCCAGGTCTGACTCTAGAGCCTGTGCTGTTTCCTACTTCAGATGACAGATGTACAGATAAGAGCTACGAGGGCTCAGTGAAAGAAGTAATTATTGCTAGCTTGTGGAAGGGATATTTTTGAGGGGCAGGGGGCTGCAGGAGCAGCTTCATGGAGTAGGTGTCATTTAAGCTGGGGCTTGAGTGATTGGTAAGGTTTGGATGTGTGCAGATATAAGGGAAAGACATTCTAGGTGACGAGAACAGCAAGAACAAAGGTCTGGTGATAATAGTGTAGAGCTGATATTGAGGAGTGATTTGGCTGGAATTCACAGGGTGAGAAAGGGTCCATGGAAAATAAGATTGGATAGGGAGCTTGGGATGAGAAGTACATCAATACTAGGAATTTGGACTTACTCTGCCATCAGGGAAGAGCTAGGGAAGGTTTTTAAATTGAGTATGGCAAGCTCAAAGTGGGGCTTTGGAATATGAGTCTAGCTGGACAGTATATGGTAGCCAGAAGTAGGGTGAACCAGGAAGTAAAAAAGCCATGTTCAGTTCATGTTCCCTTCTAAATGAGTGGTAGAAAAGGAGAGAAGGGGTTGAATTGGAGGGAGAGTGCAGAGGTTCAGTCAACCGAACCTGGCAACTGATTGGCTATATGGCAAGGAGAGGAAAGCATCCGCTCTCAGTGTTGCTTTTAAAGATGTATTTAGGGCTTCCCTGGTGGCACAGTGGTTGAGAATCTGCCTGCCGATGCAGGGGACACGGGTTCGAGCCCTGGTCTGGGAGGATCCCACATGCCGCGGAGCAGCTGGGCCCGTGAGCCGCAATTACTGAGCCTGCGCGTCTGGAGCCTGTGCTCCGCAAGAAGAGAGGCCGCGATAGTGAGAGGCCCGCGCACCGCGATGAAGAGTGGCCCCTGCTTGCCGCAACTAGAGAAAGCCCTCGCACAGAAAAAACGAAGACCCAACACAGCCATAAATTAAAAAAAAAACAAAATTCCAGTGGCTAAAAAAAAAAAAAAAAAAAAAAAGATGTATTTAGTCAACAGAGTTCCAGGCAACAAACTGGGGGTTCAGAGATGAATAAGGCACATCATCTATCCTCAGGCTGTATTAGTTTCCTATTACTGCAGTGCAAATTACCACAAACTTAGTGGCTTGAAACAACACAAATTTATTATCTTACAGTTCTGGAGGTCAGAAGTCCGAAATGAGTCTTACAGGATAAAGTCAAGCAGTCGGCATAGCTGAGGTCCTGCTGGAGGCTCTGGTGGGAGAACGTTTCCCGGCCTCTCCCAGCTGGTAGAGGCTGTCTGCATTCCTTGGCTCATGGTCCCGTCCTCCACCTTCAAAGCTCATCACTCCAACCTGTCTTCATCCTCACATCTCCCCTCTCTCTTTTAGACCATCTTGCATCCTTATGAGGACCTTGTGATTCCACTGGGTCTGCTGAAATAATCCGGGATAATTTCCCCGTCACGATATCCTTAATCACGTATGTAACGTCCCTTTTACCGTTTACCATATTCACAAGTTCCAAGAATTAGGATGTGGACATCTTTGGAGGACCCTTATTCTGCCTACCAGGGAGTTAACAAACACATCTGTGGACGATAACTTGACAAAGCTTTTTGTCCCTGTAATCTCTTTTTTCTTCCCTTTATTCAACCAATGAGGTACCTGTTGTAAATCAGGCACCATACCAGGTGCTGAGGACACGGGGATGCCGAGGCGCCTCGCTGCCCACCTCTAGAGGAAGAAGAATTAGAGAAGGGCTGTTAATGTAGAACCAGAGACCAAAATGTCAGACTCTTGGCTCTTGATTTTCTAAAGCGGAGGTCCTGGCCTAAGACGAGAAGGTTTAGAAGAGTTTTGGTAATTTAAAAATGGGATCCTCCTACCCACCCTCTCTACTGCCAAACCCCAATTCCCAATTTAGATTTTTTTATCTACTGAAAGGCCTCTGGGGATGGGGGTGTTTGCTGAAACCAGGAATTTGACTCTTTCTTACAATAGGGTGGGAGGTTAGAAGAGGGAGACAAATAGAAAAAGCAGCAGCAGTAACATTCCAACCTCAAGGTAGCATAGAAAGGTGATTGAGTTGGTGAAATGTTGAAGATTTATTGTCAGCTGGTGTTTATGAAGCCCTTACTATGTCCCAGACCATTTAACCTACAGCCCAGTGTCATCCTCACGGTAACCCTGTAAGGTAGGCCTTACTGTCTATGTAGCACAGACCAAGAAACAAACCCAGAGTCCGTAGGGGAACTGCCAAAGAACTAATGAAAGATCAGTCCCCTTCCAAGCATCTTTTGACTCTAAATTCAGTGCGTCCTACTCCATCACAGCAGCCTCTTATGTCAAGGGGGATAGTTAATGCATGTGGTCGGCATTATCCACCTGTATCCATTTCAAAACAAGTGTCTCTCAGAGAGGAGCAAGAAAGACCTTGCACACAGTTAAGAACTTGATGTATCTTACACTAGGGTGGTATTTCATAGAGGAAAGACTATGTGAGAACATCATGGGAAGGTGGCCATCTTCAAGACAAGGAGAAAAGACTCAGAAGAAATGAAACCTTCTGATACCTTGATCTTGGACTTGTAGCCTCCAGAACTATGAGAAAATAAATTTCTACTGTTGAAGTCGCCCATCTTTTTGGTTTTTGTTATAGCAGCACTTTCAAACTAATATAATGTATGCAGAGTATATAGACATTCTTTGTGCCATTCTTGCAGTTTTTTATGAGCTTGAAATTAATTTTTTAATTTCAAAATAAAAAAAGGAAAAATTAAAGAAAAATGGCACATATCTGTCTATTCTAACATAGAAACAAAAATATTGAAAGAGTATTGTTAAATTTTTAAAACCCAAGTCACAGAAACAATATCCACTTTTTTGTTGAGATATGTGATATGAGCATCTGAATAGAAAATGCCTGAATTGACATATAATACAGTGTAAAACAATGATTACTTCTCTGAAATGAAGTTGGTAAGTGTGAGAGAAAAAGAGGTCATTTACTTTATACCTTGTATGATTTTGTGATTTTCAAACATTTTTTTAACAAAGAAAATGTATGTTACTTAATGATAATAATAATAGTATTAGTAATAAATTCAATGAAAAAAAACAAAAAAAGAACTTGAGGGCTTCCCTGGTGGCGCAGTGGTTAAGAATCCGCCTGCCAATGCAGGGGACATGGGTTCGAGCCCTGGTCTGGGAAGATCCCACATGCTGCGGAGCAACTAAGCCCGTGCACCACAACTACTGAGCCTGTGCTCTAGAGCCTGCGAGCCACAACTACTGAGCCTGTGTGCCGCAACTACTGAAGCTCGTACACCTAGAGCCCATGCTCCATAACAAGAGAAGCCACTGCAATGAGAAGCCCACGCACCGCAACGAAGATTAGCCCCCACTCGCCGCAACTAGAGAAAGCCCGCATGCAGCAATGAAGACCCAACACAGCCAAAAATAAAAAAAATAAAATAAAATAAATAAATTAAAAAAAAAAAAAAAAAGAACTTGATGTCTCTTTGATGGGTTCATTAATGGCCTGACCAGAGAGATTTGAGCAGGTCTGGGCCAAGGGTGAGGCACATAAGGCACCCAGGGCACAAATCTATGGAGAAAAGGTCACACAAGTACTGGCACTGCACTTGCCGTACCCTGAGAGTGAGCGTCTCCTTACGTCGTGTGCCTGGGTGCCCGACTGGTAAGGAGGCCTCACTCTCAGCATGCTGCAGTACACTGTGCTGTGCTCACACAACCTCGCCTCCTTGAATTTGGGGCCCTGAGCATCTTTCTTGCCTCACCCTAGGTCTTAAATTTGAGCAGGGGCCAGAAAGAGGAGAGGACCAGTGAGTTCGGTGACCTCAGTGCTGGCTGCACATTCAAACCCCCCGAGTAGCTTAAAAAAAAAATCTCGGGTAAGGTCTCACCCCAGACCAGTTAAATCAGAATCACTGGCATGGGGTGGGAGGAAGGGAAAGAGGCCTAGGCACGGATATTTTTTTTTTAAAGTTTTTCAGGTGATGCTAATATACAGCCAGGTTTGGGAACCCCTGAGTTTGTACATTTGGAGAGAGTCCCTCACTGCCAGGCTGAGTAGGAATGTACATGATTGTACCAAAAGTGAGGGTTTATGTAGTCCTTTTAAAGTCAGAGCTGAGGACTGCTACAGTTCAGTTAACTTTATGATCCTGGGTTTAATTCCAGCCTGGTTAATAAATCAGCTGGTTCTTCCACTCCCTTCCTCTGAATTTGAAACCTAGAAAATAATTAAATCTAGAATTCATCTGCAATGCCTGTTGTTATCATCAATGTGCTGCTTTCAGGGGTGCTGGGAAATGTATCTCAACCCATTTTATTAGCCCGTTTGCAAATCCTTATGTGGGTTGAAACTGTATCTGTCCTGGAAGATAAAGGAGGTCTCCTCTGAGTGTCCCACCTCTCACATTCGGTAGCTGTGTGACGTTAAGCAGTTGGTCTAACCCCTCTGTGTCTCAGCTTCCTCATCTGCACGAAGAACTGGTTATGACTCCATGATTCAGCCATTGCTTCATTTTTGCGTTTGCTCTTGTTACAGCTGGAAAACAATTGATGTACAAATTAACATGCTTAATTTTGCTGTACTCTTTAACCAGACGTCAGCCATTTCTGACCTGTTGGGAATCCTTTATAGCTGCGATTGCCAAACCTGGCCAAACATCTGCATCCTGTGGGAACATTTTAGAAAATGCAGATTCCTGGGCCTTGTCCCTGAAGATCTTGATTCAGTGGGTCTTAAGCAATGTCTGGAAATCTGCTCGTCAGCCATATTTTGATACAAGCAATGATAAGTTTGATTAATTAAGGTGGTAGAACTCCCAATTTAGATATCACTGTAGAGTTGACCGTTGACAGAGATCATAATTCTTCAAGGAAGCCTTCCCTGGCCCCCCGAAACTACATTAAGCCCCCTGGTTAAAAGTTTTAAGGCACCCTGCTCTTCTGTTTTGTAGGACTTCTCAGGCTTGTTCAATATCTGTCTTCCTTTCTGGAATATAAGTTCTCTAAGGGCAGAGACGGTGTACACTATTCCAACATTTGGGACATACGACCTAATCTCTTCCAGAGTTGAGATCTGTGGTGAATGCTGCCATGGCAAAGGGAGAGGAAGTTTCCATCTGGCATTTTGAACTGAGGCAGGGCTCCAGGTGCTTCCCAAGCTGTGTAACCAATAAGAGCCCATGACTGTGTTGGCTCTTACAGCAGCTCCGTGCGATGTCCGATGAACCTTGTTATACTGTCTTAAAGCTCCTTGATGTGTTGTAAGTCATCCCTTTCATAGGTTGTCATCCCTTTTTTTAGATTTGAGTTTTCAGCCCAAGTGTGAAGATTAATATGAATTTTCAGCTGCCCATTTCCCCAGCTCCTTTCTCTTTACTGTTTTTATCTTTTGAAATCCTGATATTCCAAGACAATACAGATTAAAAGGGTAGTTCAGGCACATTTATCAAGACTGAAAAATGTGAAAAATTCCAGTTCCAGTTCCCTCCTTTGGCATTTCAGGCCCCTCAGGGTCTGACCCCAGATACTGTTTCCCCATTTGTACCCTACACTCCAGTTACCAGTCTTCTTTTTGAACACCCTACCTTCATGGTTTCATGGCCAGTGCACTTGCCCAGAATGCCCGCTCCCTTCTTCTCAGCCTCCAAGGCTCTTCTCATTTGATCTCCTTCCTAAATCCCTGTGGCCCCTGACACTTGGTTTGTGCCTCCTTTATTAGTACTTGACATAGTACTTGTACGAAGGTAGGGTGTGTGTGATACTGTCTTCTTCACGTGGCCCATTATCTTACCCTTGACTGGGACTTGATTAAACTCTTTGATTCCTATGGGTACCATAAGTCTAAACTTGCCTAGGAATGGCAGAAGGTGAGCTTTTCTAGAAATCCAGAGACATTATCATTAGGTTTGAAGAGGAGATTAAGGTGTAGGGAGCATTGTCACATATGAGTAGTCTTTCCTTCTCTGCACTTTCTTCATCCTTAGTTTGAGATCACCAAGTCAGTCTATGGGAAATGTTACCCATCAGTTGCATCAGCCCTGGGGCTGAAGGAGGTGACTGAAGTAGAAAAATTTCTTCCACTTTTGGAAGAATCCTCACAAAAGTGAAAGCTTTGTATCTTACGGTGCCTGTCAGTTTTGACTTTCAGTTGTTCCCCTGTGAAAAAATAAAACAGAAACTTATTGGATAAATTATTCTTTCTTATTCCATCTATATTTTTTCATTTGTTCGCTTCTTCCCAGGTTCATTTCATTTGTTCGTTTTATTTATTCATTCAACTCAGGTTGTTTTTGAGAAGCTACTTTGAACCAGTCACAAGGCGATGGTTCTTTCCTCTCAAGAAGCCCAATTTAGGCAACACAGTAGATTGAGTAATTTACATGTTTTTTAGTAGACTGATGAAAGCAGGGACCATGCAGAAACAAAATATTCATACAGCGTTGTTTCCTGACAGTGCTGTGGACAAAGTTTGCTGTTCACATAAGCACATTTCTATTATCAACAGCAACAACAACATTCTGATTGAGTTTAAGCACCTCTGAAGAAACTTCTTTTAGTGATAGTTTCTGGTTCCTGGGATTGCTACCATTCTCAGAGTCTAATGAGCACATATAAACACCCGCATATTGACACAGGTGCCTTTTTCCCTCTATCCATGCTTGTCTTCTTTTCCATGTCTATCCGTAAAACAAACCCAAAGGGCCCAATCATTTTCCTTTTCCTGGCAAGTTCTGCAGAGCATGCCGTGCTTTGAGGGCCAGTGCAATTCACTCATAGGAAATGACAAAGAGAAAAGTAGGACGTCCAGAAGGAGGAACAGCTGGGTGAAAACAGGACTGGGCTGGGAATCGGGACACCTGGGGGTCTCGTTTCATCTTTGTGCCTAACTAGCTGTGTGACTTCTCAGAGAATAAGGGGGGAGGGGTGTAATGAAAGATTAAAAGTGGCAGCTTTAGAATCTTAACAGCCCTGGGTTCCAAATCACATTCTGATTGAGCGACTGTGGACAAGTTACTGAAGTCCTCGAGCCCAGTGTTATCTGCACGATGTGGAGAAGACCTGCCATACTGGGTGGGCAGAGTGATTAACTGACCTCCTGTGTATGAAGGATCTTAACACCACCTGCTCACTTTTCAGCCCGGAGAAAAATGACCAAGATGGTGAGAGGCTTAGAAAACATCATGTGAGGAACCCCTGAGTGAAGGAGGAAGTTCATCTTTCTCTCAACAAAGCAGATTCAGGGAGAACATGAATGCTGTCTTCCTTTCAGACTGTTGTGATGTCATGGGGCTGTCAGAACAATTTGCTTCTCTTCTGAAAACCTCATCATGTGAGAGTCACTACTTAAGTTTTCCTCCCCTTCCTTGAGGTCCGCAGGCTTTGGTACAGCAGCAGCCATCTGGGAAAGGAGAAGGTGCAGAGAGAGTTGGGGGAACGAATGCTGCTGTTAATCAGACTTTAACCTGGGTTTGGTTGGCAGAATGTTGGAGATTAGGCCTGCAAGCCTAGCTCTTCTCTTTGCTGCCATCAAAAGCAAACACCAGCTGTTTGGGGCCTTTTGGACAGCTGACAAAGAGAAGAGTATAGGCTTCTACAGATGTGGCATAGCAGGGCTGACACATGCAAACTATTTTGTTTGTTTGTTTCTTTCAGTTTCAGTGAAATACAATTGACATACAGTACTGTATAAGTTGAAGGTGTACAGCATAATGATTTGACTTAAATACACCATGAAGTGATTATCAGAGTAAGTTTAGTGAACATCCATCATGTCATGTAGATACAAAATTAAAGAAATAGAAAAAGTGTTTTTCCTTGTGATGAGAACTCTTAGGATTCACTCTCTTAACAACTTTCATATTTAACACGCAGCAGTGTTAATTATAATTGTCAGGTTGCACATTACCTCCTTAGTATTTATTTATCTTGTAACTGGAAGTTTGTCCCTTTTGGCTGCCTTGCTCCAATTCCCCCTCTCCCCACTCCCCACCTCTGGTAACCATAAATCTGATCTCTTTTTCTGTGAGTTTGTTTGTTTTTGAAGTATAATTGGCCTACAATACTATGATAGTTCCTGTTATACAACATAGTCATTCGGTATTTCTATGCATTTCAAAATGACGCAAGGAAAATTTGAATTAAGCACAGTTTGCATTTGGAGCCCTCACATTTCCCTTTCACCTGCTGCTCCTGTGGCTGCTCATTCCTTACTTGTCCTCGACACTTTCTTCCT
The DNA here is from genome assembly GCF_965194825.1 of Balaenoptera physalus. Lineage (NCBI taxonomy): Eukaryota > Metazoa > Chordata > Mammalia > Artiodactyla > Balaenopteridae > Balaenoptera > Balaenoptera physalus. The sequence continues at coordinate 50,079,576 of NC_138889.1, forward strand.
TCTCGCCAGAGCCTCACAGTAATCTCCATAAGGAAGGGAAGGTAGGAGTGAAGAGACCCATCATACAGGTGAGGAAACTGAGGCTTGGAGAAGTCATGTAATTTATTTAAACCAGACAGTCATGTGAAGGACCTGGAGCTGGAACCCAGTGAATAACATGGACCTGCTTTTTCAATGATGGACCCTAGAGCCAGGTTCACGTGAAGGGGGAAGTGGAAGCTCAGTCTCCTTCCACCCGTGTTCCCGTATGAAATACCTGAGTGCCTAGTACGTAGATGGGTGCCACAGTGGCAGGTGCTGGGTGGGCATACAAAGCACTTAGAGGCCCTGGCCTTGCGCATAAACTAGTGGAGGACAGATGTGAGTAGATGGGATTCGAGATGGTGTGGTGAGTATCCTGAGTGAGGAAGTTAGGTGCTAACGGAGCACTCCAGAGGGGCACCTAACCTGGCCTTGGGAGGATGGGGAAGGCTTCTGTGCAATAAGTGACATCTCACCTGAGACCCAAGAGGTATTTTCTCAGGAAAGGGTATTCTAGGAGCCAAGACAAGCATATGCAAAGGCCTGAAGGCAAAAGGAGCTGAAAAAGTTCAGTGGGGCAGGAAAAGAGCTTGGAGAAGAAAGCAGGTATGAGTTCACGGAGAGCCCTACAGGCCACGGTAAGGACTTTGAGCCTTAGCCAGTGGACAGTGGGAAGTTGGTGAAGGGTTTTAAGCCTGGGAATATGGCTTTGTCATATTCATATTCAGCAGCATGAGGAGGATGGGAGGGAGGGCTGAACCTAAGGAGAACTGTTTGCTCATCCTGGGAGCTACTCCTTCTGTAAACACGTCAGGCATCCCTGTTGCCAAGATTCATCCCTCCCGAATTTTTGCACTGAGGTTGCCTCCATGCTGACAGCCAGCTCTAGGCCAATGATTCTTTTATGCTTAAGCAGATAATGAGGGTCCACAGCCAGACAGAAGAGCGTTTTTCTGCTTCCGCAGTTTGAGGATCTGTGTGCAGGGGAGAATTAAATGAGATGTCAATATCGGGGTGACCTATTCTAACAAAGCCACTGGCAAATGCCAGCCCCACCACACACAAGCTTGGTGGCAGACACCTCCCTGGGCCTCATGGTCCTCATTTGAAAAACAAAGGTAACAAAATACCTCCCTCAGATCTTTGTGAGGATCCAATGAGATGATATATGTAAAGTGCCAGGCGTTAGGAGGTGCCCAGTAAATATTTATTACCTTCTTTTTTTTCTGCCTTCCCTTATTGCTGCTGCAGAAATCTTACAGTCCTTGCAAAGCCCAATACAGTCTGACCTATTTCCTTTCTGACCCACTCCATCCTTTTCTCCTCCTGGCACACTGGCCTTCCAGCACTGGCTCCCTTGAAGTTTCTTGAACATGTCAAATACACTTCCACCTCAGGACCCTCTGATACCTGCGTGGCTCGTTCCCTCATCGCTGGCAAGTTTTTGCTCAGATATCATCTTCTCAATGAGACCTACCCTAGCCACTCTCTTTAAAACTCCAATGCCCCTCAACTTATTATTCCCTTCCCAGCTTTGTCTTCCTCCAGAGCTCTTATCACCTTCCCAAAAGTTACATAATTGTTTTTATTTTTTATTTATGTTTTTATTATTTACTTTGGTCATTATCCCCTCCAACTGACATATACACTGTACAAGGACGGGAAGTTTTTAATGTCTTATTCATTAATGTATCTCCAGTGCTTAGAACAGTGTCAGGCACATAATAGGCTCTCTATAAATGTTTGTTGAATGAATGAATGAAATTGGTTAGCTCTCATGATAGATATCATCCAGAATATTGGGAGTTGGGGGGGCACCTCGTACTGAAGAGGCTTGATTGCCATCTGAGGGCTTTCCCACGATCTGGCCGGGTAGTCACTCCCTGCTACCCAATTAGGAGTCTAGGGTTCGAGCACTTCACTTCTTTGTAAAATAAGGACATTGCCCTTTGCCTCACCAAATAGCCTATTTTTAGGAAAGACTTAACCCTAGAAGCTTTTTTTTTTAAATTTTATTTATTTACTTATTTATGGCTGTGTTGGGTCTTCGTTTCTGCGCGAGGGCTTTCTCTAGTTGCGGCAAGTGGGGGCCACTCTTCATCGCGGTGCGCGGGCCTCTCACTGTCGTGGCCTCTCTTGCTGCGGAGCACAGGCTCCAGACATGCAGGCTCAGTAATTGTGGCTCACGGGCCCAGTTGCTCCGCGGCGTGTGGGATCTTCCCAGACCAGGGCTTGAACCCGTGTTCCCTGCATTGGCAGGCAGACTCTCAACCACTGCGCCACCAGGGAAGCCCCAACCCTAGAAGCTTTTACACAGAAGCTTATAGTCCTATTTGAAGGTGTGGAAACCAGCATTTCTCCCTTTAGCCCCCCTGCCAATTACCACTGCTGGAAAATTTAAGTTGTTTTTCTCCTTTGTTCTCTTCCTGTCCTCGACTCACTGAACTTAAAAACAATCTCCCATTGAAACTGGGAGGCAGTGTGATGCCTCATGAGGGACATGGTTCCAAGAATGTGGCCTGAATCTATTTCCTTGCCAGCCTTTGAGATCTAAGGAAGTTACTGCACATGAAAGAAAGCTACTGTGCATGAAAGAATTGAGATAGCCATCCCCTGGTGAAGTTGTCTATTTGGATTAGGTTCACTAATTCATTTACTCATTCACTTATTTCTTTTCTTTTTTTAAATTAATTAATTTATATATTTATTTTTGGCTGCATTGGGTCTTCATTGCTGAGCACGGGCTTTCTCTAGTTGCAGTGAGCGGGGACTACTCTTTGTTGCGGTGCACAGGTTTCTCATTACAGTGGCTTCTCCTGTTGCGGAGCATGGGCTCTAGGCATGCAACCTTCAGTAGTTGCGGCACCCGGGCTCAGTAGTTGTGGCTCGTGGGCACTAGAGTGCAGGCTCAGTAGTGTGGCCCACGGGCTTAGTTGCTCCATGGCATGTGGGATCTTCCCAGACCAGGGCTCGAACCCATGTCCCCTGCATTGGCAGGCGGATTCTTAACCACTGTGCCACCAAGGAAGTCCCAACTCATTCACTTATTTCTTCACGTTGAGAGACTCACAGTCAGATGGGAGAGATGGAGAGCAGACAGATAATTATAACGGTGGAGATACGTAGGTGGAGGAGAAAGTTTTTGTGTTAGTTAAGTTCCTGCTACAAAACTGTCTGTTGTATAACAACCCCAAACCTCAGTGGCTTCCAACAAAAAATATTTACTTCTTGCTTCAATACCTACAGGCCAGCGAAGGTGGCCCTGCTTCAGGTGGTTCAGGTTCTGGTCTGTTCTTGTATCTCTTTTTCTGAGACCCTGACTGAAGAGGCAGTGGCTACCTGGGACAAGCTCTTCTTGTGGTCTGTGGCCAGAGTACAAGAAGCCAAGCCAAACCACACAAGCACATCCACAGACTATGCTTGCATCACATTTATAACGTTCCATTGGCCAAAGTAAGTCACAGGCCAAGCCCACCACCAGAAAGATAGGGATGAATACTCTGCTTACTGTAGTGGCAACATGGTTGTATAGCTCTGTTTCAGGGAGGAAGTGAAGAGTTAGGAATAATCGAATCTACTACAGCATTTAACTCTGGCTATGGGAGTGAGGGAAGGCTTCCTGGAGGTGGTGACTTTCATCTTGAAGGATGAGTTATTTTTCAAGACAAACAAGCAGGCAGTAACATATGCAAGTGCAGGCAAATTAAAAAAAGTAAGTGTGAAGTGTTGTCTTAATATTTATTTGAGTCATCACTGTGGGCAATATGCAAAGAGCTACAGGAAGATAAAATAAAGGTCACCTGAGTACCTGCCTATGAAGTCCAAGCTTCATGGGGGAGATCAGAAAGATACGAAAGAGAAAAGGAAATTATGTAACCAGTACACTCTTATTCAGCTGGATGGGACAAAAGTGTGAACTCAGAAAGGAAGCTAGAATATATTTTTAGCTATTTTTGGTACAGGATGCAAGATATGCACTCTTTTATATTCATTATTTCATTTAATCCTGACAACCTGCGAGGGATGTCCTAACGAGAAACCTGAGCCTCAGAGTGGTTAGGTAACTTGCCTAATGGTTTGTAGTTAGCAAGTAGTGGTGCGAGTACTTCCTAGTAATTCTGTTTTGCCAAAGAGCAAAGAATTTATTCATAAAAATTACTAGTGTACACACTGTATTTTCTTAAGTAGAGCTGCTTTAAAATTTACTAAACCCATGTTTTTTAGTGTCTACTGTGTATGCAGTACTGTGCTTGTTAAAGGGCCCCCACCCTGGAGTAATCTCTGAAGTTCCACCTGGCTGTGGCATTCTGTAGGTCTCATCTACTTCTCATTGCTCATGGGTTTAAAATGCCTCAAAGAAAATAGGATTCTTGCCCATGGTTCTACGCAAAAATGCTCACTTTGAATGTTGAGGAGTTTTGAAATTCTGCCTCTTCCTTTCCCCCAGATTATATACACAACACCAGTAAGTGTTCTTTCTCCTTGGAAATGAAGGGAGACAAGCTAGGTGAGTTGCTACAGGTCGAGCAAAAGTTAGAGGTGGGACTAAGTGGAGAATAACAATTCCCATTGTTGTGCAGATTACCTCTACCTAATACTAATTCTCTTGTCATTACGGAGCACAGATATACTGTAGTGGAATGTCCCTATGCATGAAGAAGTGAGCATTTTTGAATTTTTATTTCTAGTTTCCTACCGGTGATCACTTGACAACTGGAATAAGATCTCCCTGGTCTTCCTGACCTTTAGCGTGACCTTTTAGCCTACCGTCCCATGAGTTTTCAGAGAGACCCACCTCCTTTTTGCAACCATCTCTTCCCTCTGTGGATGGTTAAACATTGACAGGCGTTTTTTGTGCGCTCTCCATCTTGGCGGTCCGGAATTGAGTTGAAGCATGTTTCATGACCCATTTTCTATTTGCTCAAGAAGCTGGCAGAACTGGTTTCCCTGATCTCAGACACCATCTCACATGGTCAGTTCTCTTCCCCCCAGACATGTTTTAAATCTTAAAATAGCGAGCAATGCTTATAGGAACTGCCTCTCACCGTGTGGTGTTTACTGTCTGACGATTCCGCAGGTGTGTGATGCTCAGATGCTGTTGCCTCTCATCAAGTTGACGTCGGACGGGAGGAGAATAAGCTGTGCTCAGACTGGTCCAGGAGAGGGGGCGTGAGCAGGACCGCCGCTGTAGGAACAGGTGACCTGTCTGGCAAGCAAGGCAGCATCCCGAGAGCCTCTTCTCGACATCATCCCACAGAGCACTGCTTCCTCGAGGGAAAGGGCGCTGAGGATTTTGCCATCAGCCGCCTAAAACTTTTGCCTAGCCAATAGAAGACTTTTGCTGAAGAACTGAACAAGATACTGTTTCATTTCGTTTTTGCATCTTCTCATCATCTGGGCTGCAGTAACTGTTGTTTAGCTTTGAGAATCTTAAGCCATATTTGTTACTGTCATTTTTGTGTACACGTTTCAAGATGATCGACTTAAGCTTCCTGACGGAGGAGGAGCAAGAGGCCATCATGAAGGTTCTGCAGCGGGACGCTGCCCTCAAGAGGGCGGAAGAGGAGAGAGTCAGGTAAGAGGCCGGGACAGGTCCTCGGGCACGGGTGGAGGATGGGCGGTCTGTAGGAAGACGGGACCCTTTTCTTTCCTCAACCTTAAGTGGTAGTTCTGACTTGGAGCCTGACTTAACGGATTCCAATTTTAAGTTTATTTCCTGGACAGAACTTTCTCCTCCATGTCTCTTAATTTATCCCATAGGACTCCTGCCAGAAATAGTCTTGATTTAAAAACCTCACTAAACTCCTTTAACTTATTAAACACTGGATTAAAAATGAAATAATGTATACAAACACATACATATCTCTACCTCTCTCTCTCTCTCTCTCTCTCTATATATATATATATAAACACACACATATATATCCACTTTTTTAACTGAATCTACTTAAAAAATGGATCATGTATGAAATTAGAAACATTTTTTAATCTCTAAAGAAGAAAATAAATTGAGAAGTAGCTCACATTTTTGCACATCTTCAGAAATGTTTGAATTGGTTTCAACAGCAATGGAAATGAGTTCTGACTGAGCCAATTTTTCATTTGTGTTCCATAAGAAGGAGTGGCAACTCTGACATACTATTCACTTTAGGAGGAACCCAAATGTTCCACATCAACATTCCTACCACTTTCACTCACTTGCGGGGTCGGAGGAGCATGAGGTCAGAATGCTGAAGAAGTGGGCTTGAGTCCAAGCCCTGCCATCTATTGCCTTTGTAATCTGGGGCCTTGAAGGCAGTGAAAGGCTTCCTGAATGTGAGTTAGTCATATTAACTGCGTGATCTCCAACCTAGGAGTTATCCAAAGGGAACATAAGCCCTGTTCTTACTTCTTAGGATAGCAGGATCATGAATAATGGAGTTATTTGTGCCCATATTTCGTTATCCATATTTTGACCCTAATTTGAACATGGGTGCTTTATAGAAGAACATGCTGAAATTCACTTCAAGCACTCCAGAGTGTCTGACTATGGCTACTAACAATAATTCATATATCGATAGTGCTTAACAGATTGCAAGGAGCTTACATGACTTTTATTTCTTCTGAGCTCACAACACTCGTGCAGTTGGGGGTGCAGGGTGGGATGTAATTACACCCACTTGATGTGTGAGGAAATTGACCTTGAGACAGGTCAGGTGACTCGCCCAAGCTCATGTAGTCCGTAGGTGTCAGAAGTGAGGATTAAATCCTGGCCCTCAGGTACTCATTCACTAACCCCACCTCCCCTCCCTAAGAAAACTATAGCAGACAGGACATCCTGGGACCTGGCCATGGAGGAGGGGGTGGCTGTCTTGGTGTGAGGTGGGACACTGAGCTGTGATGGTGACAGGAGGTGGCTATAGGTAGTGGAGATCGTGAGAATGGGGTTCCTTACTTGTGCTCCTTCCCACAAGTCACTGCTCCCCATTCTCAGCAAGAGGGGTGCCTTGAGTAGTTTTCCCTGGAGAGATGGGGGTTTACACCAATCAGCCATCAGAGTCTCTTAGTAGCATTCATCCTTTACCCATTCACAGTTTGTGAGTGTTATCGTCTTAGGTTCCTCCCAGCAGCTCTGAGATTTGGCAAGACAAGACTGTTAGACCCATTTTAGAAAGAAGGGGAGGGGGCAGCACAGAGAAAATATCAGTTGATTTTTCAAGCATAGTGGGAAATGGGAATTCCTTTAGTCTCTCGGAAGACAAGATGGAGAGGATGGGAAAGAAAGCAGTGGAGCTGGGATTGCACCGGGTCCCGTCCCTCTTCCTGCCTCAGGATGTGGGGACTCTGAATCCGGGCGAGCTGCGATCTTTGATTCCTCCCACTTACAAGACCTTACGTGTGGTCTGTCATTCTGTTTCCTCTATCTAGCCAGGTTACGAAGAGAGATTCATTCTCCCTCCCTTCTGTGTTTACTTGGCCCCAGAGATTCCAGGCTGCTGGGTCTTCCCTGTAGTTCTGTGATTCTGTATGAGATGAGTGGAGGTGTTTCTCAGGCATCTACAGTAATTGCTGAAAATATACTTAAAAATTCAAAGTTCTGCCTGGAACTGGGCCTTGTAAGGGGTGTGTGTGTAGCCACTAGCGCCAGCCAGTCTACAGCCACAGCAGGAATGCTGTGAGTCCGTTTGTAGCAGGGACTTTGCAGATTCTCCTTCCATGCACTGTTTCTGAGGATGCCTCGGAAGCTGCTGCTGGTGCTGCCCTTGTTTCTTGCTTTTGTAAACTGATAGGAAGAAGGCTTGGGGTGGTGAAAATCTGGTGTGAGTCAAGTCCTGTTTACTGCTACCATTCTGGGGGCCTTCCTAATCAGGCACCAAGCAGCTCATGTGGACTTGGCCACAGGCAGGTCCAGGACTGAGTGACTGTGTGTGGGGTGCACAGATGGGCATGAGGTCCATAGCCTATGGACACCGACAGAGGCCCAACCCGTAACCTGCTCCACACAAAAGGAATGGAGCTCTGGCACCCTTTGCTTTAGGACTGATGGAACCTGGGTTGGTTCTGAGACTGTCTGCTCCTGGGCTGGTGGAACCATGACTAGGTCTCTGGTCTCTGAAAATGCTATTCCATGGGCTTTTGCTTTTCAGCCCGTCACCATCCCCCAGCTGTTTGTCTCTAGCTCTTCCATCAGAGTGATAGCCTGACAGCTCTGGAAAGATTTTTTGGGTCCATATCAGTCACTTTACAGATAATGAAGGAAAAGCCCAGAGAGGGGAAGTGACTTTCCCAGGGTCACACAGCTAGTCATTGCCAAAGCCATGTTAAGAAAAGCTCTTGGTCTACTGCTTTTCCTTCTGCCCCATGTTGCACACTGGTACTGCTTTTTCAGAAGAACAGTAAGGGCCCTAGCGCGGACCTTGAATCAAAACTTAGTGAGTTTGAATCCTATCCTCACCATTGATCAACTATGGTTCATTCAGCAAGTTACTTGACCTCTCTGAGCCTCAACTCAGAGACTGGGAATGACCCTAGTACCAAACTCAAAGAATTACAGTCAGGATTAAGTAAGATAATTCTTAATCTTCTTAGCACATAGTAGGTGATTGATACATTTTAATTCCCTTATTCACCACTCCACCTATGCCTCTAAAAAAGAACAGAATTCTCTGGTTAGTGGTCTGATTCCTTAGAAGGAAATTACTCCTAAAACTCTCAACTATTTAATACAGTGAAATTTAATCGAGTACTCATTAAGTCTAGGGAACTTCTCTGAACAAATGGAAGGAATTTTAGGGTAATTGAAACATGGTCTCAGTGCTCAAGGAATTTACCATTTAACCATTTAATGGATTATCAATTGCAAATTTAAAATCTCAATCTTGTTTCCCTAACATGATTTTACAATGCCCCAGTCCTCCTCCAAGTTAGTATATGGCTTTAGAAACATAAATTAGATAATTCTAATATTAGCCTAAGCAAAACATCATTAGAAAGGCAAATCTGCCACTAAAATTCAGACTGCTATTTCAAATGCTAATTGATTATGGGCTTTGGAGTATAACCCTCTTGTAGCCGTGAGGACATTACTAATGGATTATAGCACTGCTGCCCACTAAGACCAGACACTGCCTCAGAGTCCTTTTCAATATGGCTGTCGATGAGAGTTGGATTTAAATTGAAATCTGTTTGCCATTCCTGATTTATCCAGTGCTTTGACTTGTTCACATCCAGGCTCTTTCAGGGCACTTTGGAGATGATTTATCCTTTATGCTACCTCCCATCCTGATTTCATGGATGAGAAAATGAGTGTCAAACAGGGGAAGCGTCCAGTTCCCGAATCACTCAACCTGTTAATAGTAGAATGTGGATTTGAACCCAAGGGAATGTCTACTGTGGTATCTCGGGGGTTCAGTTAGAAGAAAGCAATTCCAGGTCACTGTCTTTCATGCTGCCTCCCTACCTGTACCACAGTGCTAGGCCCAGTTATTACCATGCCTCACCACCCAGCTTGCTTTCCTAACTACCAGCTGGAGACGTTTCACAAACCAACAGTGAAACAGACATCAGGATGGATTCTTTTCCTCTCTCCCTGCTGCCTCCTCCCTCTCTGTCCTCTGTTTTTAAAGAAACACCACCATACATACAGAGATGTAACTTTAGTCTCTTAGGGTTTGAAAATGACACACTCTAGAGGTGGCATTTCCTGTGCTTTGCATCACACTGCCAGCAGGAAATCATTGCCGCTGTGTGTCTGTACACCGCCAGCACCACGTTCCCCATACCATAAACACACAACCACATCTAGGGTGATGGGCGTTCTTGCAGTAGATACCATCTCAACCATGACCGCATCTTATGATCAGCTGCTGCCTTAAGACCTACTTTCTTTTAAACAAAGGCAGTTGTCATTGAAGAACTGCTTTCTAGGACCTCTGATGGCATTTTCCGTCAAAGCAAAGGGGAAAGGAACCAGCATTTGTCCAGGATTGACACCGTACACAGAGCTTCACATTTTCCCCTTTCGTCCGCACAGCAGCATACCTGAACCCACTCAACAAGGGGGAGGAAATAGAGTGGAGGAAGTTAAGTGCCCTGTAAGATTGAAACCTTGCTTATCCAACTACAAAGCCTGTGCTTCCCACACACAGTGCTGCCTCGCAGCAGATTGTGGGGATCTGTGGTGTGTCCACAGCACAAGTGATGCATGTTTCTTCTTGTTTTCCGCTGCAAAGAACTTTTGCAGTTTATTTCATTTTCACGTGTTTGTTTTCAGATTCTCTATCAAAGGTTGAATGCCTTTGTAGAAAGAGTGAAGTGTGATAGCCATCTTAGAAATCAAAATCATGTTCGGCTCTCTCAGGCAGGATGATGGGGCAGTGGAAAGAACGTCGGCTAGGAGTCAGGCTGGCTTCCGGTCCCAGCTCTGTGTGACCTTGGGCAAACCTCTTAAACTCTCTGGGCCTCATTTCATCTATAAAGTGAGGCCATTTGTAACTATCTAAGGTCCATTCAAAACAAACATTCTCTCATTCAAAACAGACATCTTAAGAGTACTTTCAAATCACAGAGTCTAACCATCTTGCCCAGAATATACTGAAAGGTTAAAAAAAAAAAATCTGGGAATGGATCAATCAACCTCTCTGGCCAGTCTGCTGATTCTTATTAGGCACAGCTGAGCAGATAATATCGACCAGGTCCTGCCTATGATGTTAGGCCTTTGCTTCATCATGATGAATAGCTAGAAGCTGGGGTGTGCTATGTGAGTACAAGCAGGAAGAATGTTGAAGGCAGGATGAAGGGCGCCACTGCTCTTCTGGCTTTCCTCTGAAAGTGCTCACACTCTCTCTGCACTGCAGGAGTTGACGTTAGCAGTTAGGGCTGTGGACTAAATTTTTTATGTACAATTCCAAGCATGTGCCTGATATATGATAGGGAATTAATGAACTGTTGAACGAAAAAATGAACAGATATGGCCTTCACCATACAGAGAAAGCAAGATGGCCATCTTTTGCAGTTGACTGAATTCTTTGTACATCATGGTGAAATTGTAAGGATTAAATGAGATGATGCATGTTAAGTCCACGCGTGAGGCCCAGCACCGAACACATGCTTTGTATGTATTAGCTGAAAGAATGGGGTGTGACCAGCATGTTCTGCCTGGAGGACCAACCGGACAGTGTCTTCTCTGGGTTGAGTGTTCTTCTGCCTTCACTTCTGCCCAGCAGCAGCCCATGGGTGTTTATTGAGCATCTTCTCTATCCTTAGCTCTCTACTAAGTACAACATGCACGTGTGGAGAGGATGGTAAGGTATAAAAAGTGTGAATGCCAAGAACTTACCTTTTTCCCACTTCAGCTGAATGGTACAACAACGAGAGAATCAAGTGCTAATTTGGTTGGTACAATTAGAGTTCAAGAAAAATGAGAGATCAATATGGGCTGGTAGAAAAGAGTTTATTTTATTTTTTATTTTAACTTTTTTATCGAAGTATAGTTGATTTACAATATTGTGTTTCATATTATATTAGTACTGCATTGTGATTCAGTATTTTTATAGATTATACTCCATTAAAAATTATTACAAGAGAATGGCTATAATTCCCTTGCTGTACAATATATCCTTGTTGCTTATCTATTTTATACATAGTACTTTATATTTCTTAGTCCACTACCCCTAATTTGCCCCTCCCCCATTCCCTCTCCCCTTTAGTAACCACCGGTTGGTTTTCTATGCCTGTGAGTCTATTTCTGTTTTGCATGTACATTCATTTGTATTATTTTCTTAGATTCCACAGGTAAGTAATATCATACAGAATTTATCTTTCTCTGACTTATTTCACTAAGCATAATATTCTCTAGGTACAGAGAAGATTTTAACAGCACCACCTAGATGGTGGGATTTCTTTTTTTTAATATACACCTTTATAAAACTTGGGCTTTGATGTCATACATATAGATTCATCTGTAAAATATTCCAAATGACTAAGCTAGAAAAAGAGATTGATTTACCCTAGTAGTGATTATCATGATAGGAAGTATATAAATAGCACTTACTGAATTTGAAAGAATTTCCTATTCTTTTGCAACTTTAAAAGAAATGAGCCAGAAACCCAACCTCAATTCTTTACTGTAATGGCTTTACTATGAAGGGCCACGTGCTTCAATGAGCCTGACTCACATGGCGCGTGCTCATTGTGCGCTGAAAGCTTAGTGGGATCAGAGGCTTGCAGACAGTCAGGCAGGAGCAGATCAAGAGTTGCATAAGGACCCTTACAAAGTGCCTTTCAGTTGAACAACAAAGATAAGTGAATAAATAATCTCATGAAGAGAAATTGGGAGTTGTTATGCTATGAGGGTTTGTGGTCTTCTTTAACATGATGGTGGCTGATGCCGTATTTCATCATGCTTTTCCCTAATCCACCAAGAGATGAGGTGGCCTGCCTCATTAGGAGAAGGCACTGCCATTGTGATGGAGCGTGGTTCACTTAACCCCAGAAGCGACAGGATCTCTCTTATCTCTTGTCTTTACTCAGACTGAGCTGGCTGCTGAGCATTTATTTGTTAACTGATTTATTCACTCAACAGTTTCTGGGTATCAGCTCTGTGCCAGGCTCTGTGCTGGATGCTGGTGTTACAAAGGTGATTATGAGTTAGTCCTTGCCTTCAAGGAGTTTGCAGAGTTCACAGATTATTTGTAAGACAGATGTGCAAATAGATCACTGGAACACTGTGGTGAGTGCTGTTGTGGAGAAGCTGTGGGAGCATGGAGAAGGGCAAGCCACACGGTGCCCTCAAGGATCAGGGAAGGCTTCCCTGGGGGGGTGCTACCTAGATCTGAGGGATGAGGGGCCACGTGCTGGATAGAGAAGTGAGGGAAAGACATCTGGAGAGAATTCACATTTATTGGTTTCTTACCAGGATCCGGGCACTGTTAGGTACTTTCAGGTAAATACCACATTTAATCATCCCAGAAGTCCTGCAGAGTAGGTCTTATTTTCCCCTATCTTTATAAACAAGGAGACTGAAGCTTAGAGGGGTTCAGTAACTTGCCAAAGATCACATTTAGGAAGGGTCACAACTGGGATTTGGACCTAATTTGGGGAGACATCAAAGTCCATAGTCTTTCTGCCACACCTTTCTGCCCTTAATGTCTACAGAGGTCATGTAAGAGCAGTGTGGAGATCAGTAAGAGGTCTAGTGTGCTGGCACGTGGGGGAGCATGGGAGCAAGTGCTGGAAAATGAATCTGAACAGGTATCCTGAAGCCAGGTGGTCAGGGACCTCATATGATATCCCTTCACTCCAAAAGCGCTGAATAAACACCCACTGTTTTCCAGACACCAAGCAAAGCTATATTGAGTACAGGCCCTGCCCCTAGGGGCTCACTGTCTAGTCAAGGAGAGCTGGAAGGACTTCTCTTTTCTGGAATTGAACTTGAATGTGATCCTTTTGGGAAGAGAAGGCAAAAGCTCCACCAGCAGCTCAGGGTGGATTTTTTGCTGTGCTGAAAAGCTAGGCAATGGTTCCACATATAAGCGATATCATATGATATTTGTTTTTCTCTGTCTGACTTAACTTCACTCAGTATGACAATCTCTAGGTCCATCCATGTTGCTGCAAATGACACTATTTCGTTCTTTTTATGGCTGAATAATATTCCATTGTATGTAGGTACCACATCTTCTTTATCCATTCCTCTGCTGATGGACATTTAGGTTGCTTCCATGTCCTGGCTATTGTAAATATACACACTACTGTATATAAAATAGATAACTAATAAGGACCTACTGTATGGCACAGGGAACTCAATACTCTGTATAACCTATATGGGATGTATGTGTATGTATAACTGAATCACTTTGCTGTACAGTAGAAACTAACACACCATTTTAAATCAACTATACTCCAGTAAAAAATTTTTTTAAAAAACAGAAAATTTAGGCAATGGGAAACCATTAGAAACATTTTATAAGAACCATGACCTCTCTGGTGATTCAGAACCATGAGATGAAGACACGTCCCTGTCTGGATTTGGTGATGGGCTCTCACAGCAAGGTGTGCCCAAGGGTTGTGATTGGACATGTTTGGCATAGGGTCACTTCTTTCTAGGTAACTGGGGGAGGAGAGGAGTTTCCAGCAGAGAGTGGGGCTCTGGCTGGAAAGACTCTCTGCAGGCACACTTGGGAGAGAGAAAACGTACTTGCCAGAACCCAGGTAAATGCCCCTCCTGCCTTCCCCATTCCCAGGTAGGCCTGCGTGCAACCCTCACACACAGCCCTGCCACCACCTTGGGTGTGGCCGCCATACACGTTCTCTGGCTAAAACACTTAGATTGGCTACTTTAGGAAGCGTGCATATTGGCTCGAACGACAATCATAAAACCCTCTTGGATTTTGTAGCACATTACCCTCCAAGAGTTCAAAGTCCCCTTAAGGCTTTTATTCCACTTTATTGTAAGTACAGCTCTATCAAAAAGAAAAGATAGATTTTTTGATTCTCATTTTATTGACGTGGATAGAGAGATGCAGAGATTATAAGACTTGTCATGTAGAACAGTGTTTTCCCCTCCACTGTAAATGAGGGAGATCTTAGGGGGGTGGTACTTGGTTTGTTCTTTAGGTTTTAACTTTTCAGTGAGCATGAATGACGTGGAACCCTTCGATGCAGTATCTGCACAAATGGAATTTATGTCTGCCTCCACTCCCCACCCCGTATAAATATGATCTTTCCTGATCCCAGCCAGTCTTGTTGAATTCATTTCCCTAACATTAAGAACCAGGGACCTCATGCACTGTCCCCCACAGGCTTCCAGGAAAGTCTCTGATAAGCTCATTTCAGTGAAATGGCAAGAACTGATGAACCGTTAATTTCCTCACCAGTTATTCACTGAGTGTTTATTAGGTGCCAGGCATGTGCAAAGGGTGGTCTGCATGCATTAGCTAATTTAATCCTCATAGCAACCCCGTCAGGTGGGTTACTATTATTAACCCCTTTTTAAAGATGAGGAAACCAAAGCTTAGGGAAGCTTAATATGTCATCTTTCTCTGGGGTATTTACATTTGAACAGTGAACAGCAAGCCTGCAGCCAAAAAGTGAATTTGCTCTTGAGAAATTTCAGGCATCATCTGGGGATCATGGCTTAAATCTTTGAATTTTTAAAAAGTGTTGGCCTTGGCTTCTCTGACCTTTCAGTCAAAGCATACATTTGTTAGTCATCTGGGAGGTTTGTAGGATCTTGTAAGATATTGAGAACTTCATTTTGGCTGTTTGTTTGCAGATTTCTTTATGCAGTGTCATAATAAACTCATTTATTTACTGTGGGTTCTTAGCAAAGTAAAGCTTTTTTTTCTTTTGTAGACATTTGCCTGAAAAAATTAAGGATGACCAGCAGCTGAGGAATATGAGTGGCCAATGGTTTTATGAAGCCAAGGCAAAAAGGCACAGAGACAAAATCCACGGAGCAGATATCATCAGAGCGTCCATGAGAAAGAAGAGGCACCAGGGAGCAGGTGAGTTGATTGGGCTAGTACATTTAGAGCCAGCATTTGTTTGGGAGAAGGAGTCCTTGGGAGAAAGGAAGGGTGTCAGAATCGTTACTGAAATCTGCAGCGGGAAATCATTAAGGGGTGTGCTTTGCATAATGTATAGTTCTCTAGGTCGTAATCTTCTTGCCCTGGGTTTGGATGGATGAAGGCAGGGCTAAGTGACTTATTGTGGTGAAGAAGGACGAGGGAAGCCCTTTAGATGCCATGTTGAATTGGAGTAGCCTAGACAATTGGGGGTTATAAGGGATCCACCACCTCCTCTTTCTTTGGCTTTTAACTCTGAAAATTCAGAACCTTTTCTCCTGAGTAGGGTGACAGGAAGAGATTAGCCTCCCTGTTCAATGACCTTGACACCTGGTACTTCTTTAAAAACCAAGTACATCATTTAAGGGACTGTAAAGACAGCATTTTGAGGGCTTCTTTAGAATTCTGTTGAGTTCATCAAATATTAACCGGGTGCCTTCTCTCTAACTCTGCACTAGCCAGTATAAACCTTTATCCCTAAGAACAGCCACTGTCTAGTTCTAGCCTGTACTCAGTAAGGAAAATAGCTGTCACCTCTTCAGTATCTAATATATGATAGGCGTTTAGTCCCTATTATTTCTAATTGTAGTAGCAATCTTGTAAGGTAGGTATTACTATCCCCATTCTATATGTGGGGTATGTGAAGTTCAGAGAAGTGAAGTAACTTGTCCAAGGTCATATAGTTGGCAAATGACAGCTCCGGGATTTCAGTCTTTTGGACTCAGAGCCACGCTCCTTACAGATGAGGGCTGACCTCTTATGATATGCTGTGCATTGCTCACAGCCTTCTTGATTTCCAAAACCACCCAGACCTTCAGAAATCTTGAAGGGTGCAAGTTAGTACTGTAGACTCCGTTTTGCAGCTGAAGAAAATAGACTCATGTGTAAAGAGACCTATGGATGTGAGTATTTGGAAATTGGGAGCCCTTATATTGCTTCATCTTCTTAACACTGATGAAAGTATTCCTGGCACTTACTGGCTATGTGGCCTTAGGCAAGTTTCTTGAACCCTTTGATCCTCAATTTCCAAATCTGTAAACTTGGAAAATAGTTCCCTCCTCATAGGAAAATGCATGCAAAAGACTCAGCACTATGCCTGGCACTCAGTCATCACTCAGTTGATGCTAATTATCTAAGCGGTTCAGGTAAAGAGTTCTGGGTGTTCAGACGCAAAAGAGGTTATTTCCTGAAGAGGGATCACAGAGGTTTTAAGGGGGCCCTGGCATCTGAGCTGGCTATTAAGGAAGATGCAGAATTTGGATGTGTAGAGATTGGGGAGGAGGAGGCAGTGGAGAGGGGCATTCCAGAATAGAAGCACTTGTTCCCCTTCGTGTCCCAGAACCCAGCCTCAAGTTGGGCCCATTGTAGCTGTTCAGTAAATACTTGGTAATGATGGTGTGTCTGTCCCAGTGAGGACTCCCTGCCCTGAGCGTCCCCTGGCCATACACATTTGGTCCTGACCCCAGTTCAGGTCAGAATCACCTAGGGCAGTCGGAATTTTGCTTTAGTCATCTCTGCACATTTAAATGTGCACCCATGGTCTCTGGAGACTGTACTTGTAGGGAGGTAACAACATGGGAATCTACTGACTTCTCTTGCAGATGTAATTTTTTTTTTAATTACATGATTTCTTTTATTTTTATTTTATTTATTTATTTGTTTTTTTATTTATTTATTTTTGGCCGCGTTGGGTCTTCGTTGCTGAGCGCGGGCTTTCTCTAGTTGCGGCAAGCGGGGGCTCCTCTTCATTGTGGAGCACGGGCTCTAGGCGCGTGGGCTTCAGTAGTTGTGGCACATGGGCTCAGTAGTTGTGGCATGCGGGCTCAGTAGTTGTGTTGTGCAGGCTTAGTTGCTCTGAGGCATGTGGGATCTTCCCGGACCAGGGCTCGAACCCGTGTCCCCTGCATTGGCAGGCGGATTCTTAACCACTGCGCCACCAAGGAAGTCCTGCATGATTTCTTTTAATTTTCACAAGTGTCTTCTTTTTAAGGAGAGGAAAATTAGGCTCATAGAGCTCAAAAAACTTTCCCTCTGCCTCAGAGCAACTTAGTAATATAACTAGGTCTTGTATACAGGTCTTTGTGTTTTGACTCCTCTTGCAGATGCAATTCTGATACCAAGTACTCAGACTCATTAGTGACTACCTGGGCACTCAGGGGAGGCCTGATGTTCAGGTTCCAGCCTTCAGTGATAAGAGCTGATATGAGAGTTGTAGGTCGTGGAGGTAATAGATAACCTTCTTGTCTTTATCGTTTCCTGTTTCAGCTGAGCAAAGTAAGGACAGAGCAAACAGGGCAAAGGAAAGCTGGGTGAATAATGTCAACAAAGATGCTTTCCTCCCCCCAGAGCTAACCGGTGTTGTAGAAGAGCCAGAAGAAGACGTAGCGCCTGCAAGCCCAAGGTAAGACTGAGCTCATGGGGAGAGCTGCTGCATGTGGGATTCATGGCTTGGTCCTGCTGTGTGAATGCAAATGCCAGACAGGTCTCATGGGCATGGGAAGGGGGCATATATGAGAGAATTCTGGGCCCTGATGTGGACAAAGCCTGCGCAGTACTCTTTCTCAGCTTCCAGAATTTCTAACAGATCTGCATAGTAAATAAAACTAAAATGTTAAGTGGTGATTTCTTCCAGCACCAACAAGAGCTGTTTTTTATTTGTGCTAAGGATATCTCCATAGAGTAAGTGAAGAGGTACTCCAAAATGAATGTAGGGCAATAAGTCATTTCAGGAAAGAGATGAATGATGATCAAATTGTAACAGCTTGGTACAGTAGAAGGAGCTCAAGCACAGGAACCAGGCAGACGTGAATTCAAATCCTGAATACGCCACTTATTAGCCATTTGACCATGGGCAAGTCATTTAATCTCTCTGAATCTCTTTTCCTAACTATAGATAGGAATCATACTATATAGGAAAGGTTATGGTGAGAATCAGTGGTAACGTACGTAGAATACCTGCAAATGGTAGGCACTCAATAGATGTCTCTTAAGGATGCAGATTGTCCTCAATATTTCAGTCTTGATTTTTTGTGTTTTCCATACATTTTTATCATCTGGCCAATCAAAGCGTACATTTGTACAGTACATGGTTCCTGTGATATAGCTGATTATGGGGTTACGTTGCCACAGACCTTTTGGAACCATGATGATTTGCTTTTAGGTATTTAAGGATCTTCCCATTGGTGTCTGTCCCTTGGCAGTATAGTTGTTACCCTTTGGTGGGAGGGCAATTGCATTTTATCTCTACTTCCTCAGTGAAGACAGCTCAATTCAGAGTCTCCAACTGGAATGAAGTCAATGAATTTGCTAGTGGGACAGTCAGTGAGCCAGGATCCAAGGCTGAGGCACCTGGGGAATAGGGATGTTTCCAACATAATTTACAGGTGAGGGAGAGGGTCTATCCTGTAGGCACCAACTGGCATTTCAGAGTCAAATATAAGTAAAGTTATGTCACATGGATAATGGAATACTGATTCTATTGTTTCCCATTAGTTATCCATTTCCCTTTTGGAGAGGACTTGCTTTGTTTTCCTGGGTGGTAGGTGGCACTATTTCCCCTCTAGGATGATTTGTAATGTCCTGTTATGTCTGTAGAGGCCATGTCAGCTAGAGGTTGAAACACCTTAACAGTAGCTGCGAATTGACTCTGTGACCTTGCACTAGAAGTGACTTAACTTCTTGGGCTGTTATTTCCTCAGCTGTAAAATGGGAATGAAATAGTTTGCTAGCAGGATTGTTGAGACTCTAATTAGCAAGTACATGTAGAATTCCTAACACATAGTTCATAGAGCATAGTAGTTGCTCAATGAATGGAAGTGTGGGCTCTCACATACATACAGGTATTTCAGGGAGCTCAGGAAAGGATGTGGAGAACACGTTACCTCTTTCTCCTTGTGACTCCCCATGTACCAGCTGCCTGCAACTTCCCTAATGGGATGAAGGCCTTCCTTCCTTCCATAGAGCAAATGGAGACCTTAAATATTAGAAACTCTGGGAGTGAGAACACAGGCATTTAGATTCCCCTTCAAGGAACTGAGAGCAGCTCCTAAGAGCTGGGTTTGAAGGGGAAACCAGAGCACTGACTGAGGGAAGAGGGGGACAAGAGAAGATTTGGGGGTGTCAGACACAAACTTAGCTCATTGTACTCTTTTATCTGGGTCAGACTTCCTGTCCTTCTCCCAGGAACTCGTTTCATCTCAAAGGGCCTAAGGGACCGAGGTGCCACTGCCCTTAGAGCATATAGTGTCCACATTTGCATCTCCATCGTTTGCTGCATTTCTCGCGTGACCTCAGAAGAGTCTTTCGGGTTTCATCTGTATGTACATCAGAACTAAGCTGCCTCACCAGGATGTTATGAGACTGAATGAAATGAGGTATGGGAACCACTTAGCATTTCTCAGGAAGAAAGAAGATTGGCAATTTGCAGGTGGCCTTATAATTATGTTATTATAACATAGATGAGGTAGGTTGAGAAGGCAGGAGTAAAAATGTTAGATGTATCCAGCATGCTTTGCTCATTACGTGGCACGGGTGGTAATCACCCAGAACTGTAGAAGGAGCTGTTGTTTAGTTCCTCCTTTCCGTGTCAGAAACTACTGCTTTACTCAGTATCAGGTTCCAGCATGTTTTTCACCTATACTTTAACATTTGGGAACTGGGTGTGTTAAGTATATTTTGGGGCCTGTACTTTTAGACTAAGTGAACTTCAATAGAATGACTCAATACCTGTCAATATTTTGTTAGCCAGGAGTCAGGAGTTGGGGAGTGTGAGCCAACAGTGACTGGATATTGGAGCTTCTGAAGGAGTTTTTTCTTTTTTCTTTTCTTTTTTTTAACATCTTTATTGGAGTATAATTGCTTTACAGTGGTGTGTTAGTTTCTGCTTTATAACAAAGTGAATCAGTTATACATATACATATGTTCCCATATCTCTACCCTCTTGCTTCTCCCTCCCTCCACCCTCCCTATCCCACCCCTCTAGGTGGTCACAAAGCACTGAGCTGATCTCCCTGTGCTATGCGGCTGGTTCCCACTAGCTATCTATTTTACGCTTGGTAGTGTATATATGTCCATGCCACTCTCTCACCCTGTCACATCTTACCCCTCCCCCTCCCCATATCCTCAAGTCCATTCTCTAGTAGGTCTGTGTCTGTATTCCCGTCTTGCCTAATAAGCTCTGGGGGCAAGAGTCCTTCTTCCGTTGTGGACACAATTCTGTGGGCTTCTGCCTGTGAATAGTTAAAACACTGTGGGTATTCAGTGTGTATTCAAGCATGGGAAGCTATCTGCGTTATTTTGGAACTCATCTTTGTTTGCACCTGTAGCACGGGGAAGCAGAGAGAGGTTTGATGAACAGAGCAGCAGAGAATGAGGTTCCCTTTCGAGTGGCAAAGAAAACTCCAAGTGATCCCAGTTCTAGTTCTGGTTACTGGTTGTCAGCATGGTAGTATTGGCGCACACGGTGGTAAAGGGCCAGTGTTTTGGGGTTTTAAAAAAAAGGCATAGCATATTTTTGAATTTGCTTCACTCAATCCCTAAGCAATTTCTTCATGTGTTTGTTGATGTGTTGAAGCCTCATTGAATGTAATACGTGTTAGCACAGCGCTGGGTACTGGGCATGGGCACAGCATTAGCTGCCAAGGAGAAAGGGAGACATCAACAATCCAAAGGGAGAAATCAACAACAAAAAACACAGGGGGAAAAAAAGAAAAACACTTGCAAAATTTGCTTCTGGGGCTTCCCTGGTGGCACAGTGGTTGAGAATCTGCCTGCTAATGCAGGGGACACGGGTTCGAGCCCTGGTCTGGGAAGATCCCACATGCCGCGGAGCAACTGGGCCCATGAGCCACAACTACTGAGCCTGCGCGTTTGGAGCCTGTGCTCCGCAATAAAAGAGGTCACGATAGTGAGGCCCGTGCACCGCGATGAAGAGTGGGCCCCGCTTGCCGCAGCTAGAGAAAGCCCTCGCACAGAAACGAAGACCCAACACAGCCATAAATAAATAAATAAATAATTATTAAAAAAAAAAAATTTGCTTCTGATTCCAGACACAGTTAATATTTAAGCTGAAAAATACCTCAGAAGAGGGTACGTCTGGTGTTATTTTTAACTGCTTTATTTATTTTTTAATTTTTTGGTCGTGCCACAAGGCTTGTGGGATCTTAGTTCCCCGACCAGGGATCACACCCGTGGCCCCTGCGGTGGAAGCTCGGAGTCCTAACCACTGAACTGCCAGGGAATTCATTTTTAACTGCTTTAAAGGGAAAGGCTAGTTAAGGTTCAAAAGCTTTAAAAGTTGCTGCATGTACTTGGAAACATTTTACGGCTAGGCATAGAGGCAGATAGACTGTCCCACTGCCCACGTGGTGTACTTCTAAGACTGCTATAAAGCCCTCCCTCTTCCCCAGATGTCCCTACCACGGTACCTAACGTTATTCTTCTTTTTAGTTAAGTCTTCAAAGACTTGTATTAAAATGCAAACACTTTTAGGAGGGGAACCCTAACAGTAGTTTCGTAGTCTAATATTTTAATAATCTTCTTACCGAAGTAAACCCATTTTGGCTAAGTGCTACATCTAGTATTGCAGGTAGTTTTTGAAGGGTACCTGAGGGAAGAAATTACAGAGCTCAAGGTGTGAACCTTGGCTTGCTGTACAGTTTTAAGAACTCATCACGTGGAATGTATTGACTATCTTATATACGCAGGACACACCCTGAGAATAGAAATCTGATCCCTCTGAGAGGGATTCTAAGAAACAAAAGACACAGTATCTGGCTATAAAGAGACTGTATTCTCTTAGGAAAAATAATGCTTCCGTATATGAATATCTGATCACATGATAACAAATAGTACCAGGCAGGGAGCAAATCCCCATCCCAAGGTACCAATAAAATGTGCTATAAGACTTGAGACAAGGAGACCCACTTCCAGCTAAGCTGATAGGTGACCAGCATCACAAGGGAGGTGAGATTTGGACTGGGCTTGGAGGTGATAGTGAGGATTTGGGTCAAGAGAGTAGAGCAAACACTTGAGGGGTGGGCTGGGGATAGGTTGGGGGAGACAGCAAAGAGGGACAGTGAGTCATGTTTGGCATGAGGGTCAACAGGAAGGCGGAGTGGGAGGGTACAGTGGGGCAGATGGTGGAGCGTCTCCAGTTCCTTCCTGAGGAGTTCAGACTTCAACTTCATTGCACAGGCCTTGAGGATCCGGGAAAGGTAACGCGCAGAAGAGGGACATGATCAAAGTTCTGTTTTAGACCATTCCAGCTTAGAGGTGGAATGCTGAATGGATTAGAGAGGTGGAACTTTGGTGTCAGGAGGTCGGATATGAGGCTAATACAGATGACAGAAATAAAGGAGGAATCAGTAGGGGTGGAAAGGAAGTGACAGAAGTGAGAGTCACTGGAAAGGAAGAAATCGCCCAGACTTCACTCCAGTCTTCTTGCCATAAACCACTGCTTTACTCGTGTGAGAACTCAGAGGCAGTAGAGCCTAGCCATTACAATGATTGTCTTTGGAGTCAGGGTCAGACACACCTGGTGCAAATCCCCAGCTCTTTCACTGACTTAACCTCTCCAAGCCTCAGTTTTCTCGCTAGTGAAATGCGGAGAAGGATACATACCTCACAGGGATGTTGCAAAGATCAACTGAGAATACGATGGTTGCTGTATTGATGGTTGTGCGATAAAAGACAGGCAAACAAAACATTGTTGCATTCCTCAAGAGAAGCAAAGCCAGAGCTTAACTGAGGAAGTAACTATATTTTCAGAGACAGTGTGAGGCATAAGACTCTTGTTTTATTTTTTTCTAGTAAGCAGACTTGTGAACTGTACTTAATCAAGTATCTCACCCTCATCCCATTTCCCGCCAATCCTAACCACAAGGTAACCCAGTGAATACTGTATGTTTCTGGTGTTTGATCGTGTGCTCTGAATACCTCATTTCTTCTTGTCTTTTGATTTCTGAATAGCAGGAACAAAGACATTTTGTTTAAAACCTAAATAATGTGCCTCATTGTAATTTGGCAAACAACATAGATATTTTAAAAAACCATGGCACCTGTGTGCTGCTGCCTTCCCTGGCACTGGCTCAGTTGGCCTTCAGTTGTTCAGTCGTTCACCAGTTGTGTACCAGGCACTGTACAAGGCATCATGGGGAATAGAAAGAAGGTCAGGATACTCTTTAAGGAGCTCCCAGTTTACTATGAGAGATAAGGTATGTATGCACAGAATGACGTTGCATAGCAGACATGAAATCCATAGCTGCATAGAGTTTAGTAGAGAGAGACTGGTTTCATCTCTGGGCAGGAGGGAACAACATGATATGCAATGTGGACAGTTGTGGGCCTGGTGGCTAGAGGCGCAGGAACTGGATTTCCAGGGAGCAGAGGGAGGAGAGTGTAGAGACTCTGCTTGTCCTTTGTTCTTGGTGAGTGGGAAGGAGAAAGGAGGAAGATGACAGGAGAAGATGGCTGTTCCATGGAGACCCCAACCATCAGCATTTGGCCCAGGTCCTCTCACTGTGTGACTGATTTATTTACTAAAGGAGATGATACAAAACACTGTGAGAAAACGGAACATGGCCTCCGCTATAAGCTTCCTCGTATCACTCACTGGCTTCTTAAAGTGACACTCAAGAGACATTGCTTTCTAGTCCTGAGCTATTGGCTGTTTTTACTGTGAGTTCTATCAGTGACCAGGGTTCTTTTCTCACATTGGCCGCTAGATAACTTGCTTCAAGTTTGTGCTCACCTGGTTCAAGAACAGAGGCCTCCTGCCATGTGTTTTTCTATTAGCCTTAATTCTGGCTCCATTATCAGTTCCTCCTCTTGTTCCCTGCCCTTCCCTTCCCCTCCCCATCCTTTTTCCCCCCTTTCTCACATCCCTGCGGTCAGACTGTATTCGATATACAACTGCCTCATCTGCTGTAATTCCTTTCTGGAACAGTGAGGAAGGTAACAAAAGGGAGCATGGCTTCCTCAAGTGTTCAGCCTGTCCCTGGGACTACAAAAGTAGCAATCAAAGTGCAGAGAGAAGGAAAGGAAATGAATTTGCAAGAACATCTAGTCCATAATTTTAGTGACAGCAATCTTGGGCAAGGCTCTGGCCTTGGGGCAAAATGCTCCCCTCCCCGCCTCCCCCAGTTCTTTAGCTTCATGGTAAAAAGCCAGCACCTTCCGAGGTACTTCTTCCAAGTCCTTGACTCTGTGATGCCACTAGAACTGGTGGAGTTTAACCAGGCACGGTGCTTTCAGCCAATAGTGACTTCCCCTCTTATGCCTGAGGCAGGGCCACTGGAGCAGGAAGTCTGAGTGGGTAGTTTTCCTCCCTCTCGGGGGCCACTATGACCCTCTTTGCCCTTCTTCCTCAACAGCCAAGGGAGTGGTTGTTCAAGAGGGAGCTGGCTCAACTCACTTTTCTCCATTCACCCTCCCCGCACTCTCACCCTAGGGCTGCCCTGTCCCTCCGGTAGGCAGTCATGGTCTAGAGAATCCTCCTCTCCCCTCTAAGCCAGCTCCAGGCTTCTGAACTCCCACCATCTTCTGGATGCTCTGCTTGTCTTTACTCCTCTTGTATTCGAACGAGAACTCACCTGGCCAGCCTGGAGAATTGGGTTGAAAGTTCCCAGTAAGTTGCCCCGATCCGCCATCCTCCCGGCACAGCATGTCTTAGATCTGCTGTTTCTTCTGTTCTACTGCCCAATCACTTGTCTCGCCTGTGTCTTTTCTTTAGCTATTTTCTACCTGAGTTAGAGTAAGCAGTGCCATTCTGGTCCTGGCCTACGGAATCTCTGAAATGCTTTGGGGCCTTATTTCGGCAGGGATGTTCCC
Source organism: Balaenoptera physalus (assembly GCF_965194825.1). Lineage (NCBI taxonomy): Eukaryota > Metazoa > Chordata > Mammalia > Artiodactyla > Balaenopteridae > Balaenoptera > Balaenoptera physalus. The sequence continues at coordinate 50,104,970 of NC_138889.1, forward strand.
TTCTTGAGAACAACTGCTCACTGTTCTAGTCTGCATCTGATGTTAGGTCCTGACTTTGAGGTGAGTTTATTTGTACAGATTTAAACTGTGAACCTTCTGTGTGCCTGGTACCGTGATAAAAACTTCAAGGCTTCTGATGGATGGTTTTGTCTTGTCTCATGCCTGTTTTCATTTCTGTTCTACCATTGCCTTTGCTTCGCTGCTTAATCATCTCTAGGCTCCAACTCCCTCTACCTTCCTGGCAGTTTGATTTTACAAACTTCCTCTCCTATCCTGCCTTAATAGCTTCTGGCTTCAGAGGCGTGATTTACGCTTCCTCAAAGGGTAAGTTTTTATTCGCTGAATTATTGTTTCTTTTGCAGTTCCAGTGTGGTAAATCCAGCTTCCACCATGATTGATACATCCCAGGAAAGCACAAGGGAGTCAGCTGTATCTCCAGCCAAGGTAGATTGAGCTCAGACTTTGAAAATCTCATTTGGGGCAGGAGTGCCATTTTTCTCATTTTATCAAAGCACCGTGAAGTAAAGAGAATTTCGTAGTACTTTTTTCCTACCAAATATAGATAATTTTTACTGTTTAATATAAGAAATCACTCTTGTGGTGCAAAATTTTATGGATATCATGTTACTGCATTGCTGAAGACCTAGAGTTTTTGCCCTAAAGAATGAAAAGTCTAATGCTGTTGGGGGCTGCTTCTTTTAAGCATAGGAATGTGGCTTTTTGGTTCCATATCAGTCCTTATTCCTATTCATGGCTTCCTGAATCTCTGTTAGAGATCTGCTTATGGGAGGGAATTGTCAATTTATGAAACAACAGATAGCAAATATTGATATTCAGTCTTACATTAATAAAAAAATGCTGGGGGGAGGGATAAATTAGGAGTTAGGGGTTAACATATTCACACTACTATATATAAAATAGATAACCAACAAGGACCTACTGTATAGTACAAGGAACTATACTCAATATTTTGTAATAACCTAAAGGAGAAAAGAATCTGAATAAAAAATATATATATATATATATGTATGTATGTATAACTGAATCACTCTGCTCTACACCTGAAACTAACACAACATTGTAAATCAACTATACTTCAATTGAAAAAAAATTCTATTTACTGACATGCTTTCTGTCATTAGAATTGATGATCATGATAGTGACTATGAACCACTTCAAGATACCTTGTCTTTTAAATCCTTATAGGAAAGGTCAGTTACAATTATATTTAGTACAGCTTTAATCTATCACAGTGAGTCTCATACAGTAGGAAGAGCACGGGTGGGAATCTGCCCTAATTAGAGTCTCAGATTTACCCCGACCTTGACCAGCTCTTTGATATGTTCAGGCCCATGTTTTCTCACATCTGTAAAAATCTCACTTCTGTGAGATTTAGATTTGAATGCCTGGTTCTGGTTTAACTTTGTAGGACTCTGGAATTGAGTATATTTTATACAATTTTGTTCTGTGTTTTTTTTTGGTTGTTTTTTTTTTTTTTGGTATGGCATATATATGGTAATTCTTTGCTAACCAGATTAAGACCATCGTTTTTCAAACATGCCAGATAGAATTTACTGGATAAAGCTACCAACTATTGGAGATAATAAGCATTTGCTGACACTGAGTTGCTGTTGTGACATTTAAAACGAATTTAATAAACAATATTTTTCCCCAGCAAAGGAAGAATCCATTTAATAGCTCTATGCTGCCAGAAGATCACTTATCTCAACAAATCAAAAACGAGCAGTCAGAAAATGGAAGGGCTGGTTTCTTTCAGACTTCAAAAGAGGGTAAATATTATTTTTATGGGCTAGATATTTTTATCTTTGTTATCTATGGACTAAGGGAAATTCTCAGAGTTCCTTTAACCAAAATAGCTTTCAAGAGAAAGTGAAAAGGCCTGATGGTTTTCTTCTACTATGCGCACTGGTTTCCTGCCTCAGGGAAGGAAGCAGAAATTTTAGAAACCGGAAGTTCATGCATTCCAGTCTCGGAGCTGACACTTGTGTGACCTCCATGCCTTGGGTCCCCCCACAGTGACCTGGAAAATTTTTTGACCAGAGACATTAAGTCATTCATTTAACAGTCTTTATTGGACATCTACCAGGTACAGACACAGTTCTCTGTTTAAAATCGAGAGTTTGCCTCAAGATAAAAAGACCACGTGACAATGTTACAGTCGTCTAATCTGTAATTATCAGCACAGTCTTCCAGGAGCATTTGATCAGATTTGTTGTTTAACTGATTGAAGTCTGCCTCTTCTGGAATTTTACCATTCTTATGTACCATTAAGAAGAAACATTAGACAATTTAATCTCTTCAAAAGCAACTGTAAGAAGATTCCACAGGCATCAAAGATTGGACGAGGGGTAGAAAATTAACAAACAGTAGAGTTAGGAGTTTCAATTAGCCTGTTTTAATATTAGTGTATTTTTCCTCTCCATTGGATACACTTTATATAGCATAAAATATTTTACAGAAAAGAAGTCACTGGAACATTACCTGTTTTTTTTAACTTTTTGACAAAATTAATTTTTGTTTTAGGTATTGAGATTTTAAAAAATTGAGCTTCCTTTTCTGGTTTCCATACGTGAATTTTTTAAAGTGACTTTTGTGTTTTTTCTTTACCCTCCTTGAGGAGTTTTTAAAGTTTCTTTTTTAAAAAAAATTTTTATTGAGTATAAAGTACCACAAAGTATGTATGTAAAGCACAGCAATCTTAAATTCAATGAAGTTCATGCATGAATTTTTTAAGGCTTTTTAATTAGGTCTGTATTTATGCTTCATGCTTCATTGTCTTTAATATTTAGTGTTTTTGCTAAATGTAGATTAAGTTTATGATAGGTGTTTTAAATTATAGAGTTATTCTTCATTTGGTATATCATCTAATATGTTTTACTTTTCAGGTGAATTGTCAGAGTCCAAAGAAAAGTCATCTATCCTGGATATTTCAAGCCAAAAGTTAGAGAAAACAAAGCAGACTTTTCCAGGCCCTGAGAATGGGTCCCAAATCAAGGCTCCAATCCCCAAAGCCAGGAAAATGATCTATAAATCGCATGACTTAAAGCAAGATGATGACCAGTCTTTTCCTAGACAAAGGACAGACTCCCTGAACACAAGAGGGGCTCCAAGAGGGATCCTGAAACGCAATTCCAGTTCCAGTAGCACAGACTCAGAAACTGTTCGTTTTCATCAGAACATTGAACCCAAAAGCAAAATTGTGTCACCTGGCCTAACCATCCATGAGAGAATTTCTGAGAAGGAGCATTCTTTAGAAGATGACTCCTCCTCAAACTCACTGGAGCCATTAAAGCACGTGAGATTCTCTGCAGTGAAGGATGAACTCCCACAGAGTCTGGGGCTAGTCCATGGCCGGGAAGTAGGAGAATTTAGTGTTTTAGAATCTGACAGGTTGAAGAATGGAACGGAAGATGCAGGGGACATAGATGAGTTCTGCAATGATCCTAAGCCTTCCCAATACAGAAAGCCTTTGCTTTTTCAGCCATCCCCCTCAAGCCCGAGTACATCAAAAAATGAAACACATCAGCCAGCGACTTCTGGTTCCTTTCCAATTAATGAGCACCATTCTCCCAAAGAAGTTTTAACTACAAGAGCACAGTCCACTGAGAATTCACACACCATCGATGAACACAAAGCTAACTCATCAGAATTGTCAAGGCTTGAATCAAAATTGTCCAGAAGCCCTGCTGGTAAGAGATTCGTCACTGCCAGGCTCTAAAAACTGAGCCAGTGGGCTTGGAATGGCCAGGCCAGCCAGCCAGCCAGCCTGGTAGAAACCCATTTTGCTTTCTAGGTATTCCTGCTAAAATTCAAGCAGATGCCACTGGGGAATGTTTATGCCTCTTAATGGGTTTGCATGTTTTCCTCAATCACCAATAACTAAAAGAACCAGGATAGCACACTTTCTGGCACATTATGCTTAATCCAAAAAAAAAAAATCATATCAATAATTTAACTAAACAAATTATAGTATTTTGAGTTAAATCAAGGTGTGTATACAGAGTGAGAAATAAACATATACTAATACCTTTGTACAGAGTAAATATATTATTACTCACCTAATGCAAATTTATCAATGACCATTTAACCAAACTTCGGTTTCTCTTTTAATTTCAGGAGAACCGTCACTTTCTTAGCCTCAAAGGATGGGAAACTAGACTTTAAATTCTTACTATGAAAAAGCCTCATACTTTGGCCTGCCCAGGGCCTCCATCCGTTTGTTCTTAGACTTTAAATGCTCTGAAGGAACTTTCTCCTTCAGCTGGTGTGAGCTGAGAGGCAATGAGAGTACTGCTTTTTCCTGCTAACCAGCTGACTAGTTCTTTCTTGAAGATCTTAGAAATCTCAGGGGATGCCTCAAACTGCTTTCCTATACCTATATGATTACTTCACAATTCTTATGTTTTAAAACAGAAGCAATGGGAAAAATCATTTTGTGTACTCTCTCCCATCTTCACTAAGTCCTAATATAACCCTATGATAATTTTTATAGTCAGGAAAATTTACAGTAGCAACAGTCAAGTTTCTAACTCATTTGCTCTCCTCCTCCCTTATTAGTCAATGTTAAGTTGACCCTGAGTCACTTTTGCTTAGCGGTACACTTTCATACTTATTCAAATCTATCCACTTCTTAAAGGACAAAGCATTTCCATCACCCCTCTCCCTGGGTATTTTAAATCACTTGAACAGAAGAGAATATTTTTTTTAAAAAATTAAAAATTAGCTTCTTCAAGATATAAAGGAACTCATTTTAAGGAAACTACTGAAGTTTGAATAAACACTAGCAAATAATTGGGTAGTGCTTACTTAAATGTTTATCCAAAAGATGAAAAAAATTTCTTTGGTAATATTTTCCTTTGTTATAATCCATAGAAAAAAAATGGTAAACCTTTCCTGATTTCCAAAGTGCACCTGCTTTCCCATAGACTACCTTTATAATTTTGTATTAACTATTTATTTGTGCTTTCTGATTTTTAAATCTCAATCTCAACTCACCGTGAAGTCTGGGGAGAAGCCATCATCAGCTAAACCCATTTTGGTTGACAGACAGGCCTTCTGGTCTCAGAGCTTATAAACAAAGTTCTGCTTACTCATTAATGCCCTGCTTTCCCCCTGCTTACCACAGAAATATATACAAGTAAATAATGGAGCATAAGAAGAAAATCAGGACCAAAAAAGAATGGTAAACTCTAATTGTGTGAATTATAAGGGTTTGACTTTAGCTCTGAGCTTTCGGACGGTCATTATCACACTCATTATATTATACTGGAAGAAAACAAAAGAATTCCTCAAAGGAAACAAAACATTATCTGGCATCAAGTTTTTAAAATAACTGTTCTTATTTTTAAAGTAATATACTTTCATTTGAAAAGTGTAAAAACATTTGAAAAGAAATGCATACAGAATAAAACAATTATCATCTGTGATATCACCCAGCACTATCACTAATGTTTAATTGTAGGGCCTTCCAATAATTTTCAGGCATGGATATAATTTAAATTATGTTTATACTGTCCAGACTGCTTTTTTCACTAACAGTGTAGTACAAGCATTTTTTTCATTGTTAGTCTTCTGTTAAACAGACTTACAAAGAATTCTTAAGGATTTCTCAAAGGAACTTTATCATTACTGACATATATTTAATAGTATAATGTGTAGTTATGAAAGGAAACTAGTATCCACTATGTGCCAATTATTGTATAAGCCTTTGTTGTTTTTACATTTAGCCAGAGTTGATGATTAAAATTAAAGAGATAATTTTATTAACTGACATCTCCTCTGGTGCATTTCAGCTGTAGCTAACGTCATAAAAATTCAGCTCACGTAATTTTCAAGAACATGTATTGTGTAGCTTAGCATTTATAAGGAAGAGCAAGAACTGCTGAAACACCTGTAGTCTTAACTAAAGGGAAAGAATGCCTGAGTTCCCTCATCTACATGTGCCATGTGCCCTGTGAATAAAGCTCAGAAAGGTCTCTCCTTACTTTTTCTTTTTTTTTTTTTAACATCTTTATTGGAGTATAATTTCTCCCTACTTTCTTGGTAGCCTAGAAAGAATTTAAATGTCCTTCTCTAGCCTCCTAGCCATTGGTTGGCAAACATCAGGGAACAGGTAGAAATCCCATTCTCCATCAGTCCTCATTTTACTTTGTCTCACAGAGACTATCTCCAGCTTACAGATTGTAGAAGGGAAATAGGGGATAATGGAGGAGCCTCTTGAGACCATGGTCCTCAAACTGCAGTATGTAAAACAACCACTGGGGTAGCTGGTAGGAAAGATTCCTGGGCCCCATCTTCAGAGATTCTGGTTCAGTATACCAGGAGTAAGTAAGGCCCCTGGATGCAGATATCCTCCTTGTGCCATTCTGACGTTTTGGAGGGAACTCCTTGTTTAATCTTCCTTGAACATTGTTTTTCCATCTCCTGAAATCTTCTAAGTCTGTGTTTCTCGAACTTGAGTATAAGTCCTCTCTAGGGTTTATGAGTGGGCCAGTAGATAGGTGGCGTCATAAAATCAACATGATGTATCTTCCTGGAGTGTCTATTTTATGCAAAGCTTTGAGAAAAATTAATATTTAAAATGTAACATGGGTCAGAATACAAAATCTACTTGATTTTTTAGAATAAAACAGACACTTGAAAGAAATTCCCTAATTCGGCTTACACCCCATACTTCCAGGGGCCTATGTTTACCTTCCTTTACTGTTATAGGGCATCTTTGGTAGAATATCTTAATTAGGATGGTTTACATTATAACTCCTGATAAATGCTGGTATAAACAGCTAAAGGTATAGAAAATGTAAATACAAAGTGCCTTTTAAAAGATAATGTGAGTGATTGAATAATAATTCTTTAAGCATTCTCTTTTCTTATTCAGAAAAGCATTTCTATGTTGCAGATGAACTGTCTCACGTTGAGCCTGAGTCATCTCAGGTGCCAGATCGCAGTTCTAGAGACCATCAGCAAGGTAAGCCCCCTCTTCTCAAGTCCCTAAAAGCTAAGACGTCCTCATGCTCTGGTCCACATGCCACTGACATAAGGAAGACAACCGATGATTCCATATCTAAAGTCCTAGACTGGTTGAACCGAAGTTCTCATTCAGATGACAAGAAATCATCTCTCCAATATTCCCAAGAAATAGAGCCCAAAGAAAAAACAGACTCAAAGTCACGGATTGCTGTTGGCTTGGTGACAGATGATACCAGTCAAAAAGAAAATGGCTCAAAGGCTCTGTTATCCACCAAAGTTGAATTGACACCTGTGGGATCTGATTCAACGTTCCAGGTAGAGGAAAATATGCCTTTTGGAAATGGCGAAAATGTGAATATCAAACCCAAATCTATTAATTTGTCCCCACAAGGCAAGGAAAGTCCAGGCATACTGCAACCATTTGAAATCTCCAGTCCAAATCAAGAGAATAAAACTGTGGACTATAGCCAAGGTTCAAAAAATGTAGGAGAAGGAATTGAGGTACTTCCTCCAACCAATAACTATTCCTACAGTGTTTGCAAAGGATCTCATGCAGAAGATCAAGTTCCATGCAACATTAAGGATGTTGACAGTTTAGGTGAAGAAGAGCCCAAGCTTTGTGTTTATGAAAAAAATAGAAGAAAGTCAGAAGTGAATTTTGAGTCTTCAACAGTTATCGAACAACGGAGTTTTAAAGACAATGTGAAGGCAGAGAGAGAGAGCAAAGGAAGAGATAGTTACATCCTAAAAGCTTCTTCAGAATCAGAGACTATTGAGTCACCCCCTGAGGCTACCAACAATAAATCTCCTTGGAAGAAGCCTAAGGTCCAACTACAAGAAGCAGGTGAGGTTCCCCAGAAGCAAGTGCAAAGAGAGAAATACAAAAGAGTGAGTGACAGAATATCCTTTTGGGAAGGTGAGAGAACTGCTGCTAACTTAACTCATAAAGAACCGACATCTTCATTTAGTCAGGGACGACTTTCTGCTAAAGCATATCAGCCTGTGAAGTCCATGGACAGTTTATCTACGGGCTGTAGTAAATATAATAATCAAGTCACTGCCAAACAACTGGTCCTAGATAAGGATGATCAAGCAGCCCATCTCTGCCATTTTTATTCCTCAAGTAAAACTAAAGAGACCAGGCCCCAAATATCAGGTCCATCCAAAAATGATCCTTCAGCTGACCAACCAGGTAAAGTGTCTCTGTTTCAGAATATGACAACTGAGCCTATAAGATTACCAGTGACAGACAGTTTGCATTATGAAAAGGACATTACTCTGCCACCACTGCAACTTCCTTCAAATGTTGGGAGTGAAATACATACCTCTTTGGAGAAAGACAGATCTCTAATTGGTGAATGGAATCCCAACTTTAAAGTTATATCCCTAAAAGAAAGAATGGATGAACCCAACACAGAACAGGTCTACAATCACTCTCAATTTGAGAATTTGAGAAAGTTTTGGGACTTAGGAGCCAATCCAAACAGTCAAGATAATATTGAGAAGAATACTACCACAAGCCAAAAAAATTCTGTGCCTTTTAATAGCCAGAAACACAAAGAATTCAGTGACATTAAATCATCAGGAAAAAATACCCATGAAAGAGAGACGCTTCTAAGCCAGAAAAAAGTTCCGGCAGGAGAAGAAATAGAGAAATTAAATTCAAAGGGCACACTCCAGGTGTTACCAAATGAAACCACATTTCCATTGAGACCACCCAGAAAGTTCACTCATCAGTTGCCAGGATATGAGTCATCAAAGGAAAACATGGGAAAAAATACAGAAGGGTTTGTTACTCCAGTGTTCAAGGAAGAAAAGGATTACTCTGACCGAGAGATTCAAGAGATTCAAGAATCCATCGTGAAAACAAGTGTTTTGTCTAAAGACTACAGAGACACATTTAATGACAGCTTACAGAAGCTGCTTTCAGAAGCCTCATCACCAGTCATCCAGCCCTCTGGTGGAAAAGTTCATAAAAAACAAGCGCTTGAACCAGGTATTTCTGAAAATAAGACAAGGCCTCGAAAGACAGATTTTGCTGATACTGAGGAAGAAGCCAAAAGACCTAAGGAGATCATTAATGAGCATACAGACAAAACAGTAGCTCCTCCAAAGGTCAATTCGAACACTTTGACTGCTAGTCTAGACAAACTGCTGAAGGAAGCAACTGGAACTCCACCCTCTCCCTTGCAAACCGAATGTGAACCGGCAACCACTAGGATCAACTCTGAGTCTGAAGAGAGTAGAGTTTATGAAAAAGGGATAGAATGGAGTCAGAACACATCAGCCTATCAGAGAGAGATAATAGCTTCTTTTCCAGAGGCAGAAACTTTGGGAAATACAGCTCTCTCCCAGAAAGCTCAAAGTGGTGAGTGCCAGATAAACACGGAGGACTTGTTTCAGATGGCTGCAGAAGGTTCTTACCCATTGGATCAGCCTTCCTATCACCACAGAAAGGGTTCTTTTGGGGATGTGGCCAGCACTCCCCAAGATATGCCTTCTTCTAAGGATGCCCATCTTGCTCCTCAGAATAAGGCAGTACCTTCTCAAAGGGAAATTTCTGAGACTGTAGAAAAAGTTCTTCTTCCATCCAACCTGCGCTGAATGATGTAAAGGCTGTATTACAAAAGCTACTTAGAGAAGCTTGGTTGAGTTATCCAGTTGGGAGGGAAGTAGTTTCTGGAGAAGTAAAAGCAGAATTTCCTGAAGGTGCACAGGTAGAAGGTAGCCCCTCAAATTCTCTGGGAGTTATCCCACCACAGACTACAATGGACAGCCTAGTTCCAGACAGAAAGGATTTGTGTTCCTTCAGTGTAGTTCCTGATAAAACTCATAAAGTTGGATCTTATTTAGCTGCCCAAATGCCTTCATCAGAACAAACCCTTAGCTCATCTGCATCTACTGTTGCTCAGTATGGCAAAGAGTTATCTCAGGAAGTGACAGAAATTGTGAGGGAAACAATTATTCAGCCTAAATCAGAGCTCCTTGAATTCAGTGCTGTCTTAGAAAAACTACTGAAGGAAACAATGGAAACCCCCTGCTCAATATATCACAGTGATACAGGGACTCTTTATTCATCAAAGTTAATAGGTAGTACTGAGGTGCCCAGGCAAGCTGCTTCTGAATTCCATCCTAAGGAAATAAAAGAAACAGTAGAAAAGCCTGAGACTCCATCAATTACTGGGAGTGCTTTTGAGATTGGCTTTGAGAAACTCCTTAAAGAATCATCTAATGGTCCTTCTTATCAGCTGCAAGTGTCAGTGAAGGAAGAAACTCCTGAGAAGGAGGCTTCACAGTCAAAGCAGGCCAGGTTCTTGGGGAAAGTGCCCTCTTTTTACTGCACAGGCTCAAAGGCCTCGGAAATGAAACTTAAGAGTAATGTTTTCAAATCTCAAGTCAGTCAACGTGATAAAGTGTGGGGAAGAGACAAAGCTGTGACTGACTTACCAATAGATCTCTGTGGTTTTGAAAGTGGGGTTGAGATCCCTGGAACCTCACAACTTTCTGTGGACCATGAAATAGGGACCACTGAAACTATAAAACCCCCAGAGGACAGGAATTATGAAAGTGAGGTTGCAGTAGTTCGAGAAGGGGCTTTTCAGGAGCTTGGTTTCAAAGAGGCTCCTGAAGCAATTAACGTGCCCAGAAATAGGCAACCCATTCCTCTCCTGACAAACAAAGAAAACTCTACAAAAATAAGTAAAGTTGAATTGATTCTGGCATCACCATATAAGAGACAAGAGAAAAAGGAAGAAAAAGAAGGTTTCTCTGACTCTGATTTTTCAGATGGAAACATCATTTCTAAGGCAGAAAGCTGCAGAAATACCTCCAGTGAGCATTTTGAAGTTTTTAACTGATTGGTTAATGAGTTGATTTATGTAATGCTGACATAAAGGATGGTGTAGTTTTTAGAATTGGGATTAATTTGACAATCCCAAATAGTACTAAATTCTTCTTTGTACTTCAGTTCTCCCTAGATTTTCTTAATAAAAAACTACATTTCCTTTTATATTCTATAATCAAATGAGTTACATAGAGATAGCTTTACCCATCAGGCAGTGTTTCAGAATCTGACTTTATTCTCAGTGATCAATGATAGAATTTTTAGGTTTCAAAAATATTTTTTAAAGAACTTTTGGGGTTTAGAGAGTACCTCTAAAACATCCAAGTGTGCTTTCCTCTTGGAACTAATTAGAATTTCCTAATTGGCAGTCCATACAGGAGTCTCTAGTAAGATTTGTGGCAAGAAACTCCCATATTGGTCACACATTTCCCTTTTAAGAGCAGTAGTTTACCACATTAGTGGCTAAGTACCAGGAACAAAGTGCAAGGCTGGAAGTTTCCCTTAGATACCTTGGGCTGTGGTGTTTCTGTTGCCACTCTCTCCCTCTTGTTTGCAATTATCTGCAGGATTCTCGCCTTCTAGGGTATGCCTCAGTCTGATGACCTCACCTGATTCCACCTATAAGGGCATTGCCTGGCCTGCTGCATTTCTTTGGCTCCAGCCTTAGCTAAGTGGATGGAGAGCTTAATCAATTACCATATTCACCTAAGTGGACTTGGCTTCTGGTTTCAGCCAGGCTATAAAAGATAGGGCTTGTCTCAGTTTGCTATTCTGAGCAACCTGGCTATTTTGGGAGAGAAACCCAGGAACAAATAGGGATTAGAAGTTAGCTGATTAGAGTGATGAAATGATAAAGGATGCTGTCTGGCTGGAACATTTTAACCAAAATTGCACAACAACTAATGTTGATCACCTTCCTTAGTAGAAAATTAATAGTATTTGTCATTTTCTAGCTCCCTTCAGTCTCAATGAGAACAAATGAGCTTTACTCAGTGGCTGATTTGTGAGGTTTGGGCTCCTTTGCAAGTAGTTGTAGGGCCTCTTATTGAAAACTGACCGAAGAATCTACCTTTAATCCTAATTAATCAAGCTGAAGCCCCTTTAACATTTGTAACTGGTGAGAAAAGGAAAATGAAATACCAGTCTCTCAAACCAGACATATGCAAGAGTGTAAGGCAACATCTTAAACTTGTTGAAGCAGACTTTTACTAAGCTACCCCATGAGTTACTAGGGCAAATTGACCTATAGGAGGTGAAGGACTTGTAAATTTGCACTTACTTTACAGACTATTGCTTAATGTATATGGCTGTGTTAAAGTATACCAGCATAACTGATTGAACAGCAAAAAAGCCTATCTAAAAAAGAAATCATCAATATAAATAACTACCCAGACAGACAGAGCCCAGAGAAGATATTTTAAAATTATAAGCCAAGTAGGAGGTATAAAATAGTACATAGTTTTGTATCTTCTAACCTAAATTATTATTTTTTAAATAAATGGGTGGGGGTGGAGTGAGAGTAGGGAAGAAGCTGACAACAAGGCACCATAATTTTGATGAGCAGCCTAACATGTTTGACTTGTGGCTGAGCTCTTAACCAACCAATACCTCAGTATGTTCCTTTAAAAAGGGGGGGAGGGAATGCTGGGAGATCGTGCACATGATTAGTACACTAAAGCGTATTAAAGTCACTGAGAAGGTCTGCAGTAAGAACGCTTTTAAGTTTGAACACAGAGCATCCCAAATCTAATTCATCTTAGGATCCATTTACTGGAGAATGCCTATTAACATTGGGCAGAACTGGGATGCATTTCAGGAAAGTATTGTCTAGAGAAGTAGTTCCCAAATTCACTGACTCATTAATGGAATCATTCATTGATTTAGCAAACATTTTCGAAGTGCCTGTTGCCAGCCACTGTTCTAGTCACTGAGACTACAACAGTGATGAATGAGAGTACTCAGACCAGGGCTTATCCATGATGGAGTTTCCACTGTCAAAATGGAACAATTAAGGACTATCTAGAGAAAAACTTTTATAAAATTAGATGTATTTAAAGAACTGTTCTCATTCTCTGGTTATGCCCTTTTTCTTTTTTCTTTTTTCCTTGTGGTCCTAAAATGCCTTTCCTTTTATAAAATAAAGGCATTAGTAGATAATAGAGACCTTCCTCTCCCCCCACCCCCCCCCACCCCCCTGCCAAATGCCTTAGTAAAATAAAAAGTTGACTACCTCATGTCATTACCCAACATTTTGTTGGAAATTTCACCAGTTCATGAAACCCAAAAAGCCTACATTTGTTGATCTGGAGAATTTACCCATCTGTGCACCCAATTATACACAGATGTTAAAACATCTGAATCCTGCCTTCTATGGTTTTCAGCTAATTATTTTAATGCTCCTAAAACCATTTTGTGGCTGTCTTCAAAAGCTAGAAGTGAAGGGGAAAGATTCAAAGTCTGGCACAGAACAAATCATGTGCCTAAAATAGAGGTGTAAAAGACTAAGAGAGCACATTTCTATTAATGTGGGAATCTTGTTAATCTTGTTTCTGTATCATTTATGCTTACAAATATTTCTTGACCAGGAAAGTTATTTAAAGAATATACTAATATTCTTTAGTGGAGAAATTTTATTTTCTTCTGTTGGAGTGCTTCATAGAGTGAATAAAAGTATAGAGGCTTATGGCATAATGCCTCCTTTCAACCTACCATTTCAGTGTCCGTTGATTATTAAGAGCTTGGTTGTTTTCTTTTTTCTTTTGTGCAGTATTCATCGGTTTTGTCTTGCAACAGGTTCAGAAGAAGAACCCAGTCCTGTTTTGAAAACTTTGGAAAGGAGTGCTGCTAGGAAAATGCCTTCCAAAAGTCTAGAAGATATTGCATCAGATTCATCAAGTGAGAATAAAGTTTGCCCCACTGTTCATGCCCCCATCTCAGCTTAAAAATGCGTATGTGCTCTTCTGTGGCCTCACTGCATGCTGAAACTGCTGAAAACCCTAAAGGGGGGTTAACAAATGAGAATAACTTTTCCCAAGAGAGCTGAAGAGGCTCAGCCTAAAGTGGCTGGAACTTTGCTTTTAAAATAACACGTGAGGTTTGGTTACTAGAATACTAGGTTTCCTTGAAGAATCCCAGTTTGAGTGTTTATTCAAGTACAGTGAGTTTTAAAAGACTGTGGTAGCTAGTGGTTCTAGTGGTAATAACTAACATTGATTGAGCACTGTGTGCCAGGACTTGGCTAAGTGTTTTACATGCATTTTCCCATTTAACTGGCATAGGCAACCCTGTGAGGGACAAATTGTTACTCCCATTTTACAGATGAGGAAAGTGAAGTTCACAGAGGTAAAGTAGTTTGCTTCCTTTCATACAGCAGAACTGGGACTCAAAATCAACAGGCTATTAACAAGAGCATTTGTGAAGTGACCGTGTTACATATGACAGTGTTGGATGTCTGATGAATTTTTGCATGATATAGAGATGAATTAGTCCCTGGCTTCAAGGACTTTGCTTTCTCTTTTATGCCTTTTCATGCATTTC
>NC_138889.1:50719540-50993983 GCF_965194825.1 Balaenoptera physalus
CTATTTTCCTTTCTCCTTCACTCCAACCCACTGTCCTCCTGGAATATTCTAGGCACGCTCCTGCCTCGAAGCTTTTTCCTCTGTCTGGAATGTTCTTACTCTAGATATCCATATGGCTTATTCCCTGGCTTCCTTCTGATCAGATCGAATTACATCTTATTAGTGAGGACTTCCTTAATGACCCTATATAGCACTCTTCCACACACACGAACACACACATATCATTTTTAGCTTGCGTCATTTTTTCTCCATAGCACTTATCGCTACCATTAACTTATCTGTTTGTTTGTTAACTACTTTTCACAATAGAGTACTATACTCTGTGAGGACAGAGATTTGATTCATCATTTCATATAGTTTTAACCCTGGGCTTGAAGCAGTACCTGACTCATACTAGGTGTTCTATAGTTGTTTTTTTGAATGAATGAATTGCTAAAATGAAGGTAATAATACCTGCATCAACTTTGGAGTGAAGATAAAGTAATATACTGCATATTAGCCCACTTTAAAACCCTGCAGGACTATACTTTGTTGGCTTTTATTGTTTCTTAGATCCTGCATGATTGTGGAGTGCTGCTAAATAATTATCATAGATAGTCCAACCCTGCTTTGTGGAAATCAGAGATGGCATGTCTCAGTCATACAAAATGGAGTGTATCCCTCTAAATAGAAATAGAAACTGCAAGCCAAGAACTGGTCTACATATATAAGGCAGGAGGAAAAAAAAAACTGTTGGATTTCTTTTTTTTTTGAACATATTCCCCACACAGAGATAAAAATAGTGTCAGCTTTGAACTTGAAAGATGACATTATATGTGCAGTAGCACATTTTTCATTTTTATGTATAATTTTTGACAATTATGATGTTAAATGTATTTTTAACCTATAGATTTGCATTAATATTGAGTGAGGTTTTAACTTTCCATTCAGTGGCATTTAAATTTGTACCTTTAATTTTGGATCCGATTTCCTTTAAGTTCCAGCAGAGAAGTTAGAGGGAAAAAAATTTAGGAAATAGGCATTTGGAAATTTTATTGCCAAATGGCTCCAGTAATATAGGCTTTTAAAGCAATATCTTGGTCCACATTTGTTCCTAGCACTCCCTTTATTTCCTTTGTGGGCCTTCTGATAAGAAATCATGTCCCAGATGAAACATCACCTTCCTATGAGGAGCCTTCCCTGTCACTCTGATACATAGGTAGGTCTGGGAGCTCTTTTCTCTCAAACCCTAACCCTAAACTACAACACTTTTTTCACTCTATCATTATGGTGAACATTCTATTGATTATGTTTTTGTAAAGGTAAAGTTTCTTGGCTATGTTAGTACACTCATACAGTCAACAAACTTTGAGTTGCTGAATCTTTGCCAAGCATCGTCCTGGGGCTGTGGTTGCAAAGATGTGTGAAACATGGTCTCAGTAACTCTGTCTCTTCACTAGACTGTGAGTTCTTTGAAGTTCAGTGACTGAGGCTCTTATTTTTCTATGCCTGATGATTAGCACAACCCTAAATAAATATATGCAGAATGAATGGACAGTTCTCCTGGTTAGAACAGGAGTTCCTGAGGACAGGATCACCACTGTGTCTACAGTGCTTAATGCAGCACCTGGCACATAATGAAAGCTCAACAGGTGTTATGTGGAAGGTAAATAATGGGCACTAAAGGGCCACCATCCATTCTGGTTTCTCAGACAGGCCAACAGAAAAGTAAGAAACTGACAGAGAATCTATGAGCCCTCTTGGCTCAAATTAGACCTTTAATCAGTGCTTTCTTTGGAAACCCTTTTCTGTGCATACATATGTTGAGTAACTAGCAGAACAGGACTCTAGATTGATCAGCTGAGTGAACCAGGGTATGACTAGTGGCCCAGCAGATGCTGAGCTTCACTGAGGAAGGACCACATTTAGGGGTTGATGCTTTAATGCAGTTCTCTTGCAGACCTTGTTTACATGTCCATAGCACATGAAATTACTCTTGAAATTTGGGACAGGTTTGGTGCCTGAGGGACTTGTGAAAACATTTCAGGGATGTCACCTCCAGGTGGGTGAAGAAAGTTTGGAAAGTTAATTGGCTATTTCCTGACTGAAGCCTGAAAAGTGAACTCATTAGGAAGTGCTTCCCAGCATGTACCCATTTTCAGATATTATTAATTCTTAATTAAACTGTTTTGATCTCATATGGTGCATTTAATCAGCAGGTTCCTGACTAGTCAGCCCAGACAAACCCGTGTTCTCTCTTAACCAGAGTAAAGAAAAATACTGTGATTCCTGCATATGTTGAATGGAATCCATAAATCTTTGTAAGACTTCTAAGCTCTTTGAGATTCAAGATATAACTTATTTATCTGTGTAACTCCAGCTATACCATACTTTCTAGTACATGGTAAATAGTCATTACTACTTTGATGAAATAGTGACCAACAGGCCAAATGTATGAATGAATAAATTAATTTACTTGAAGACTTGAGATCATCAGAGGAGGGGCATTCTAAATAAAATTACTAAGTAAAATGGCAAGGGGTGTTGGTGTTCCTGTATCCCCCTTGGTATAATTTTTACTTCACAAGTTAACACATGAATACATCCTCCTTATAATAATTAATGCATTACAGTTAAGGCCCCCTTGACTAGAACACCTAATTAGTTTTATTCCCAGAGATACCATTATTACCAGTTTTGTATGTGTTCTTCCAGACCTTGATTTTTGCAAATTAGCGTATATAGTCGTCCCTCGGTGTCTGCAGGGGACTGGTTACAGGACCTGCTGCAGATACCAAAATCAGCAGACGCTCAAGTCCCATAGTCAGCCCTCTGTATTCGCCATTTTACATCTGGGGAGTCAACCAACAACAGATCATGTAGTACTATATTTAGTATTGAAAAAAATCCAGGTTCAAGTGGACCCACACAGTTCAAACTCATGTTGTTCAAGGGTCAGCTGTGCGTGTGCATATGTGTGTGGATATATATATCTCCTCAGAAAATATATAGTACAGTTGTGTGTATGTATGTTTAACTTGTTTAAATATGGTATTACACTATTGTGGGGTTTTTTTTTATTTGCTTTTTTCACTCAGTAGTATGTTTTAAGATCTTTCCATGTGGGCATAGTTGGATTTACTACATTATTTTTGACTGCATACATGCTATCCTAAGTAGTGCAGCCATATCACACTTTATCTATTTCCTACTAAAAGCAATTTAAATTACTTTTAAGTTTTCAAAGATTTAAGGAATGATGCAATGACCACCCTTAGACACACATCCTTATGTATGTAGATTTGTCTTTTTATACCTAGAACTAGAATTGTTAGGCCCCTGAGTATGCATATTTAAAGTTTTAAGAGATAATACCAAAGTGATCATTCAAAGTGGATGATACCAGTTTACATTCCCACTAACAGTGTAAACAATATGTACTTCCTCATACCCTTACCACTATTTTATATTATAAAAGTTTTTGATTTTTGCAAATCTGACTAGGTGAAATGATATTCTGTGTTAGTTTTAATTCACTTACCTTAGATTGCTCCTCTTGTAAGGTTGAACATCCTCATGTGTCTATTTCCTCATTCTATTTTCGCTTTTTTAGATATCCTGCCTCCCTTTCTAGTTCTAACTTAATAAACAATGGAAAGGAGGGCATAACAACCTCAATTAGGCTTAATCAGGCTTAATCGAACCTCCTCCTTAGTCCTTAATCTAACCTTCTTCCATAGAGCATTTCTCTCTAGGTTTATTTGTTCATTTGTTCCTTCATTTATTAATCAAATTCAAATTGAACACACACTATGTGTCAAGCATATACCGGCTTTGGGGTAATAGTAGGAAACAATCATAGTTTCTCCACTCACAAAGCTTACAGTTAGTAGGAAACATCTGCCAGTGGCTCAAACCCCTTTCCACATTCCTGATAGTATTTCTCATAGTAGCATTGCTAACTTTTACAAACCTATTGATGTTTTTTTCACTTTTCTCCAAGAGGAGACTCAGTGCTCAATATTCTCCCATTAACAGAAATGCCTTTCTTCTGATTGTGGTCTAAGGTTGTTCAGATATATGTATATAGGAATGAATCTTTTGCTGGAAGCTGTGTTCCTAGCTATTGTGAATTTACAAAATAAAAGGAAGCATAGTTAATTACCTCATGATTCCGGTCTGTATCATTAAGGTATCAATTTCCTCCCTGTTAATCACGCATAAGGCAAGTCATCACTTTCTGATTGTAGGCACCTGCTGATTCACTGCCAAAGAGTGGTTGAAATGGTATCCCCAAAATCCTTCATCCCAAAACTTTAGAAGGAATATTCTGTGCCAGAAAGACTTAGTCTAGCATTTAGTTTAGTCCCGCTGGTGTTTATTGCCATCTTGTATATCAGAACATGGCAAGAAAGCACATCTCAAACCAGATTTAAAAGTGATGCTAATGAGAGACAGAAAGCAAACAGATACAACTGGATGTGAAGACAACAAGAACAAAATATCCACTACCCATTTATTTATTTATTTATTTTCATTTTTATTTTTTTAACATCTTTATTGGCGTATAATTGTTTTACAATGGTGTGTTAGTTTCTGCTTTATAACAAAGTGAATCAGTTATACATATACATATATCCCCATATCTCTTCCCTCTTGCATCTCCCTCCCTCCCACCCTCCCTATCCCACCCCTCTAGGTGGTCACAAAGCACCGAGCTGATCTCCCTGTGTTATGTGGCTGCTTCCCACTAACTATTTTACATTTGGTAGTGTATATATGTTCATGCCACTCTCTCACTGTGTCCCAGCTTACCCTTCCCCCTCCCCATATCCTCAAGTCCATTCTCTAGTAGGTCTGCGTCTTTATTCCCGTCTTGCCCCTCTGTTCTTCATGACCATTTTTTGTTTGTTTTTTAGATTCCATATATATGTGTTAGCATACGGTATTTGTTTTTCTCTTTCTGACTTACTTCACTCTGTATGACAGACTCTAGGTCCATCCACCTCACTACACATAACTCAATTTCGTTTCTTCTTATGCCTGAGTAATATTCCATTGTATATACGTGCCACATCTTCCTTATCCATTCATCTGTCGATGGACACTTAGGTTGCTTCCATGTCCTGGCTATTGTAAATAGAGCTGTAATGAACATTGTGGTACATGACTCTTTTTGAATTATGGTTTTCTCAGGGTATATGCCCAGTAGTGGGATTGCTGGGTTGTATGGTAGTTCTATTTTTAGTTTTTTAAGGAATCTCCATACTGTTCTCCATAGTGGCTGTATCAATTTACATTCCCATCAACAGTGCAAGAGGGTTCCCTTTTCTCCACACCCTCTCCAGCATTTAATGTTTGTAGATTTTTTCATGATGGCCATTCTGAGATGATATCTCATTGTAGTTTTGATTTGCATTTCTCTAATGATTAATGATGTTGAGCATTCTTTCATGTGTTTGTTGGCAATCTGTATATCTTCTTTGGAGAAATGTCTATTTAGGTCTTCTGCCCATTTTTGGATTGGGCTGTTTGTTTTTTTGATATTGAGCTGCATGAGCTGCTTGTAAATCTTGGAGATTAATCCTTTGTCAGTTGCTTCATTTGCAAATATTTTCTCCCATTCTGAGGGTTGTCTTTTCATCTTGTTTATGGTTTCCTTTGCTGTGCAAAAGCTTTAAAGTTTCATTAGGTCCCATTTGTTTATTTTTGTTTTTATTTCCATTTCTCTAGGAGGTGGGTCAAAAACGGTCTTGCTGTGATTTATGTCATAGAGTGTTCTGCCTATGTTTTCCTCTAAGAGTTTTATAGTGTCTGACCTTACATTTAGGTCTTTAATCCATTTTGAGTTTATTTTTGTGTATGGTGTTAGCGAGTGTTCTAATTTCATTCTTTTACATGTAACTGTCCAGTTTTCCCAGCACCACTTATTGAAGAGGCTGTCTTTTCTCCACTGTATATTCTTGCCTCCTTTATCAAAGATAAGGTGACGATACGTGCGTGGGTTTATCTCTGGGCTTTCTATCCTGTTCCATTGATCTATATTTCTGCTTTTGTGCCAGTACCATACTGTCTTGATTACTGTAGCTTTGTAATATAGTCTGAAGTCAGGGAGCCTGATTCCCCCAGCTCCATTTTTCTTTCTCAAGATTGCTTTGGCTATTCGGGGTCTTTTGTGTTTCCATACAAATTGTGAAATTTTTTGTTCTGTTCTGTGAAAAATACCAGTGGTAGTTTGATAGGGATTGCATTGAATCTGTACATTGCTTTGGGTAGTATAGTCTATTCACAATGTTGATTCTTCCAATCCAAGAACATGGTATATCTCTCCATCTGTTTGTATCATCTTTAATTTCTTTCATCAGTGTCTTATAATTTTCTGCATACAGGTCTTTTATCTCCTTAGGTAGGTTTATTCCTAGATATTTTATTCTTTTTGTTGCAGTGGTAAATGGGAGCATTTTCTTAATTTCACTTTCAGATTTTTCATCATTAGTGTATAGGAATGCAAGAGATTTCTGTGCATTAATTTTGTATCCTGCTACTTTACCAAATTCATTGATTAGCTCTAGTCATTTTCTGGTGGCATTTTTAGGATTCTCTATGTATAGTATCATGCCATCTGCAAACAGTGACAGTTTTACTACTTCTTTTCCAATTTGGATTCCTTTTATTTCTTTTTCTTCTCTGATTGCTGTGGCTAAAACTTCCAAAACTATTTTGAATAATAGTGGTGAGAGTGGGCAACCTTGTCTTGTTCCTGTAGTGGAAATGGTTTTAGTTTTTCACCATTGAGCATGATGTTGGCTGTGGGTTTGTCATATATGGCCTTTATTATGTTGAGGTAAGTTCCCTCTATGCCTACTTTCTAGAAGATTTTTATCATAAATGGGTGTTGAATTTTGTCGAAAGATTTCTCTGCATCTATTGAGATGATCATATGGTTTTTCTCCTTCAATTTGTTAATATGGTGTATCACATTGATTGATTTGCATATATTGAAGAATCCTTGCATTCCTGGGATAAACCCCACTTGATCATGGTGTATGATCCTTTTAATGTGCTGTTGGATTCTGTTTGCTAGTATTTTGCTGAGGATTTTTGCATCTATGTTCATCAGTGATATTGGCCTGTAGTTTTCTTTCTTTGTGACATCTTTGTCTGGTTTTGGTATCAGGGTGATGTTGGTCTCGTAGAATGAGTTTGGGAGTGTTCCTCCCTCTGGTATATTTTGGAAGAGTTTGAGAAGGAATGGTGTTACCTCTTCTCTAAATGTTTGATAGAATTCGTCTGTGAAGCCATCTGGTCCTGGGCTTTTGTTTGTTGGGAGATTTTTAATTACAGTTTCAATTTCAGTTCTTGTGATTGGTCTCTTCATATTTTCTAGTTTTTCCTGGCTCAGTCTCAGAGGGTTTCCACTACCCATTTATTACCAGGAACTCTGGTGAGAGTTTTGTCTGCATTTACCTCTGTAATTTTCTTGGTAACCTTGTAAGGTAGATATTGATATTCCAGTTTTACAGATGAGAAAAATGAGTTTGAGAAAGGTTAAGAACTTGCTAAAGGATATATAGCTACTAAATGGCTAAGATGGGCTTTAAGCACAAGTCTGTCTGATTCTATTGCCTGGCTTCTTCCTCTGGCCGTTGCCTGTGAAAGTGAAAATCCACTATTGGTGCCAGTATCAGAGAGGAGACTGGGGGTCCTTGGAGTGACCTGGCAGAGAATTCATTATGGTTTCATACGCTGGGCCTTCCTAAGGCTCTGACCCCGCAGGATGTGGAAAACGTAAATTAGGGGCCTGCAGTCTTCATGCCTATATCTGTTCTTCATCTCTCCTTCATTAATATTGCAAAGGGAAAGAAATATCACATTTTACATTTAGGGACAAGTATGTTTACTTGATACATCTATGATAAATTTTGTTCTTTTGGCCACCTTCACTCATGTTTTAGTCAGAATAATACACATGTTAGTATCTAGTAAATAATTTTGTTGTTATTCCAAAAGAAAAAAACCTCTAATTTTTGATGCTAATATGAATGTTCTAATTTTGAATGCACTAAGTGGTTGATTGTTTTGTGCCTTGATGGAATGTGAGACCTTTGTGACCCATTATCCAGAATATTTGAAGATGATATTCAAGTGATGAAATGTCATATATATGACTGACTGATCAATTTTCTTAGCCAAATTTGTGGATGGCATTTACTGATATGTTGCTAAGAAAAAACTGGCAGCATACAGACTTTGATTTCTGCAACAGAGTGTATTTGTTAGCAGCATGGGCTTTGGAATCACACAGACTTGGGATTGTTTTCTGTCTCTTCCATGAGCTCTGTGACCTCCTACAAATTACTTAACTTCTCTAAGGTTTGATTTCCTCATTGTAAAATGTGATGATGGTAAAATCTATTCTATAGGCTGCTGTGAAGATTAAATGAAGTGATGCATGTAGAGCCCTTGGCAAGAAGAGTGTGCTCAGTATATGTTGGCTATTATTATTATTAGTTAAAAAATTAACTAAAGGGTAGTGTTCCTCAAACTATAGTTACTGGAATACCTGCATCAGGATCAACTAGAATGTTTGTTTAAAAAATTAAATTTCTGGGTGCCAGTCAGAACTCTCAATTCAGAATGTCTTTGGGGTGGAGGGTTAGCATAGAATGTGCACAGTAGCACTCATTCATAGAGCTCATGAATACTGAATTTGGAGGACCACAGCCATAGGAAGAGTGGGGGAAGTGGTGCCTTATGCACTGGTTCAGCCACATATATGAGTGACTGCCATATGCCAGGACTGCTTTAGGCATAAGGGAAGTGAATAGAATGACCCATTTTCAAAATCAGAATGAAAGAGAATAATAGCCCTTGTTTCTATAGCAGGTACAGTTGTTGCTCTGAGGACAGTGAACTGCAGACAATTCTGTATTCATATTTTATTGGAAATCCACAAATGCTCACAAATCCTTCTTTGAGTGATGTAAGGGTACTAAGATTAAATGTCTTCCCACTCCATTTTTGTTCTGGCATGGACCAAACTATGTGGAAAGGTAATTTTCATCTGTGTGGTGGATAGCATAAAAACAGGGTGGGATGACCTTTGCCTCTTTTTAGAAATACATTTTTAGGGAAATCGTTTCCATTTCTATATAAAGGAGAGAGATTGTAAAGATAGTTAAAGCAACTGTTTGGCTTCAAGGCTTAGTCCAGTCAATTCCAAAATTTAGGAATCTCCAGAATTTAAATTGCTTTTGAAATTGGACTTTAAGGCGTGTTCCTTCCCTAGAGCGCCTGATTTTTTCAAGTTACAAAGATCAGTTTATGGTTGGAATTTTTTTCCGTTTAGTGAAGACACAGTAAATTTTTTTGCAGTTGACTTTCATATAATTTATAGCAATGATTTGACATATCCGTGAACGTCATGAATGAAGCAGTTGCACATTTTCAGTGAAGGTAAGGTTTAAGAATTGGATGCATTTATATAAATAAAGTGCATCCAATTCTTGAGATGTCTATCATCTTGTCACTTTCAAATGATAGTTGATATTTATTTACCATGTTACTATCTGTAGAGTGATTTTTCACACATTGCATTTGGTCATCACAATAGTTCTTTTAACTGATCCACAGTCAAGTTTGCTTTACCTTTGGGACATTTTGCCTGGCCTGGCTTGGAGTCAACCTATGAAACTAGAGTAATCCCCATCCCAGTGCCTGTGTCATTCTAATGGTCAGTTCTATTTTTATATACACAGCTTGGGCTGCCATGGAATGACAAAGTCTAGTTTCCAAGTCTCAAATATGGTATTAGAAGAGATGAAGATAAGAATAGAGTAGATTCCTGCCCTCCGTAGCCAAGTGACTAATGTGCTGGATAGTGTTCTGAGAACTTGATATAGATTAACTCATTTAATCCTTACAACCACTCTATGCATTAGGCATTTTTATGGCCACTTTACAAATGAGAAAACAGAGTTGCAGAGAGATCAGGTAATTTTCCCAAGATCACACATCTGAAAAATGGTAGTGCTAGGATTTGATTTTAGGCAGAGTGGCTCTAGGGTCCATGCTCTTAACTGCTATTTTCTCCAACCTGCTTTTGAATAGGAAGAAAATCTCACAGGAATCTAAATACCAAAATGAACGTTAAAAATGATAACACTATTAGAAATTTCACAAAGAAGAAGTCATAAATTTTATAAGAATTTAGAACAAGGAAAATAGCTTGGGATAGACCAGAATGAAGATTTGCTCCCTGGAGGGTGAATAGTGAGTGATGATATATAGCACAGTAGAGTATAGTGAAGAAGCACAGTCTTTTTACTAAAACAGACCTGGGTTCAATTTCCAGTCCCTACACATAGCTATGGGACCTTTTGCAAAGAACCTCAGTTTTCTCACCTATTAAATATTAATAATAGTACCTATTCCACAGATTTTATTTTTAGATGGAAAGATCAGAGATGGAAAGATGGGTGGGATGCTGGAGAATAGCAGGCACAAAAATTGGGAAAGCAGAAATGCTTAAGGAATGACTTGAGAGAGATTAAATCATCTGCTGTAATGGAAGAGCTAGAATCTATATGGGAATAATGGAGAGATTTAAAAATGTGATTTAGGATTGGAGAATAGTAGAAGGCTATTGATGAATGTACTGCTTAAGATTTTAGGGCTTGACAGATATATTTCGTTCAATCTCTTACTACCTACATAATCTGGGTGGGTGTGTTGTGTAATCTTTCTCTACCTCAGTTTTCTCATCTATAAAATTAGAACTAAGTAAAACAAAGTTTGTAAAAATTTAAGCCTAGTTTGTGACACATACCTAACGGTCAATTAACATTATTAATATTACTATCAGTGGTAGTAGTATTCAGCAGGTAATGTGTGTGTGTGGTGTGTGTGTGTGTGTGTGTGTGTGTGTGTGTGTGTATGTATATATTTGTCCACAGGAGTTAAGTAATGAAAATTATGTTTTTGAATAAAGTACTATCAGTCTACAGGATGAATTGGAGGGGCCTCTGAGGCAGGGAAACCAGGGTGGTGGTAGCGCCAGGGTATCTATCTGTTAAGTAGGGTGGGCAGGGAAAGTTGAGCACAATTGAAAAGAAGGAAGTCTGGTGAGATGCCTTTAGAATCCTGACAACTACATAGGAAAACTTTTTAGCCATCTAGGTGTCAGTTACTGAGGGCCCAGGTAGGTTGTCTACAGTGGGAATGAAATGGAAGGGATGGGTGTGAGC
Organism: Balaenoptera physalus; assembly: GCF_965194825.1. Classification (NCBI taxonomy): domain Eukaryota; kingdom Metazoa; phylum Chordata; class Mammalia; order Artiodactyla; family Balaenopteridae; genus Balaenoptera; species Balaenoptera physalus. The sequence continues at coordinate 50,730,766 of NC_138889.1, forward strand.
AGGGTTGTAAAGGATCTATCTGCTGGACTTGGAGACCACTGGTTAGAGAGGCAGGGAAAGGAAGAAAGGCTGCAGGGAAATATGACTCCATGTTTTGGAGTTCAAATGGTGGTAGGCTGACAGAAGTAGAGAAGTCAGGAAGAAGATCTGACCTTTAGGGGGCAATGAGTTTTATTTCAGCGATATAAAATTTGAGTCCACAAAGGATCAACCAAGTAAAAATATTGAATAGGAGATTTACAATATATGGTTGGAGTTTGAGGGGCAAGCCATGGCTGAAGGTAAAAATATAAAGGCAAATATTACAAGTGATAATTGAAGCTATAATTGTGAAAGAATTTTTACTAATTAATCAAAATAATTACCTGTCTTTTTACCAGTGTTTAAAAAAAATGATAGTTACATTTTAAGATCTATGATACTACCATTTAGGTACCATATTTTCAGAGTGACAAACGACAAATTGAGGTATATCCTGGAAACTGACAACCAGGAAATATGAATTGGATCGCATGAGGAAAAAAGAGTCATAGAATGAATGTAGTGTCTATTCTGGAGAAGATGTAAAGGTACGTTTTGGGCTGTTATGTGGAAGAGGGGGTAGATTTATTCTGCATGATCCAGGGAACAAAAGGATGAAAAAAACCAGTGTGTTTTCAGTATGAATAATAACTTCTTTAATGAATCATGAACTCCTCCTTTTCACCAGTCACATTCTAGAACTCCTCCTTTTCACCAGTCACATTCTAGAAAGGTTGAGATGATCACCTCTTAAAATACTGGAGAGAGGAGACTCACTTTGTGGATAGGAGAACTGAGTGATTTACAAGATCTCTGTAAACTCTACAGTATGATTAGGCTGGCTTTTGGGCTTATTGCATGGAATGAAGTGAAGAAGAGAGGATTCCTAAAGTAACTAAACAAGTTTTTGGAAAAGATAAGAAGAGGATAATGGAAAAAAGATATTCATTTTCAGTTGAGACACAGTGACTGGAGTGGTTTCATTGAACCAAGAGGGGTCAATGAAATGAGGTGCAGAGAGTCATAGTCTGTTCATGAACGACTTCAGAAAGGAACAAAAGGAGGCAGGGAAGAGGCATTTCTCGTAAGCTTGACTTGGTGGTGACTTTAGCCCAGGTTGGTTATTGTCAAGTGACAGGGTAAGTGGGAGTTAGGGTAAGGCTATTTTTTGCATGAAGCTAGGAAAAGGGAAAAGAATCCAGCTGAATTTCATGATAGCTTACCACTGTTCCTAATTTGGTGACTACCTGTGGCAGAGGTAGCATAACAGGGTAAAGAACTCCCCACCCGTTTATTCAGTAACCACCAAAATGCCAAATATTACATTCTAGGTGCCCTCTCTCTCTCTATATGTGTGTGTGTGTGTATATGTATGTGTGTATTTATAGAGATACATACATACATATATACTCATACACATATATTTATATGTGTATATGTGTACACACATTTGCCCATTTATGTCTGTGTGTGTACATCTATCAGCCTATTTAATCCCAGTATCGATTTTGAGAGGAGGATATTGCCTGCATTTTACAGATTAGGAACTAAAGCTCTCTAATGTACTCATTTGCTCAGATTCTCATAAGCTAGTAAGTAGATACTGATAGTATCCAGATGTTGACCAGCCTAATAACAAAACAGCATGTTCATCTAAGAAAATTGGATATCTAGATTGTGATATCTGGTTTAAAATCCTGAATTTGCCTCTGCATATTGTGCAACCTTGGGCAAGTCATTCTAATTGTATCTCATATCCTCCTCTGTGAAATGATGAAAAGGCCCTTGCCCTGCCTTTGGGTTCCTGTGGAAGAGAGATGAGAGTTTCCAAACCTGGAGCCAGTGAGGGGTTTTAAACAAGGCAGAGATCTGATCAAATTTACATTTTACATAGATCCGCTAGATAGTGTGGAAAATGTAGTTGAGGGAGACTAATATATTCCCAGAGAGCTTGTGAGAAGTAATGTTCTTGATAATAAATTGTTTACTCTCCTAGTGTAGTGGTATAAAAGATATAGAATAGAGGACGTACTTAAAAAATACTTAGTACAGTGTTTCTTCACTATTTTTTCATTATCATCCCCCCCCACCCCCAAGAGACTAGGAGACTTTTTAGACATTTTATCCTAACTGACTCCCTGCTCAGTGAAATGTTAATACCACAGGTATACTGCATATCTATTTATGTACGATATGTATATCTGTGTTTTATATAGAAAATATTTTTTACCCCTTTTATTAGGTAGGTGGAGCAAGAAAGAGAGAGAAGGAGAGAGAGAGAGAGAGAGAGATCTATTTATTTAGAGAAATTGGCTCACAGGATTGTGGAGGCTGGCAAATCTGGAATTTGTAGGGCAGGCCGGCAGGCTGAATGTCTGTGTTGCAGTTTTGAGGCAGAATTCCTTCCTTCTTCAGGCTTTGCTCTTAAAGCCTTTAACTGATTGCATGAGGCTTATGCAGTATGGAAGGTAATCTGTTTTACTTAAAGTCAACTGATTATAAATATTAATCATTTAAAAATACCTTCATAGCAACATCTAGACTAATGTTTGACCAAATGATTGGGTACCATAGCCTAGCTAAGTTGACACATAAATTTAACCATCACTCCCCCTCTCCCCAAGAACCAATTTTCACTCCCCTGGGGGTGATATCATCCCTGCTGAGAATGCATGATTTAGGAAGTAAGATAGCAGGATGTACTGTGTATTAGATTAATTTATTGATTGAATATATGAGGCAAGGGATAGAGAGACACTAGAGATGATTTCCAGATTTTTAACTTGAGCATCTGAGCACATGATGGTGCCATTCACTGAGACAGGAGAAGCAAAAAAAAAAAAAAGAGTAGATTTGATGTGGAATATAATGAGATTTATATACAACCATGTGTGTATTTTACATTGATATTTTAGCATGTTCATTCATAAGTCTAACTACTTACACCTGGAATTGAATAAAATTTATTAGAAAATCTTTTGAAAAGATAAAATGCTTTATATATAAAGTTGGTGATAGTGTGATTTACTCACTTTTAGCATAAAGGTCTGAAAGACCTTCTGGAAATATTTGGTATCATTTTCTTGCTTATATTTCTACTACTTGGATACATGCAATAGAATATATCTGCTGAGAACAAAAGTGTTAATTATGTGACAGACATTTAGTGTCATCCTTATATTTGTCTTACTAACAAATATACACATGTACTTAATCAGTGTCTGCCTTCTATCTGTATTACTTTTTATTTTGCCTTTCTTCCCAACTACGTTGTGGGCTCATGAAGGAAGGGAATAGTGGCAATTGAGTCAACAAATATTTAGGGTCTAAAATCATCTTATTTGTCTCCAAAGAACCCAGATGAGTGCCTTGCACGTAATAGGTAGTAAATAAATGTCAAATCTTCATTGAAGTGAAGGTTGTAATACAATTAAGTAAAAGTTCTTCTACAAGTACTACAAATCATTGCTTCTTATCAAATCACTTTTCACAGATTTAGGAAGCACTGGGGATTATTTCCATAACACAACCTAGATTTTATATTTCATTCAAGAAAGAATGGGAAAAGCTCACTGAACTGCCTGTAAGTTAGAGGGTCATATAGTCTGTTGGTGCTAAAGTCTGTTCTTCATAACTTAAAGCTATTTTGTTTTGTAGAAACAAATTTTCTAAGCTGATAATCATATGTCTTTAAAAACCCTTTGGTTGTAAAGTCTGACATTTTTCAATGTGATAGCCTCATAATGTATGGAGTCTATATTGAATTTTTAGGAATTCCACAAAGTAATGTCAGCCTCATGTAAAAGATTTACTACTCCAATGCTTGATATTGGGAAAATAGAAACAGGGTGCATGTTTTGTGATAATAGTAAGAACCTTCAACAGTGGACTGGAGGAAAATTCGTGATTAATTGTTGTCATAGGCCAGGTTCCCCAGAAAAGAGTCTCAAAAACTCTGAGATGTGTATGCAAGAGTTTCTTAGGGAATGCTCTAGGAACTATACCTGGGAGGGGTGAGAGATCCAGAATTAGGCAAAGGGAGTTGAACCAAGATCCAGTTGTAACAGAGGCCTTGGCTGATCCTACAGGGAGCTTTGATCCTGGAATTGTTCTTCAGAGTTGTTCTCACTGAAGCAAGGTTTCCTGAGTATTTGTACCACCACATCAACTAGTAATTGGACGCAAGTTGCCTAGGGGTGGGGAAATACTTTTGGTCAAGGTAGCTTCCTGGAGAGAGGGGCTCAGCTGTGATCCTTAGCAGCGAACGTTCCCATCAACTGGGGGAATGAGTGTGTTGATCCTGAATTGAGAATGGTATACATTGGTGCTTACTACAGATCCTTAAGCTAAGATTTTGTTTAGTTATCATTGTTTTAGTACCTTAGTTCTCCATTTAGAATTTTCACTTGTTGAATGCCTGCTTTGATTAAAATACCTATTGAGTTAATTAATCTATGTATAAGTGAATTTCGTGATGTGTATACCAGTTCCATCTCTGCTCCCACCCCTTCTGGCAGAGTCATTAAAAAAATTTAAACGTTGTATACTGCTGTAGATCGGTTATTAGGGTCCTTATTTTTCTGTGATATTGATTACTCAGATCAGAAGCCACAACTTAGTTGTGATGAGAATATTAACTCTTTCCAACTTCTGGCTTCAAGTGTTTCAAAGGCAGGTCCATGTAGATGCCCTTTTACTTTGGCATATTTGCCTCTTCAAATTATTTAGTGACATAACTTTCAAAGCACTCATTTCTATTGCCGTATTAGATCTCTATGAAGTAATAGTTAAGATCATGGATTTCCATACAAAAAATGCATAATTTATAAGTCTTTTCTTGTCCCTAACAATCTGTATGACTTTGGGTAATAACTTACCTTCTCTGAGTCTCAGTTTTCCTATAGGTCTGTAATATTACTTATCTCGAAGAAATAAAATATTTAACACAGTATTTAGGACATAATAGGCTTTCAATAAAAGCCTAAAAGTTATTATTATTATCTTCTCAACAACCCTGTGTAGTGAGTAAGGTGGGAACCACTAGCCCCAATTTGCAGATGCATCTTTAAAGGTAGAAGATACTATTTAAATACAAAACGTTTTTATGTACTTTTATAGCTGGAATGCGATAATCAGACACTAATTAAACTTAACTTGTTCTCTACATTTTTCAGTTGTTGCATTGATGTAGAATTTCATCCATAAGTGACAAACTTTACCTTTCTCCATGGCATGAAAGAGCCTCATCTTATTTTCTAAATTGCTCAGAGAGCATTATAACAACAGAGTCTGAACTCTGTTTAATTTTAGATAACTAAATTGAAAAAGGCACAATTTCAGGTTTTATCAGTACAATAATGGGAAAACCCTGCCTACTTACTATATTGTAACCTCCAAAGTGACCCCTCTTTTTACAAGTTATGCTCATCTTCAATCATCTGGTTGTATTAACCTCATATCCTGCAGCTGAGTCATCTAAGCACTGGATGGGGAAAATTTCTAGAGTCACGTGACATGTTAGGAGCAAAGTGACTGAGGTACTGGAGCACTTACCTGAGGAAGAGATTACAAAATGGAATGAATTGAAATGACAGAGAGCAAAACAGTTGGGAAAGTTAATGGGGTCAATGCCTAGTTATTTTATGCTTCATAGTTTCTAACATTTTTATCTACTAAAACAAAAATGAGAAAAATACAACACAGAATATGTGAGATAACTTACTGATAGTATTTGTAGCTCACAATTGTTCAGAATTTGACCAACAGGATTCATATTAGTGAGATTGGAAATTATATATGTGTTCCTAAGAAAGGACAAAAAGTAAAATATTTACATCCTAATCAATAGCTTTTCCTTTGGGAGGAAATATTAAATTTCCACAGCTTTTACTGCCTTTCTCTTTTGAGGCTTGACTGACATGTCACCCTTCAAACAATACGACACTTGCCTCCTGAGAGATATGTCCTCAGAAGCTGGGCATTTGTTTCTAGGGTCAAAAGTTAAGTTGCTAATTTTGTATTTGCAGCTAATCACATCAAGTAATTTGTGAGGAAAACACATAGCAAAAGAATTCATATCATGTATATGCAGTCTTGAAAATATTTGTAGAAAAAGGATGCCATTACAGAAGAAGAGTCACAATGAGCCAGACAGAAATTTCAATTAAAAAAGCCCAGGCAAGAAAAGCAAAATAGACAAATAGAAAGTAGCTTCTACATAGCAAAGGAAATAATCAACAGAGTGGAAAAAAAAACCTACAGAAAATATTTGTAAGCCATGTATTTGATAATGGGTTATTATCCAAAATATGTAAGAAAGTCCTACAACTCAATAGCAAAAAACCAAATAACCTGATTGAAAAATGGGCAAAGGACTCAAACAGACCTTTGTCCAAAGAAGACATACAAATGTCCAACAAGTACCATATGAAAAGATACTCAACATCACTAATCACCAGGGAAATCAAAACCACAGTGAGATATCACCTCACACCTGTTAGGACAAACATTATAAAAACACAAAACAAAACAGAACCCCCAGGAAATAACAAGTATTGATGAGAATGTGGGAGAAATAGGAACCCTTCCTTGAGCACTGCTGGTGGGAATGTAAAATGATGAAGCCAATATGGAAAACAGTATGAAGGTTCTCAAAAAATTAAAAATACAACCATCATATGATGCAGTACTGCTGTGTACTTATCTAAAATAATTGAAATCAAGATCTTTAGGAGATATCTGCACCCCTATGTTTATTGCAGCATTATTCTCAATAGCCAAGAGATGAAAACAACCTAATGTCCATGAATGGATGAATGGATGAATGGATAAGGATTATATGGTATATTCATACAAAGGGATAGTATTCAGCCTTAAAAAAGGAGGAAATTCTATCATATGCTACAACATGGCTGAAACTTGAGGACATTATGCTAATTGAAATAAGCCAGTCACAGAAGGACAAATACCCCACTTACATGAGATATCTAAAGTAGTCAAACTCATTGAAGCAGAAAGTAGAATGGTAGTTACCAGGGGCTAAGGGGAGGAAGAAATGGGGATTTGCTATTCAGTGAGTATAAAGTTTCAGTCATATAAGATGAAAAAGTTCTAGAGATCAACTGTATAACCTTGAGCTTATAGTTAACAATACTGTACTGTACACTTAAAATTTTGTTAAAAGAGTAGATATCATGCCGTGTGTTTTTTACCACATTTTAAAAAAATCACCATGTGCCAGTCAACTTATTTACTTATTCATCCAATCGTATGTTTTTTAATTGAAGTAAACTATATATGTATAAAAGCACACAAAGTGTATCCCTTGATGAATTTTCACAAACTGAACAGTCACTCAAATCTAGTAATAAATATAATCAACAAGGTAGAGGCCTTCATTTGTGCTCTTTCTCAGTCACTAGCACCCACACTACAAAAGTAACCACCTTCTGATATCTATTACCTTGGGAATAATTTACATATTTAAAACTTTGAGCATATAATTCACCAACATGATATGCATATATATGTATATATCCTCACTTATTTAGATCTTTTTAAATTTCTTTTAATAATATTTTGGAATGCTCTGTATAGAGGTCTTGAATATCTTTCATTATATTTATTCATTGAGATATATTTTGGTGCTATTGTAAATAGTATCATTTTTTAAAATATTTTAATTTATTGGAGTATGGTTGATTTACAATGTTGTGTTGGTTTCAGGTGTATCTCAAACTGATTCAGTTATACATATACATGTATTCATCCTTTTTCAGATTCTTTTCTCATATAGGTTATCACAGAATACTGGGTAGGGTTCCTTGTGCTATACGGTAGGTCCCCATTTGTCAGCTATCTTGTATATAGCAGTGTGTGTGTGTTCATCCCAAGCTCCTGATTTATCCCTCCCCAATAGTATCATTTTTAAATTGTATTTTTCAATTCTTTGTTGGTGCATTATTTGAAGAAATACAATTGATTTTTGTACATTGACATTGTATATAGAGAACTTGCTAAATTCACTCATATTTACAATATTTTGTCTGTAGATTCTTTTAGATTTACTACTACATAATCCAATTAGCTGAGAAAACTTATGGTTTTATTTTCTCTTTTTCAGTCTCTTACTTTTCCGATCTTTTCTTATTGCACCAGCTAAAACCTCCAGTACAATAATGAACAGAAGTGATGATAGCTAACGTTCTCATCTTGAGGGAGAGCATTTAAAGATTTCACATTAATATAATGTTTTAAAAATGTTTTCAGACTAAAGTAATTTACTTCTATTCCTAGCTTGCTGTGATTTTTAAAAAATATCATGAATGAGTGTTGACTTTAATAAAATGCACTTTCTGCATCTATTGAGATGATCATATGATTTCTTTTTCTCTTAGAGTAACAATTATTGTTTTATGTAGCCAATATTCATTTAGATTTACCCACATACTTTTTTAAAAATATAGTAGTGTGTATGTGGTAATCCCAAACTCTTAATTTATCTGTCCCCCTGGCCCCCACCCCTGCTATCCCCTTTGGTAATCATATGTTTGTTTTCTAGGTCTGTGAGTCTGTTTCTGTTTTGCAAATAAGTTCATTTGTATCATTTTTTTTTTAGTTTCCACATGTAAATGATATCATATGATATTTGTCTTTCTCCGTCTGATTTAATTCACTTAGTATGTTAATCTCTAGATCCATCCATGTTGCTGCAAATTGCATTATTTCATGCCTTTTTACGGCTGAGTAGTATTCCATTGTGTATATATACCACATCATCTTCAGGCATTCATCTGTGAATGGTTGTTTAGGTTGCTTCCGTGTCTTAGCTACTGTAAATAGTGCTGCTATGAGCATTGGGGTGCATGTATCTTTTAGAATTAGAGTTTTGTCCAGATATATGCCCAGGAGTGGAATTGCAGGAGCATATGGTAACTCTATTTTTAGTTTTTTAAGGAGCCTCCATACTGTTCTCCATATTGGCTGTACCAATTTACATTCCCACCAACAGTGTAGGAGGGTTCCCTTTTCTCCACACCCTCTCCAGCATTTATTATTTGTAGATTTTTTATTGATGGCCATCCTGACTGGCATGTGGTGATACCTCATGGTGTATAGTTTTGGTTTGCATTTCTCTAATAATTAGTGATATTGAACAGCTTTTCATGTGCCTGTTGGCCATCTATATGTCTTCTTTGGAGAAATGTTTATTTGGGTCTTCTGCCCATTTTTTGATTTTCTGTTGTTGCTGTTGTTGTTACTGAGTTGTATGAGCTATTTGTTTATTTTGGAAGTCAAACCTTTGTTGGTCACATCGTTTGCAATTATTTTCTCCCAGTCCGTAGGTTGTCTTTTCATTTTGTTTATGGTTTCCTTTGCTGTGCAAAAGCTTATTAGTTTGATTAGGTCCCGTTTGTTTATTTTTGCTTTTATTTCTGTTGCCTTGGGAGACTGACCTAAGAAAACATTGGTATGATTTATGTCAGAGAATGTTTTGCCTATATTCTCTTTTAGAAGTTTTATGGTTATTTATATTTAAGTTTTTAAGCCATTTTGAGTTTATTTTTGTGTATGGTGTGAGGGTGTATTCTAACTTCATTGATTTACATGCAGCTGTCCAGCGTTCCCAAAACCACTTGCTGAAGAGACTGTCTTTTCTCCATTGTATATTCTTGCCTCCTTTGTTGAAGATTAATTGACCATAGGTGTATGGTCTACTTCTGGGCTCTCTATTCTGTTCATTTGAGCCATATGTATGGTTTTATGCCAGTACCATGGCGTTTTGATTACTTTAGCTTTATAGTATTGTCTGAAGTCTGGGTGGGTTTTATAGATCTAGTACTCTGGAGAAATTCTCTACCTTTTCATGTTTTAAAATTAACTTTTAAATAAACTTCCTATTGATGTACAACATATACACAGAAAAGTACCTATATCTTAGGAGTACCATTTATTTTCTGAAACATATCAACCATGGTTATTTCAAGGGCCATTTCTAATAACTCTAATATCTGGATGAACTGTGGGTCTGTTCTGTTTTCTACTTTTTCTTTTATTCTTGTTTCTTGGCAGGATATGAAGTTTTGTATTGAATGACAGCTATTATATATGAAAAATTATAAATAATCTGAATGACATCATCTTCCCTTAGGTTTTACTTTTGCTTCTAAAGTACAGCTAGATTAGGGGCCTATCACTTTAATCCAATTATGGGCTAGGCTGAATTGAGGACAAAGTTTTAGTTTTTATGAGGGTAGTCTATTTTCAGTTTGCCTCTATCCCTCTCCCTAACCTTAACCCTAACCTTAGCCTTAACCCTATGATGTTTATCAGTGCATTCCCTCATTGGTGAGCCTTGAAGCCCAATTTTGTCTCCCCAGCATTGTGTGATTGTTAAAAGTTCTGCTTAGCTTCTCAGAGCCTTCACTCTTCTCACCTTCTTAGTCTCAGTCGCTGCTCTGCTGAGGCATTGCCTTGAGAGAAAAATATATCACATAGGGCTGACCTTATTTCTTTGCACTTTCTTTTACTGCAGAATCTTCTATCCTCAAGTCCTAGCTTTCTTTTCAACCCTAAACTCCAATTTTTCTTAAGACTGCCAAGCACTTTACTCAGGAGATGTTTTCTGCTCAGATTTCTGTTTAGCTCCTCAGCCTCCTGGTTACAAATAGGAAAATGCTTTAAGGAGAAAAGAAGTGTTGAGCCCACCTCAATGAGTTTTCTACTCTCAGGGATTCTGGCCCCTCCAGTCCTGGCTGCCCTGGTGGCTCTTTGAAGACTTGAAACTGTTTTGATAATCCAGCCTTTTGAGTTTTTCTCAGCAGGAGTTCTGGAATGTTATAAACTAGTCCATCATAGTCAGAATGGAAGTTCTGTCTCCCTCTGTCTCTCTGTCTCTCCAATTTAAAAAGTACATAATTTAAAATAAAATTTATAATGAAGAAAATTTTTCTTCTAGATGTGCTAAGTTTAAGGGTCTGTGTTTGACAAAAGAACATGAGAGTGTGATTTGTCCAAAGTCATTCATTCATGTAATTTATGACAAAAATAGTGTTAGAATCCAGTCCATTGTTCTTTGCTCTTTTAATTACTCAGATGTCAAATTTAACTTGTTTTGCTTTTAATACAGTTAAGGTCTTCAAATATGTATCAGTCGTTAGGGAGATAAATGAATTTCTCCTTTTATTAGCTAATTGATCCATATTTTTGTGACTTTCTTTCAGTTTTACTCTCTAAGTAATATATATTTTTCTACTCATTATCTTTTCCCCTACCTACATCTGCCAGGTCTTAAAAGATTGGTAAGGATAAAGTTTCCATTATTTACCAACCTGTATCTTCACCTCGCTGAATCGTCTACCCTGTGAGATAACAGGACAGGCATAATTATGCTTTTCTGATGAATGAGCCAAATTAGTCTCAGAGAGGTGACACAGTTTTTCCAAATTAGAGCCTGTACTACAATCTGCACCTCTTGCTTGAGTCTCTTTTTTCCCCTACTATTAAAGCAGATGGCAACTCATCAAGCCTTATGCAAATCTTGGAATGACAGGATTGAAAGGCGTCTCAGTTATAATTTAGTCTAATTCTGTCAATTTACAAAGAAAAACCTGAGGCCATACAGGTGAAGTGGCTTCCTCAGAGTCACATGGCTAGGAGATCACTGCATTGGTACTAGATCTCATGCCTGATTCATTCCTTTATTTTCTGATAGGAAGAAAGCCAAGCAAGAACAGAGAGGACAATGTAGAGAAAAATTTTAAAAGCACAATGTAGTGGAATCAATAGGGCCAAACAGAAGGTAATTTAGAGCTGTAAATAAATTGATTCAGGAAGGGCTTTACTTAGATACAAAAGAGTGATTCTGAACTCCGAAGATGACTAAGCACAGGACCACACAATGAAGGAGGGTTGTTGGATTTCCATTTACCTGACCGGTCACAGGCAGCAAGAGCAAGTGTGTTTCTGAGGACCCTTCCAATGTTGCAATTATTAGATCTCCCAAATTGATAATATAATGGGAAAGCTTATGAATTTTTTTCTTTCTTTAAAAATTTCTCACGGCAACACAAAGTAATGATTCAAAGGTGTGCTTCTTGGTAAGGAATTTGCATACTAGTAAATAAATGTTATTCATTCTAGTTTTTAAATCAGTCATTATACTGCCAAAGCATTTTAACAACTGTTAAGTAATTGTAAGTAAATCAAAACATTCACCAGTATATCTTATAAATTTATTAGCAAACTTCATATTTGCTTATTTGGTTAAAATGAACAAATATGTTCCACATTTTTTAAAGTGTATAAAAAGTATGTCTCTTCACATAGGCCTATATTCCTTTTTAAAATTATTTGTTTTGTCAGTTAATATTCAATTTCTTTGTGAGTATTAAGTTTCAAATAAAGAGAGTTTTGATTTCAAAAACAACCATTTTTGGTTAGTGAGATTCATTGTTATATTACAGAATGTAATTTTCATATTCAGAAATAAACTATGAACTCCCAAGGAAAGTGTTTGTTCATTTTTCCATTCATTCCCATGCTCATCTGATTTTCGTCACTTAGGAACCTTCATTATACTTCCTTGGCCTTTATAATGACATTTTCTACATTATGGAACATTTTCTTTGCTTTTTTTGCATATTGATTTTCAGTCCTGGAGCAAACATGCTCAATCTTTTCTTCTTGATCCCAGAGAGCAATTTTCTAACCATTTTTTATAAAATTTCTTCTGCTGAGAAGTATCTCTTTCTAGCTGTTGCAGCATTAATTATTTATAATTTTAAATGTATTGCTTATTAACCGTTTTGATTGATCTGATATAGCACAAAAGCTACTGAGTTCCCAAATGATACTCAAAAAGCATGAGTTACCAGATGGTTTTACGGACTGGTAACACTTACTGGGTGTCTATTAGGTGCTAACTCTATCTTGGGTACTTTCACATACAATATAGTATATTCTTTACTGTTACCATAAGCTCTGAAGAAGATATGATTAACTCCATTTTAAACATTAGAAAATGGAGATTTAAAATGACTAGCTAAGTTTATGTAGGTAGTAAATTTTGGGATTAGAATTTGAACCCAGGTCTAATTTCTCAGCTGTACCTTTCTGTATTCCTTGCTATAGCAAGAGCAGAGTACTGTGTCTATTTTGTTAATTACTGCATTCCTAGTACTTAGCACAGTGTTTGGCACATAGTTAAACCTGCATACAATTTGTAGGATGAGTGAATTGAATTAATGAACTCACATTTTAAATTTGTTACACTTTATATTAAGGGGGAATTTACATGGTGTATGTATCTACAACTTTGGGTAATTTGATAAGTTGTTAAGCGGTTTCCTTGGGAATGCTAATGGCCTACTTTTTTGCAGAGTTAGAAATAGACATCTCTGGTTTTGCTGCAAATATGTATTTCTTCTAGTAGAGTTAAGTCAATATTGCTGGACCAAAACTGGTAACAAAATAATGATTATCATTGTGTTCTAACATCCAGTTAAAGTTCTAAGCTATGACTGAAGGTCCAGAAGCAGCCCTCATTTACCTGCAAAATGTGGAAATAATAGGAACTTAACGCATTTGCCTTGTTTAAGAATCATGACAGTTGCTTCAGAGTTGACTTTGAAATCTCCTGTTCTTCATGGTGCACTGGTGCTTGGCTATCTCACTTAATCATTGTGGCATTAATGATGCCACTAATGGCTTGAGGCTTTAACTGGGTACTTGGGCCCGGCTACATAAATAAAAGGGAAACCTATTAAGCCTTGCAGTAATGCTAATGCTGAACAAAAAAAGACCAAATGCCCAATTTTATCCCAAGTTTACTGGGACAAATAGAAAAAGCATGAGTCACTTTTAGACAAGATTGAAATCCAGGAGGAAATTGAGTGATGATCAGGTTTTGACATAAAAATGTATTAGGGACATAACAAATCACATTATTTCATATGTCTATTGTTTATTAAACATCTTTCATTCCTTCTTGTGCTTTCTCTGAGAGGAGGGTTCACGAAACACATTTCTTACAAATAGTGATGCCATATTGAACAAAACTTCACCCACGTCCTTCAGGGAAAGTTTGAAACCTTTGGTGAAAGGAGTGGATTGAGAAGGCTTTGGAAATGCCATCTTCTTGCTTCTTGTTCCTCTCTCTCTGTAATTTTGGTAGTGAAACGTAGAGCTGGGTTAACATTCTCTCGGGAGGTACCTTTAACTCTGGAAAATTTGAAGGTGTAGGTAAGCCCTAAAGAAAGGAAAGACAAGGGCTTGTTCTTTAGGTCCTAGTGCTGTTTTCTGCTTTAGGAAAAGAGGAGTCTAGATGTTTTCTTCTGTGTGATCTAGCCTCAGTGACTAGAGTATGAGGGCAGACAGGGATTTAAGATAGAGTTCTATTAGGAATATTTTTAAACATGCCTTTTTAATTCCTTCTTTGTTCTTAGTAAAGACTTCTTGAACTTTTTTACCCTCAGTATTTGTATACTCTGTGTGTGTGTATGTGGTATGTGTGTGTGATGACATAGTAGGTTTGTTCTCTTTTCCTGAGAAGGATGGAATTGCTGAAAGATCCTCTTTATCTGCCAAAATTTAAGCATTATGGGCACTAATAATTTGGAAAGACTGAACATCTAGCTAAGGTGAGGAGAGGCTCCTAACAATTCCCCATGGGTAGAGGTTCCCACCATAGGTATGCAGGTTCACAGTAGGTGAATTATAAGAAAGGTGATTAGGGTGATTAGATACCTGCAGTATATTGGATATTAGTCAGTTAATGATTTTTTTTTTTTTGCCTTGTTGTAATCCTTGGTTTAACTATAATCCTTTGATATAACTAGGTTTATTCTAATTATATTTCCCCCACCTTTTTTTTTTTTTTCTCTTAAGTTACAAACTTTACTTCTCTTTAGATACTTTAAAGTCTTTGTAGAAACTGTTTAAACTCTGGGTACTTGGTGGGATGGCAATAATTTTTATTTGTGAATCGTAGCTCACTATCCTGCTTATATCATCCGACACTCCATGTCATGAGAAAGTACTGGTAGCACTTCTACAACCAATCATGTATCACAACCAAATATTTTCGATAATTTTGCCAATTACCACATGTTTATTGAGAACCTCATGGCATATAGTGAGTAGAGACCTGAGATGCTGCTAAACATCCTACAATGCACTGCCCCCCTCCACCCCACACAACAGAAAATTAAAACATCGGTAGTGCTCAGGTTGAGAAATTTTGATCTAATGGTACAGCAAATACTTATGGCCAGTCTTCCATATTGCAGACATAGTGCTGGATGCTAGAGATAGTGTAATCAATGCGGTAGATATATCTCTACCCGCATGGAAATACAGCTTATTTTGGAATATATGCATTAAACAAACAATGCTGTTAAAATATGCTAATTCCTTTTTTAAAGAGGGTTATGAGCTGGCTTCTGAGATATGATATGAATTGGTACCAGGGGACTGGCAATAATTTGACTCACCATACGATGGATGCTGCAAATCCTGAATCCCTAAATCTGTTAGCTTTCTATGTGTGCTCAGTCCTCAACAACTAGTGTTCCAGAGGATTGAAAGGGGGTAAAACACATGGTTTTCTTCTTTAAGATTGTTACAATGTGTTCATAGGGAAAGACCAATGTACACAAAATACTTAAGTATAGTTAATATGTATAGCTAACCACTGTACGTATGCTCATCACTGTAGTGTAGGGTAATGGAATTTTAATCCTAATCATAGTAGCTTAACTTCTTTATTTAATTTTACTGGGTAAGGGGAAGATCTTTAGGTATTAGGTATTATAAAAGTAACAACAGAGAGAATGACTAAACACTCATTTCTCCATGTTCTTCTTAGATTGCTGTTTGTGTTTATGCATTTATACCTAATTCTAATTTTAATATACAAGTAATTTTTATCCTGATTTTCTCCCATAAAAGTCTGGTTTCCATTTTGTTGGGGTTTTCACCTTTATTGCTTTTAAAGGATCCATAAAATTCCACTGTATAGATGGACCTTAACTTACATAAAACTTTTTCTCTATTGATAGATATTTATAACCTCCTTATACTTACAGATGACAAAACTGAAACCCAGAGATGTGGAATGGCTTAACTAAATAATTACCAAGAAACACAAATAGGTGTCTAATGGTTTTTTAAAAAATTGATGTATAATTAATATAGAAAAGTCTAAAGGTCATTTTTCACATTTCTGTAGAATCCACAGAATAGAAAAGACAATGTGTGATTGCATATTCCCAAGACATCTTTAAGTCTCTCTCTGGTCAATCTCATATTAAGTATAGCAGTAGAATCCATGATAGTAAGTGGTATTTTCTTCTCCATCCTTCCTTTAATTTGGTGGAATTTCCTGGGTACTTCCTGTGTTGCATATGGAATATACCCATTTTTGAGGAATTTAGGCTTGTGGTTTGGCATGTTGTAAGAAAGATTAATATTGTAGAGGATGATTAAGAGGAGAAAGACTGCTAGTTTTCTCATTAATATTCATTAATCTTGGAATCTAGTCATTTTTAGTCTGACAGTTTGACAATAGGTGCTTTTACATTGAAAAAGCAAAAACTAATTGCTTTGTGTTATGTACTGAAGGTCAGAAAAAGGTATTGCTTTATAAGTGAGGAAACACTACAGAAGCTGAGAAAACTATCATCAGTCTTTAGTAAAATAAATTAGTAGACTATTAGCAAGGCAACTTTTGCACATTTTACTTAGTATGAATGAAAGCGAAGAGGGACCTCTAAGGCAACAAGAGTAGAATGCTCATGGAGATAATAGCAAATATCTCACTTAGTGGAAACTACATTTTCACCTACTAATAATCAGAATATCTTTCAGTTAGAGAAGAAATGTCTGTCTGACATTTACTGGTGATTTTTTGCAAGACTATACTTTGGACATATACTTAAGACATGCAGGTGTTTCCATGAGGCATTGCTGTTTTTTCATTTAGCTTTTTCTGCCTGATATTAAAAGGAGAGGATTTTTCTTTTAAATAATTTCTGTACGGAATTTTGTACTTCCATTTACAAAGCATTTCCACAGAGAGTTATCTCATTTTGTTATTTCAATAACCCTGAGGCATGAGTGACCTTGTTCCCATTTTGCTGATAAGAAAATAGATCCTCAGGGAGATTATGCAATACATTATATTCTAGATCACACAACTGAGAAGTAGCCCAGGTATTCAATGAGGCTAAATCTTCTCACTCCAAAAGCTGTGAAGTCAGAATTAGAAAGCCTCATCCTGAAAAAGTCAAATTGATCTTTCTTTAGTATAATGACTCTATCTATAGACCCTTGGATTTGAATTTTTAGAGGAGTCTTCAAAGCTAAATGCCCTGCTTCTGTCTGTTAGCATTTCATTGTACTCGGATTTCAAAATGTTTACCATGAGAAGTGTTATGAAAATGATATGTTCATTGTACTGATGAAAAGCCCAAGATACTCAGTGAGGAAACTAAGATACTAAGATCCAGGGACAGAGATATAGGGATAACAAGCACTTGGCAAATATAATCTTAGTGCCATCAGCCTTTTTTTTTTTTTAAAAAAGAATGATTTATCTGATTGTAAAAATATGGAAATTTAAGATTTAGGGGGACATTATGAAAAAGACAAAAGCAGAAAATAAAAATCACCTACAGTTCTGCCACTAATCATTAACTCTTCCTATATTTTAGTGTCTTGTTTTCTACTGTGTCCTATGGAAAAGTAAACAAGGAGATATTAAAATAGAACTTCTTGTAAAATTTAAACAAATACACACACAAACACAAAGAGCATATTTCTTTACTACAGAGCATCTCAAAGCATTTAGTATGCTAAGATACACTGCGAGTCTCCAAGAGAAGAAGATGACATGTAGGTATTTTGGTAATACTGTATATAAAGGGTGGAGTAGAAAAAGTTAAGAAATTTAAAGTGATTTGAATGCAAGTGGGTAGCCCTTAGTCTATATGAAGTTTAGGGAAATAATTTATATTAATATGATGGTCAAAAGTAAGCCACCTTTACACCATAAAATAATAATGGGCATATTGGGTTCTTTTCTATTAGGTAAGCACCATGCCAGCCTTCTTTAAAATAGTTACCTAGTTTAAACTTCACTCTGTGAAATATTATCTCCATTTCATAGATGATGAAACTGATGCTTGCTATCAAAATGCCCTCCTTGATGGATTATATTAGGGATGGTCTACCAGATTAATGGAGCAAAACGGTGAAAATATAAAATTCAACAATCAGGGTATGGTGTATTTTCATAATACTTTTCTTTTTCTTCACCAGTCAAGAAAATCTAATCACTTGCCTCATCTGAAAGGTTTATACCCTATTCTCATATTTTTGTTGCTGTGCTCAAATTTATCTAATTGTGTTTCTTCTTGTATCAGAATGCAAAATAAAATTGCTGGGATTTAGTACATAAGGAGTGTTATGTGGCAGCGGTCAATATACTGCTAAGCGAACTTCACCTAAAGCCCCTTCCCTGTGGTAGATACACAGCTCTCAGGAGCTAATTCCCTTTTTAACATAGAAGGAATTATGCTGCACTTTCGTAAATTCTCTTTGAGATCCTTTGAAATGAAGCTGTCAAACTTTTAAGACACAGAAAGGGGGTTTATGGGAGCTAGAAGACAGAGGAAGCAAGGGAGCTATGGGAGATAAGAGTTCTAGGGTGGAAGTCTGGCTCTTCCACCAGACCTGAGCCTCAGGGAAGCCAAACTGCAGGTCTGGTTTTAGACCAAACTTCTCCTGCTATCATTTGCTTCATTTGGGGACATATTTTCCAGTGACATATTGGATCCTTTCTCTGCCAACTAGTGATAATGATATTTAAAATCCTGTCGAGAAGAACAGACATCTCTAGAGAAGTGGTCCTTCTCTTCCAAAGCATCTTGCCTTCTGGAATTGTTAAAAAGAGTCATCACATTTCCTCTTCCCTTTTGAAAAATTGAGACTATCCATAGAACCTAAGTTCATGCCTTTTGAACTTTAAAAGTAGGCACGTGTTTTTGCACTTTTAGTATGTGTTGAAAATTTTGTTTTTAATATGTTGTTTTACTTTTGAAATTCAGCTTAATTATTTTCAAGCAGGTGTGATAAAAGATTAAATTGATATGTAGTACAGAAATAATTTTTGTTTGTTTTTTTGTTGTTGCTTTGGCCTTCCTACAACCCCTCTTTTTTTTAAAAAAATAAAGATATTATAACACAATAATGAAAGTTTAGGAAAATAGAAGATAAGCATCACTTATAGTTTCACTACTATAACAGTAAAGCTATCTTCACTTTTACATATTCCCATCTGTTGATCTCTGAGGGGAGCCAATAAATGACATTCCTCTTCTCTGCCTGGGCTTTGAATAATGTGAGAAATAAAACAAAAGAGTGGCAGATGGAGCCAAAATATTACCTTTATTACTGATTAAGCACAGGTTGGAACATGGAGCTTATTGTGAGAGCCAGATGGGTCTCTCACTAAACCTTGCAATTAAGCAGACTCTTTCCTCATGCTACCCCCTCCCCAATTGCAACAGTAATGGACCATGCCTGATCTCAACAGTGATGAAGATCATACCCTTGGGGAGCAGATGTTCTCTATGGCCCACTTGCTCCCAAGAGGAAGAAGGGTGCAGGTGGGCTACACATGCCTGGTTTATTTTGCCAAAACTGACAGTCAGGTAAGTCATCCTTCTTCCTCGTTTAGGGTAGAGTGAATTAGTAGGCAGAGAAAGGCCAGGACTTATATCGAGTAGGATCCTACCACGGGACGAAAAATACTGTGTGGGAAAGAAGTTATTTCCCATGTGGTTAAGCTTTAACCATTTTAAAAAAGAATAAAATATTAAAAACATCTTCATGAAAATAGTAGTCTATGATTTTTAGATTATGTTTTTAGGAGAGATCTGAGAAAAGGCATTCCTGAATATGGGGCTTTTTTGCTCCTTGGAAAATATTAAGAAATTGCTTTTCTTATGAGTTATACCATTTACCTTGCTGTCAAATTCCTGGTTCTTAGAGAAGAGTTTGAATAGTGTTATTATATTGCCAGTAAACTGGGCTTCAGTGATGGTTGTATTAGAGTTGTGATCGTGTCCAGTGTGGCCACTCATGAATAATTAATTAATGAGTATTCTTTTCTAGCACTCTGGAGGTTACAGAAGAAGGTTAAGACAAGAGCCCTGACTCCAGGGAACTTTCAGTTTAATCAGAGGAATAATTATAATGCTTAGGAAACTAGAGCCAATTATAATTGTGAAATTGTGCCATATATACCAGCTAGTCTCAAGACAGTTAACATTTATAAGCACAACACACTCACAAGAGTGTACATTATCAGGATAACTTGAATCCTCTTAATTTATAAGAAAGGTAAATCATCTATCCTCTAGGCAGTTACAGTCTAGAGGAGGAGACACAAAAATTAATAGGCATTTATGATATAATATGATAAGGAATAAGCACAGGGGTTGTAGTAGCACAACATGAGGGGCATCTAACACTTTCTTGAGGTGAAAGGGGCAGCTTTGCAGTGGAGATAACATCTAATGGAACCTTGAAATAAAAGAAAAGTAAGAGTTACCCACTTAAACAAGAGGGGTGGGGCAGAGTAACAGCAGTGCATAGAGGCCCAGAGGAGAAAGGGCAGGGGACATTTAGGAACTTGCAGTTTGTTTAGAATAGTTTCTAGTAGCCTGGAATATGGTCAGTATTCATTAAAAATATTCTGAATATATAATTGCCTTGCTGAACTTTGAATTTAAGATTAAAACATTACATACCAATGAGAATGTATTATTGGTTTGTGAGGAACTGGTAGAAGGAGAAGATAAGATTGGAGCATAGTATTTGGGAGAATTGAATATTCATTTTCACTTTGTATTAAACCAATATTTTACATGCGATTTTTCCATTAAACATAGAGCTTTTAAAATTAGATTTTAAAAATTATTTTAAAGTATTTCATGAAAAGCAATTCAGTTCATTCTGTTTTTTCGAGTGCTTGTTTTTTTCATTGATAAGGGATTGTAAATAGTCCTAAGAATTCTTTGTTGCGCTAAAAGTCTATGCACTGGAAATTAGAGAAACAAATATCTAAATAACAGCATTTTGTGTGCCGATAGTTCATTATACTTCTAAAGTATTTTATTGTGGACCTTCTTTTCTTTTTTTTTAAAATTTTATTTATTTATTTATTTATGTATGTATGACTGTGTTAGGTCTTCGTTTCTGCGCGAGGGCTTTCTCTAGTTGCGGCAAGTGGGGGCCACTCTTCATTGCGGTGTGCGGGCCTCTCATTATCGCAGCCTCTCTTGTTGCGGAGCACAGGCTCCAGACGCGCAGGCTAAGCAATTGTGGCTCACGGGCCTAGTCGCTCCGCGGCATGTGGGATCTTCCCAGACCAGGGCTCGAACCCGTGTCCCCTGCATTGGCAGGCAGACTCTCAACCACTGCGCCACCAGGGAAACCCTGACCTTCTTTTCTTACATCTTTACAATGGCGTTGACTTTGTGAATTTGATTTAATATACTAATAGATTAAACCAGTGTACCAATAATTATTTGGTGAAGTTTTCCCATCTATTCTATTAGTCATTTAAACAATATATATTTATAAATCACCTACTTTATGGGTGGCATTATATTAGGCACTGTGGGGAATAAAAGTAAGCTCGATATAAAATGTGGTACAAGATTCTAGAAGACGTTAGAAGTCTTTTAGTTAGTAATTAGAGTTTTGAACTCTCTCTTGAGTAAATAATGTTAAAGGCCAAAAGAGAGAGGGGGGGAAGGAGAGAGAGAGGTGCTGGGAGGAGGTGGAGAGAGAGAGAGAGAGAGAGAGAAAGTTATTTATAACAGAATTATGTATAATGTTCTACAATTGTGAATAGCCTAAATGTTCAATAAGAAAGTAATAATTAAATAAACTAGAGAAATCTGTTAGTGTAAGAATGAAAGTCATTATGTTGTTGCAAAGACTGTAATAAAATAGAAAAAGGCTTATCATGTAATGTCAAGTTTTAAAAAGAGAAAATAAAATTATATGTTTTATATGGGTTCCAGTTATTCTTCAAAAAAGTTCTATGTATACGAAACAGAAAGAAAATGTACTAAATATAAAGAGTGGTTACAAAAATGTGATTTTGCTTTAGGACCTGATTGGTTATTTTCCTTCTTTGTTGTTCTAAAATGTCTTCAATAAATACCTCATCACAGTATTATTTGAATCATGCATATTTTTAATTGACTTTAAATCCATCTTTGAAGTATTTAGCAATCTAATTGGGATGATAAAACATTTACATACAGACTGGTAACTAAATATACAGTACATGATAGATTTCTTATGAACATGGTCAATCCATTTTTATTTACTCCCCATCTTATTAGAAAAATCAGTAACAATAACTGTAATTTACAAGTACCTTACGTGTGCCAACCACTCTTCTTAGAGATTCACATACTTTATTTAATGTTTTGTCAGTTCCTCTCATATTAGACTAAGCCATTTTTCAGAGAACAAAGCCCTACTCTTCCACGTATAAGCTATGTGACCTTAAGTAGATGAGTACTCTTTTTTTTCCAACATCTTTATTGGAGTATAATTGCTTTACAGTGGTGTGTTAGTTTCTGCTGTATAACAAAGTGAATCAGCTGTATGTAAACATATATCCTCACATCTCCTCCCTCTTGCATCTCCCTCCCACCCTCCCTATCCCACCCATCTAGGTGGTCACGAAGCACCGAGCTGATCTCCCTGTGCTATGTGGCTGCTTCCCACTAGCTATCTATTTTACTTTTGGTAGTGTATATATGTCCATGCCACTCTCTCACTTCGTCCCAGCTTACCCTTTGCCCTCCCTGTATCCTCAAGTCCATTCTCTACGTCTGTGTCTTTATTCCTGTCCTGCCCCAAGGTCCTTCAGAACATTTTTTCTTTTTTTTTGATTCCATATATATGTGTTAGCATACAGGATTTGTTTTTCTCTTTCTGACTTACTTCACTCTGTATGACAGATTCTAAGTCCATCCACCTCACTACAAATAGTTCAATTTCATTTCTTTTTATAGCTGAGTAATATTCCATTGTATATATGTACCACATCTACTTTATTCCATTCATCTGTCGATGGCCACTTAGGTTGCTTCCATGTCCTGGCTATTGTAAACAGAGCTGCAGTGAACATTGTGACTCTTTTTGAGTTATGGTTTTCTCAGGGTATATGCCCAGGAGTGGGATTGTTGAGTCGTACGGTAGTTCTATTTTTAGTTTTTTAAGGAACCATAGTGGCTGTATCAATTTACATTCCTACCAACAGTGCAAGAGGGTTCCCTTTTCTCCACACCCTCTCCAGCATTTGTTGTTTGTAGATTTTTTGATGATGGCCATTCTGACTGGTGTGAGATGATACCTCACTGTAGTTTTGATTTGCATTTCTCTAATGATTAGTGATGTTGAGCATCCTTTCATATGGTGGCAATCTGTATATCTTCTTTGGAGAAATATGTATTTAGGTCTTCTGCCCATTTTTGGATTGGGTTGTTTTTGTTTTTTGATATTGAACTGCAAGAGCTATTTGTATATTTTAGAGATTAATCCTTTGTCCGTTGTTTTGTTTGCAAATATTTTCTCCCATTCTGAGGGTTGTCTTTGCATCTTGTTTATGGTGTCCTTTACTGTGCAAAAGCTTTTAAGTTTCATTAGGTCCCATTTGTTTATTTTTGTTTTTATTTCCATTTCTCTAGGAGGTGGGTCAAAAGGGATCTTGCTGTGATTTATGTCATAGAGTGTTCTGCCTATGTTTTCCTCTAACAGTTTTATAGTGTCTGGCCTTACATTTAGGTCTTTAATCCATTTTGAGTTTATTTTTGTATATGGTGTTAGGGAGTGTTCTAATTTCATTCTTTTATATGTAGCTATCCAGTTTTCTGAGCACCACTTATTGAAGAGGCTGTCTTTTCTCCATTGTATATTCTTGCCTCCTTTATCATAAGTAAGGTAACCATATGTGCTTGGGTTTATCTCTGGGCTTTTTATCCTGTTCCATTGATCTATATTTCTGTTTTTCTGCCAGTACCATACTGTTTTGATTACTGTAGATGTGTAGTATAGTCTGAAGTCTGGGAGCGTGATTCCAGCTCTCTTTTTCTTCCTCAAGATTGCTTTGGCTATTCAGAGTCTTTTGTGTTTCCATACAAATTGTGAAATTTTTTGTTCTAGTTCTGTGAAAAATGCCAGTGGTAGTTTGATAGGGATTGTATTGAATCTGTAGGTTGCTTTGGGTAGTAGAGTCATTTTCACAATGTTGATTCTTCCAATCCAAGAACATGGTATATCTCTCCATCTATTTGTATCATCTTTAATTTCTTTCATCAGTGTCTTATAGTTTTCTGCATACAGGTCTTTTGTCTCCTTAGGTAGGTTTATTCCTAGGTATTTTTTTCTTTTTGTTGAAATGTAAATAGGAGTGTTTCCCTAATTTCTCTTTCAGATTTTTCATCATTAGTGTACAGGAATGCAAGAGATTTCTGTGCATTAATTTTGTATCCCACTACTTTACCAAATTCACTGATTAGCTCTAGTAGTTTTCTGGTAGCACCTTTAGGATTCTCTAGGTATAGTATCATGTCATCTGCAAACAGTGACAGCTTTACTTCTTCTTTTCTGATTTGGATTCCTTTTATTTCTTTTTCTTCTCTGCTGTGGCTAAAACTTCCAAAACTATGTTGAATAATAGTGGTGAGAGTGGACAACCTTGTCTTTTTCCTGATCTTAGAGGAAATGGTTTCAGTTTTTCACCATTGAGAAAGATGTTGGCTGTGGGTTTGTCATATATGGCCTTTATTATGTTGAGGTAAGTTCCCTCTATGCCTACTTTCTGGAGGGTTTTTATCATAAATTGGTGTTAAATTTTGTCAAAAGCTTTTTCTGCATCTATTGAGATGATCATATGGTTTTTCTCCTTCAATTTGTTAATATGGTGTATCACATTGATTGATTTGCGTATATTGAAGAATCCTTGCTGGGATTATTCCTGGGATAAACCCCTCTTGATCATGGTGTGTGATCCTTTAAATGTGCTGTTGGATTCTATTTGCTAGTATTTTGCTGAGGATTTTTGCATCTATGTTCATCAGTGATATTGACCTCTAGTTTTCTTTCTTTGTGACACCTTTTTCTGGTTTTGGTATCAGGGTGATTGTCCCCTCGCAGAATGAGTTTGGGAGTGTTCCTCCCTCTGCTATATTCTGGAAGAGTTGGAGAAGGAATGGTGTTAGGTCTTCTCTAAATGTTTCATAGAATTCGCCTGTGAAGCCGTCTGGTCCTAGGCTTTTGTTTGTTGGAAGGTTTTTAATCACAGTCTCAATTTCAGTGCTTGTGATTGGTCTGTTTATATTTTCTATTTCTTCCTGGTTCAGTCTCAGAAGGTTGTGCTTTTCTAAGAATTTGTCCATTTCTTCCAGGTTGTCCATTTTATTGGCATATAGTTGCTTGTAGTAATCTCTCATAATCCTTTGTATTTATGCAGTGTCATTTGTTACTTCTCCTTTTTCATTTCTAATTTTGTTGATTTGAGTCTTCTCCCTTTTTTTCTTGATGAGTCTGGCTAATGGTTTATCAATTTTGTTTATCTTCTCAAAGAACCAGCTTTTAGTTTTATTGACCTTAGCTGATGTTTCCTTTATCTCTTTTTCATTTATTTCTGATGTGATCTTTATGATTTCTTTCCTTCTGCTAACTTTGGGGGTTTTTTGTTCTTCTTTGTCTAATTTCTTTAGGTGTAAGGTTAAGTTGTTTAATTGAGATGTTTCTTGTGTCTCGAGTTAGGATTGTATTGCTATAAACTTCCCTCTTAGAACTGTTTTTGCTGCATCCCATAGGTTTTGGGTCGTCGTGTTTTCATTGTCATTTGTTTCTAGATATTTTTTGATTTCCTCTTTGATTTCTTCAGTGATCTCTTGGTTATTTGGTAGTGTATTGTTTAGCTTCCATGTGTTTGTATTTTTTACAGTTTTTTTCCTGTAATTGATATCTAGTCTCATAGCATTGTGGTCAGAAAAGATACTTGATACAATTTCAATTTTCTTAAATTTACCAAGGCTTGATTTGTGACCCAAGATATGATCTATCCTGGAGAAAGTTCCATGAGCACTTGAGAAGAAAATGCGTTTTGTTGTTTTTGGATGGAGTGTCCTATAAATATCAATTGAGTCCATCGTGTTTAATGTATTATTTAAAGCTTGTGTTTCCTTATTTATTTTCATTTTGGATGATCTGTTCCTTGTTGAAAGTGGAGTGTTAAAGTCCCCTACTGTGATTGTGTTACTCTCGATTTCCCCTTTTATGGCTGTTTGCATTTGCCTTATGTATTGAGGTGCTCCTATGTTGGGTGCATAAATATTTACAATTGTTATATCTTCTTCTTAGATTGATCCCTTGATCATTATGTAGTGTCCTTCTTTGTCTCTTGTAATAGTCTTTATTTTAAAGTCTATTTTGTCTGATAGGAGAATTGCTACTCCAGCTTTCTTTTGATTTCCATTTGCATGGAATATCTTTTTCCATCCCATCACTTTCAGTCTGTGTGTGTCCCTAGGTCTGAAGTCAGTCTCTTGTAGACAGCAAATATACAGGTCTTGTTTCTGTATCCACTCAGCCAGTCTATGTATTTTGGTTGGAGCATTTAATCCATTTACATTTAAGGTAGTTATTGATATGTATGTTCCTATTACCATTTTCTTAATTGTATTGGGTTTGTTATTGTAGGTCTTTTCCTTCTCTTTTGCTTCTTGCCTAGAGAAGTTCCTTTAGCATTTGTTGTAGAGCTGGTTTGGTGGTGCTGAATTCTCTTAGCTTTTGCATGTCTGTAAAGGTTTTAATTTCTCTGTCAAATCTGAATGAGATCCTTGCTGGGTAGAGTAATCTTGGTTGTAGGTTTTTCTGTTTCATCACTTTAAATATGTCCTTCCACTCCCTTCTGGCTTGCAGAGTTTCTGCTGAAAGATCAGCTGTTTACCTTATGGGGATTCCCTTGTATGTTATTTGTTGCTTTTCCCTTGCTGCTTTTAATATTTTTTCTTTGTATTTAATTTTTGATTGATTGATATGTGTCTTGGTGTGTTTCTCCTTGGATTTATCCTGTATGGGACTCTCTGTGCTTCCTGGACTTGATTGACTATTTCCTTTCCCATATTAGGGAAATTTTCAAGTATAATCTCTTCAAATATTTTCTCAGTCCCTTTCTTTTTCTCTTCTTCTTCTGGGATCCCTATAATTCAAATGTTGATGCATTTAGTGTTGTCCCAGAGGTCTCTGAGACTGTCCTCAATTCTTTTCATTCTTTTTTCTTTATTCTGCTCTGTGGTAGTTATTTCCACTATTTTATCTTGCAGGTCACTTATCAGTTCTTCTGCCTCAGTTATTCTGCTATTGATTCCTTCTAGAGAATTTTTAATTTCATTTATTGTGTTGCTCATCATTGTTTGTTTGCTCTTTAGTTCTTCTAGATCCTTGTTGAACGTTTCTTTTATATTCTCCATTCTATTTCCAAGATTTTAGATCACCTTTACTATCATTACTCTGAATTCTTTTTCAGGTAGACTGCCTATTTCCTCTTCATTTGTTTGATCTGGTGGGTTTTTACCTTTCTCCTGCATCTGCTCTCTGTTTCTCTGTCTTCTCATTTTGCTTAACTTACTGTGTTTTGGGGTCTCCTTTTCACAGGCTGCAGGTTCATAGTTCCCGTCATTTTTGGTGTCTGGCTCCAGTGGCTAAGGTTGGTTCAGTGGGTTCTGTAGGCTTCCTGGTGGAGGGGACTGGTGCCTGTGTTCTAGTGGATGAGGCTGGATCTTGTCTTCTGGTGGGCAGGACCGCATCCAGTTGTGTGTTTTGGGGGGTCTGTGACCTTATTATGATTTTAGGCAGCCTCTCTGCTGATGGGTGGCATTGTGTTCCTGTCTTGCTAGCTGTTTGGCATAGGGTGTCCAGCACTGTAGTTTGCTGGTCGCTGGGTCTTAGCACTGAGATGGAGATCTCTGGGAGATCTCTTGGAGATCATTCGCTGTTTGTTATTACATGGAGCCAGGAGGTCTCTGGTGGACCAATGTCCTTCACTCAGCTCTACCACCTCAGTGGCACAGGCCTGACACCCATCCGGAGCACTAAGACCCTCTCAGCCACACGGCTCAGAAGAAATGGGAGAAAAAAAGAAAGAAAAGATGAAAGAAAGAAAAAATAAAATAAAGTTATTAAAATATAAAATAAAAAAATTATTAAAAATAAAAAATTTTTTGAAGTAATAAAAAAAAGAAAGATAGAAAGAAGAGAGCAACCAACCCAAAAAGCAAATCCACCAATGATAACAAGTGCTGAAACCTATAGTAAACACACACACACACACACACACACACACACACACACACACACACAATGGACAGACAGAAACCTAGGACAAATGATAAAAGCAAAGCTATACAGACAAAATCACACAAAGAAGCATAGACATACACACTCACAAAAAGAGAAAAAGGAACAAAATGTATATATATATATATAAAAAAAAGACCAAATGTACCAATGATAATAAACTCTAAATAGTAAACTAAGATAAACATAAAACCAGAAACAAATTAGATGCAAAAAGCAAACCCCAATTCTACAGTTGCTCCCAAAGTCCACCACCTCAATTTTGGGATGATTCGTTGTCTTTTCAGGTATTCCAGAGATGCAGGCTACATCATGTTGATTGTGGAGATTTAATCTACTGTTCCTGAGGCTGCTGGGAGAAATTTCACTTTCTCTTCTTTGTTCACACAGCTCCTGGGGTTCAGCTTTGGATTTGGCCCTGCCCCTGTGTGTAGGTCTCCTGAGGGCATCTGTTCCCTGCCCAGACAGGACAGGGTTAAAATAGCAGCTGATTAGGGGGCTCTGACTCACTCAGGCAGGGGGAGGGAGGGGTACAGAATGCAGGGTGAGTCTGCAGAGGCAGAGGCCAGCGTGACGTTGTAACAACCTGAGGCGTGCCGTGTGTTCTCCTGGGGAAGTTGTCCCTGGATCACAGGACCCTGGCAGGGACAAATTCCTGGCAGTGGAAGTTGTCCACTGGCAGTGGCGGGCTGCACAGCTCCCGGAAGGAGAGGTGTGGATAGTGACCTATGCTTGCACACAGGCTTCTTGGTGGCTGCAGCAGCAGCCTTAGCGTCTCATGACCATCTCTGGTGTCCGCGCTGATAGCCGCGGCTCGCGCCCATCTCTGGAGCTCGTTTAGGTGGTGCTCTGAATCCCCTCTCCTTGTGCACCCCGAAACAATGGTCTCTTGCCTCTTAGGCAGGTCCAGACTTTTTCCCAGACTTCCTCCCGGCCAGCTGTGGCACACTAGCCCCCTTCAGGCTGTGTTCACGCAGCCAACCCCAGTCCTCTCCCTTGGATCTGACCTCCGAAGCCAGAGCCTCAGCTCCCAGCCCCGACCCGCCCTGGTGGGTGAGTAGACAAGCCTCTCAGGCTGGTGAGTGCTGGTCAGCACCACTGGCACTAGCACTCTTATACTATCTGAGAGACAGGCTGTAAATTTGCTTCTAAACAGTTATCAGTTACAAGATTCATAGCATGCATAACACAGTAAAGTTTGGAAAGTTCACAATGCAGAGCAATAGTGGGATGTGTTGAATAATCTTTATAGCTGGAAGTATGTGTCAGTTGCTTCTCATATTTTCATTTTCCTCTAGAGAAAACATCATTTCCTGGTCACCCTCTGAAATGCTCTTTTGGCAAGATCATTGCATTACTGAATTATCATTGTGTCATGATTAGATATGCTGGCTTGAAGCATAGGTAGTCAGATGTGACTTGTACTTCTGTCTTGCTGTGAGTATAACATGATATTACATGGTGTGGTGGGCAATGAAATAGGTATTTGTGTTATGTTTGAGCCACATACTATTGTTTGTACTGCTTCATTGTACTTTGACTTGAGTATGTACAACAAGTGGTTAAAAAGTGTATTAACATTGACATCTTTTGGAGAATTCAACAACTCTTTTCATCCTTGGTACATTCCAAAGGGAAAATTCTATCCAGTTTTTTGAGGATTAATCTATCATAGGGTTAGAATATATGATTTTTCCCAGTAAAATGGCCTGTGGAACTTCCTCAGAAACTGAAAATTGAATGAAATTTCAGAACAAGAACAGTTATAGAGCACATATTGGATTGGGGATATACAGCAAGATTTTGCTATAGAACCCTGATTCAGCTGATTTTCCCCTTTCTTATCCCTTCTTTGGGTGTTCTCATCATCTTCCAAAGGGAATTCACAAAGGCTTAGTTCTTGTTCTCTGAACTACTAAGTACTGCCACGGTGAATTAGACAACGCCTATGAGAATTTATTCATTCAACCAACGTTTGCTGAGTGCCTACCAGTTTCCAGGCATTGTGGTAGATGCTGGAGATACAAAGTCAAATAAAAAGTGTCACATACCCTCAGGGAGCTTACAGTATATTGATAAAATGAGATAACATAATTAAGAAGCCCACATATTTGTATTTTTTCCATTTTCCAGCATTCTTCTCAGTAACATCTGTTTCTTATGCTAATTTAAACATCATCACCACCACTATGGTTAACACTAATTTAGCACTTACTATGTTGCAGATCTCATGCTTAGGGCTTTATTATGTACAATATGTTATTTAATCTTCAAACAACTCCATGAGGTAGGTGCTATTAATATCCATAATGATGAGGAAAACAGGCTCAGAAATGCCAAGTAGCCTATAAGAGTTTATACCATTAAGGAATGGTGGAAAAGGAATTAAAGTCCAAGATCTTGTTCATAATAACAGTGCTATATTGCTTCATATTTAGATATATATATAATGAGTAAAGAACTATTTCATCATTTGGCTGGTGCTGATTAACTGCCTAAACTAGATATAAGATATTACAGGTTAATTCTGGGAAATGGTAGAGTTTCCCAGATTTGGGGGAATCATGGGATTTGGGTGGAACTTGTTTAGAGGTGAAGACAGGTTTTTGACTGTGGTTAATGAATGCCTCTAAAGTCTGATAGAGAGAACCAATTACTGGGAAGAAAATCCCCATGCTAAGGCCCCTTGCTGTGAATAAACCCAAACTTGACAGACAGCAAACAAGGGAGTAAACAAAAATTCCAACAATTTTGTTTTGGGGCAAACAATATCTGACTATTAGTGGAATGTGAAATGATTATTTAATTTAAAATCACTCTACAGGTGATATTTAAAAGAGTGAAAAGGGGCACAAAAGGGAGAAAAGAGTTATGTAAATATATATCTAGCCTTATTTTTTACAGTGATGTTATGGAAGTAACAAGTATTAATTGTCAAATTCCACACAATTCCCAGGTGTTCCAGGGTGCTCTGAGCAAAGCACATGCTATTTTTTTTTTTATGGTATCATTGGAAAGCTCTGATGTTTTAACCCAAAGGACACACTGGACATTACTTTGGTTTTCTAACTGTATGGCAAATGTCTAATTTAATTGGACATTGTCCAAGTAGGTTCCACAACCTTCATTCAACCTGAAACTTACAGAACAAGAACATCCATTTTATAGAAACTCTTAACATAGTTCTTTTGCTAGTTGTTTTATTTAAATTTTTACCTCATTGACATCTTCCTCTTGAGATATTAAAAGAGTATTTTAAATTAACTAAAGCAACAAGTAAAAGCAACAGTAACCCCAAGCAATAATTTGTTGGGGCTTTTTTTGGGGGGGTTATAGTGGCTCTAGATAATGCATAATATAATCAGAAGTATGATACAGAGAAAGAAACAAGTGGATATAAATCCTGATACTTCCTTCTACTTAAGTATCTTAGTACCTCAGTTACCTTATCTGTAAACTGAACATAGCAATACTTCCCTCATAAGGTTGTTGTGAGCCTTAAATTAAATTATCTGAATAAATGCATGTACATAATTAAGAAATAAATAAACAGCAACTACTATTTATAATAATTATAATATCTGTCCATTAAAATGTTGTATTTCTTCTATAACAAAAATTGAGATTAGGTGATTTTACATAAAAGTGCTTTCACATATCTCAAGGATCTTCAAAAAGACAAGATCCGTTATTTCTGTAGCTCTCTGAATGATCAGTAGATATAACTTTTCCTTTTTGCATGAAAAGGAGATCTTTTACTCTTCTCTAAGATGTGGCTGATAGTTATCCCGGTTTCCCAGGCTATTCCAAGTGTGAAATGAATCAAGAGGTCTGAAATCATCATATCCCATGAGCATTCTTTTCCTTGAATTTGCTTCTTTGTCATTAACATGCAGACTTTACACAGAAAATATTTACCAGCCTTGGCATGATTTTTCACTGACTAGTAAGGAAACCCAGGCTCCTCTTTGGAGGGGTTTAAATCAGAGCCTAGAGGTTTTGTTTCATGTATATTTGCTGACTGAGAACCCAGTTTGACTCATTAACCAGATTATATGCAAAATACCATATACCCAGACATGACCCATATCACTGTTTGACATTTTCAGATCTATTATATATCCAGACAGAAATATACAGTCTATACTAACGAACAAGGTTAACATGTCTTTACTTATTTTAGAAACTCTTTTCCCTCACCGGTAAATTTAGGTTAATTTTAAGATTCTCATATATTTTAAAGTGGGTTAAAGTTATTTTTCCAAACTGCTTTTGTCAGGAATGAATGAACTTCTTTAAATAAGTGCCAGAAAATAACACACTTTAATTTTAATTCTGGTAGGTGGGTTTACATTTTAAGATACCACCCAGATTAGTTTTTCCTGGATACATTATTCAAACAATATTTGTAGTAAGAAGACCTAATGCTCACAATTCTGTGCTGTCATCACATTCTCCTGAGATCAATCTTTTTCTGAAGCAATGGCAAAGCACCTGATGAGAGTCCATCAAATTTAAGTCAGGCATCAGACCTGTATTTAATACCTATAACTGTTTGAGTTAAGCATGTTAATCTCCAATTTACAGAGGAGGAAACTGACTCTTGGAGAGGTTAAAACTTTTGCTGGTGGTGAAATGAGTGATGGAGCCAGTACTCAAGTCCAGGTTTGTCTAACTACAAAGCCTGTTCATTTTCTACCATACCAGGATTCTAGAGACCC
Organism: Balaenoptera physalus; assembly: GCF_965194825.1. Taxonomy (NCBI): domain Eukaryota; kingdom Metazoa; phylum Chordata; class Mammalia; order Artiodactyla; family Balaenopteridae; genus Balaenoptera; species Balaenoptera physalus. Next base: position 50,763,966 of record NC_138889.1, read on the forward strand.
AGCAAAGTGATATTTTAGGTTGCATAATTGTTTACCAGTGAAGTCAGGGCAGCAAAGACCAGGAGCTGGTGGCATGTAGATGCATGCTAAAACTATTGCTCAGATAGGTTGGTTGATAGTAACACAAATCTTTTATTCTAGCTGTAAAGGGCTGCTAACAACTTTCAGAGGAGCCAGCAGGCATGCACCACTCTGCCTTCAGCCTTTCATTTATTAAGAAACTAAGTCTTAAAAATGAAATATCAGAAAGAGAAATTGGGGGGGGGGGAAATCCCACTTACCAGTGCATCAAAAATAATAAAATACCTAGGAATAATCCTACCTAAGGAGGCAAAAGACCTGTACTCTGAAAACTCTAAGACACTGATGAAAGAAATTGAAGATGACAAAAACAGATGGAAAGGTAGACCATGTTCTTGGATTGGAAGAATCAATATTGTTTAAATGACCATACTACCCAAGGCAATCTACAGATTCAGTGCAATCCCTATCAAATCACCAATGACATTTTTCACAGAACTAGAACAAAAACTTTTTAAATTTGCATGGAAACACAAAAGACCCCAAATAGTCAAAACAATCTTGAGAAAGAAGAACAGAGCTGGAAGAATCACATTCCCTGACTTCAGACTACACTACAAAGCTACAGTAATCAAAACAGTATGATACTGTCACAAAAACAGACATATAAATCAATGAAACAGGATAGAAAGCTGAGAAATAAGCCCATGCACTTATGGGCATTTAATCTATGACAAAGGAGGCAAGAATATACAATGGAGAAAAGACAGTCTCTTCAATAAGTGCTGCTGGGAAAAGCTGCATGTAAAAGGATGAACGTAAAACATTCTCTAACACAATATAGAAAAATAAGCTCAAAATGGGTTAAAGATCTAAATGTGAGACTGGAAAACTCCTAGAAGAGAACATAGGCAGAACACTCACTGACATAAATCATAGCAATATTCTTTTGGATCCATCTCCTAGAGTAATGGAAATAAAAACAAAAATAAACAAATGGGAGGGACCTAATTAAACTTAAATATTTTGCACAACAAAGATAACCAAAAACAAAATGAAAAGACAACCTATGGACTGGGAGAAAATATTTGCAAATGATGCTACCAATAAGGGATTAATTTCCAAAATACACAAACAGCTAATACAGCTTAATAGCAAAAAAAAAGAAACAACACAATAAAAAAATGGACAGAAGATCTCAATAGACATTTCTCCAAAGAAGACATACAGATGGCTAACAAGCACATGAAAAGATGTTTAATATTATTAGTTATTAGTGAAATGCAAATCAAAACTACGAGGGGCTTCCCTGGTGGCTCAGTGGTTAAGAATCTGCCTGCCAATGCAAGGAACATGGGTTCGAGCCCTGGCCTGGGAAGATCCCACATGCCGTGGAGCAACTAAGCCTGTGCACTACAACTACTGAGCCTGAGCTCTAGAGCCCGCAAGCCACAACTACTGAGCCCACGTGCCACAACTACTGAAGCCTGTGTGCCTAGAGCCCGTGCTCCGCAACAAGATAAGCCATGACAATGAGAAGCCCGCGCACCACAACGAAGAGTAGCCCCCACTCACTGCAACTAAAGAAAGCTTGTGCACAGCAATGAAGACCCAACACAGCCCAAAATAAATAAATAAATAAATCTATAAAAAAAAACAACAACAAAAAACTACAATGAGGTATCACCTCATGCCTGTCAGAATGGCCATCATTAAAAAGTCTACAAACAATAAATGCTGGAGAGGGTGTGGAGAAAAAGGAACCCTCCTACACTGCTGGTGGGAAAGTAAGTTGGTGCAGCTACTATGGAGAACAGTATGGAGGTTCCTTAAAAAACTAAAAATAGAGTTACCATATGCTCCTGCAGTCCCACTCCTGGGCATATATCTGGACAGAACTCTAATTCTAAGAGATACATGCACCCCAATGTTCATAGCAGCACTATTCACAATAGCCAAGACATGGCAACAACCTAAATGTTCATCAATAGATGAATGGATATATATACACAATGGAATATTACTCAGCCATAATAAAAGAAAGAAATAATGCCATTTATAATAACATTGGATGGACCTAGAGATTATCATATTAAGTGAAGTACGTTAGACAGAAAAAGACAAATATCATATGATATCTCTTATATGTGGAATCTAAAAATAATGATACAAATGAACTTATTTACAAAACAGAAATAGACTTACAGACATAGAAAACAAAGTTATGGTTACCAGAGGGGATGGCAGAGGAGATAAATTAGGAGTTTGGTATTAACAACAAGTACCTACTGTATAGCACAGGGAACTATATTTAATATCTTGTAATAACTGATAATGGAAAAGAATCTGAAAAAGAATATAAGTATATATATATATATACATATATATATATATATATATATATATGTGTGTGTGTGTGTAACTGAATGACTTTGCTGTACACCTGAAACTAACAGAACATTGTAAATTAACTATACTTCCATTTAAAAAATGGTTAAAAAAAAAGAAACTAAGTGTTCATCACATGCCAGGCACTAGTTGAATCCTGTGGGTACTTTCATGAATAAACGTAAAAGAGCCCTTGTGAAGCTTACATTATTGTAATCCTTCTCTCCTATCCTATAACATGTTGGTAGCTTATAGCTAATCAGCGCTCCTCCTCCACAGAAAATGAAGTATCATGTTACATCTTTTTAATAGATTGCTGATCCCTGTTGTAGACAATCAGAACAATAAGGCCAAAGTAGAACTTCTGTTTTATATAAGCCATATAAGAAACCAAAGAATGCTGTATCAACAAATTTTTATCTAGAGAAGAGAGATATTGTGCTGTACACAGAGTAGGTACAATATACTCTTTGAATAAATGAACGAATGAATAATAAATTCATGAGGATATTTATCAAACTAGTTCTATGTAATGAAAACTGTGTAACTGTACTTTGTTTCTGCATTTGTTACTGGTTATATAGGCATTTGTTTTTCCTACTATTGCTATATATTAGAACTTTATAGAAATATTTTATTTCTACATTTATTTCTCTCACTCAGTGAAATAATGTTATTTATAATTATTATTAATAGCTTATATCTGATAGTCCACTGTGCTAGACACTGTTTTAAATGCTTCTCACAACTGATACCACAGAAAAGATCTGATGCCACTACAAAGGATTATAAGAGACCACTATTAACAATTATATGCCAACAAATTGGACAACCTAGAAGAAATGTGTAAATTCCTAGGTACATACTAAGAAATCTACCAAGACTGAATCATGAAGAAGGAAAAATCTCAATAGACCAATTGTTAGTAAGGAGATTGAGTCAGTAATCAAAAGCTTCCCAACAAACAAAAGTCCAGAACCAGATGGCTTCACTGGTGAATTCGACCAAACCTTCAAAGAGAATCAATATTTATCCTTCTCAAACTCATCCCAAAAATTGAAGAGGAGAGGATGCTTCCAAATTTATTTTATGAGGCCAACATTAACCTGACACCAAAACCAGACAAGGACACCACAAAAAGATAAAATTACAGGCCAATGTCCCCGATGAACAAAATATTAGGAAACCAAATTCAACAATACATTAAAAGGATCATATACCATGATCAAGTGGGATTTATTCTAGGGGTGCAAGTATGGTTCAACATCTACAAGTCAATCAGTGTGTTACAGCACATTAACAAAATGAAGGCTAAAAATCAAATGATCATCTCAATAGATGCAAATGAAAACTCTCAACAAATCTAATATAGATGGAACATACCTTGACATAATAAAAGCCATATATAACAGACTAACAGATAATATCGTACTCAACAGGAATAAGACAAAGATGCCCACTCTCACCACTTTAATCCAATATCATATTGAAAGTCTGAGCCAGAGCAGTTAGGCAAGAAAAATAAATAAAAGGCATCTAAATTGGAAAAAAAAAAAAAGTAAAACTGTCACTATTGGTGGATGACAATACTATATACAGAAAACCCTAAAGACTTCACCAAAAACTATTAGAACTGATCAACAAATTCAGTAAAATTTCAGGATACAAAATCAATATACAAAATATGTTGTGTTTTTATGTACTAACAATTAAGTATCAGAAAGAGATATTAAGGAAACAATCCCATTTACAATTGCATCAAAAAGAATAAAATACATGGGATTCGGTTTAACCAAGGAGGTGAAAGGCTTGTATGATGAAAATTTTAAGACACTGTTGAAAGAGACCAAAAAAGACACACAAAAATGAAAATATATTTTGTGCGTATAGATTGGCAGAATTAATGTTCTTAAAATGCCTATATTACCCAAAGCAATCTGCAGATTCAATGCAATCCCCATTAAAATTCCTATGGCATTTTTCACAGAAATAGAAAAACAATCCTAAAATTTGTTTGGAACCACAAAATATTCCAAATAGCCAAAGAATCTTGAGAAAGAAGAGCAAAGCTAGAGGCATCATGCTCCCTGATTTCAAACTATATTACTAAGCTCGAGTTATCAAAACAGTATAGTATTGTCATGAAAATGGATGCACAGATCAATGGAACAGAACAGAGAGCCCAGAAATAAGCCTACACATGTATGGTCAATTAATTTACTACAAAGGAGGCAAGAATATACAATGGGGAAAGGAGAATCTCTTCAATAAATGGTGTTGGGAAAACTGGACAGCCACTGGCAAAAGAATTAAACTAGACTACTATCTTCAACCATACACAAAAATTAACTTAAAATGGATTAAAGACTTGAATGTAAGACCTGAAACCGTAAAACTCAGAAGAAAATGCAGTCAAAGAACTCCTTGGCATTGGTCTTGGCGGTGATTTTTTTATTCCAAAAGCAAAGGCAACAAAAACAAAAATAAGTGAGACTACATCAAACTAAAAAGCTTCTGCACAGCAAAGAAAATTATCAGTAAAATGAAAAGGAAAATACGTGCAAATTATATATCTGATACGGAGTTAATATCCAAAATATCATACAACTCAAAAAAATAGCAAAACAAAACAAAACAAAACACAAAACCCAAACATCTGATTAAAAAATGGTCAGAGTATCTAAATAGACAATTTTCCAAAGAAGACATACAGATGGCCAGCAGGCATATGAAAAGATGCTAAATGAAACAAATCATCAGAGAAATGCAAATAAAAACCACAATGAGATATCACCTCACATCTTTTAGAATGGCTATTATCAAAAATAACAAGTGTTGTCAAGGATGTGGAGAATTTCAAAACCTTCTTTATTCTCAAAAATTTTTTTTAAAAGCTGGAGTGAGAAATTTGCTTTAATATAGTCAAACCTACACACATTTGGGAGCCAATTATTCATGGGAGGTGGGGAGCCTAGCAAAATTCAAGACAAACCTATTGTTAGCTTAATCAAAGCCATTGAGTTGACAGCTGCCTCATCAAGCCCAACTGAAGTGGTTTTATGATGATGACCATTTTGGAGTTTTCAGGTCCTGGTCAAATTTTAGGGACAATTTACACAAACTACTAAAGATAGTGTTTGGGTGAGCTGGTTTGTTGGTGTTGTCTGTGAAGGAATAGCGCTATTTCAGAGGGTTAGTGTTGGGCTCCCCATCTACACCTTCTACTTGCTGTTCTAATCTGAACGTATTTGTAAATTCCAACCAGATATAAAGAACATCCATCCATCACTGAGGTTAGCCAAGTATTCTAGACAAGTAGGTCAAAAGACTATCTGGCTGCCTGCCATGGGCTAAACCATCAGACAAAGCCACAGGACTAGAATTATAGAAAGAAGCAGAGATGCCACTATTATGAAGCAGCCTCTGTATTTTGTGAGGGACAAAAGAGAAATATCTTATCAATAGAGAGACTTCTGTTTTTATTTATCTAATGGTTGGCTCATTGAAATTGAGATTTTTGGCTTGGGGCCCAGAATTTTACTTCAATTCAAATACAGATGTTCTAATATCTGTAGAATTTCAATGATACTGAGAAACTCATGGATAGCACAGGAAAATAAATCGATAATCGGAGATGGGGAGTTCTTATCAAGGATACTGCAAGGGGTATTTCTGCTTTAGTTGGGAAGTAGAAGTACACTGATGACCTCTAAAGGCAGAAACTTTACCGCAAAGTAACTGTGAAATTAGAGCCTCAGGAAAGGGGAAACACAAAGTGTAGATCATGAGGAAGCTCAGAAAAGGCAAGAATGTATTCCTGTTGCAACTTTTTCTCCCCAGACATTGCTCCCCTCCATGCTCAAGACCAGACTCTGAGGTTTTCCACTCTCAGTTCTTAAGAATGAGCTCCTTAGAAATTCTATCAGGCCTCACCTTCTTTCTGCTTTCAAAATGTCTCTTTCTGCCTTGGCTTCCTTTTTTCAAATACTCTTGATATTTCATCTTGGTTTACCTTTCTCATTTACCAGTTTACCATCTGATTATTTGGTAATCATGCTCCAAACTGTTTACCTTAGGACCTGGAAACCCTAGAGTATTTTGCTTCTGATAATCATCTTCAGCTCTGTCCCTAAAACTAAGGACACCTTATACTCTTCAGGACAGTATTAGCTGGATCCCATGGCTTTCTCCTCTGCCTAGAGATAGAACAATGAACCCCCAAAGTCCTTCACATTAATTAAACTAAACTCTGTGAAGAGTAAAACCTCTGATAAAATGAGAATTAGAGTTTCTTACCACTGTAAGATATGTTTGATTTTTTGAGAAAAAAATCTTTCACTTATCTACTGATAAAGAAAAAAATGGAAAGATTCTTATATTACAGTGAAATAATACATCATCTAAGCATCAGATATGCATTGAGCATTGCTCTACACTTGCATTCTTATTTGCCATGTATTCATCCTTCAAATAAAATATTTCAAATGGTTTTCCTCTTTTTATTTCTATATTAGACATTTAAGAATTGAAACTCAGAGTGATTAAATGACTTTTCCAAGGTCAAACAGTTATGTGTCTACGTGGAGCTCATTGGAGGACTTTTTTACTCTACTATGAGTCCCTTAAAGGCGAAGTCTCAGTTGCCACTGGATTTGAAGACAGTAACCACAAAAAACCAGCAATAATGTAATCAGTTGGCAAAGAGGTGAAGTTCTCTGTTTTATAAAATTTCTACACTTTAACCCTTCCCAGATGCTGGTATGAAGTTTTTTCTAGGATATATTGTTTGAAATGTAATAAGGAGCACATGCCAGCCTGTATTTGCTGGGTGAAGTCTCTGACTATGGATGATTTTCAAGGATATTCTCTGTAGTTTGAGCAGAGTCTTCAAATGAAATCTTTGAATGAGAAAATTGCCTCCCTCATTTGAAAATATTAAAATTTAAAGGACCTGGATTTCTTTACAGTAATAAAATACATAACCTCAATTGTTTGTTTACTTTATAATTTTATTCACAACCCAGTTACTGTTTACCTTTTGGGGAATTTGTATACCAAAACACACATAAATAGTATTTAATTCTTTTTGTTGTTTTTGCATTTTGCAAGATTGGATATGATTTGCTTTCCATTTGGCATGCAATGTGTGAAATTTAGAAAGCTTTCTTTTCTCAGTTATTGGCATATTTGGGGGGGCATGTGATGCCAGATGCTCTTAAGGCATTAGAAATAGCCTTGTGAGGAATTTGCACCTGAGTAGGCTGTTGAGGCATCTCTACCACCCATCAATCTCTGAACTAAAGTAAGCAGAGGCTGCCTCCTTCTGACTGTTTAACTGTGTAGTCTTCATCCAGTTTTTCTTTCATCCTTATTTTCTCTAAACTCATTTTAAGCACACATCCATGGAGGTGGTTAAAATTAGAAATGGTGGAGTATAATTTCTTTTTAATCATTTAAATGGATGACTAGTGACTCTGATGAAATGAGTATTATTATTTCATGCCTCTTTAAAATATGGTTGAAGTTTTGAATAAACATTCTTTCACTTATTTAATGATAAAGAAGAAAAAATAGAAAGATTGTAATATTCCAGAGAAATAATACATAATCTGAGCATCAAGCAGACAATCATTGAGGATTGCTTTAAGATTACATTCTTATTTGCCAAATATTCATCTTTCAAACAAGATATTTCAAATGATTTTCTTTTTTTAGAACTCATAATTTGGAAGATGCAATGTTGGCTTTGTGAAAATTATGTATAATGCTTCTCTACATAGTTGAGGAAAATACTCAATAAACTGCATAAAACATGGCAGGCAAACAGAAAATGTTTGGGTGAAAATGAGTGATGGGCTGAAAGGTTTGAAAGGATATTGTCTGGAAGATTCTTTCATGAAGTCACTTGGATTATTACTGTTGGAATAAAAGTGAATAAACACTGGTGAGAAAGTTAGGCTTTATTTCAACATTGATAAACTTGAGAGCATTTCCTAAAACAATAAGAATTGCTGAAATCACATTTTATTTTCAGAAATATGTATAGCTTCAAGAAGGTTTGCTTCAAGTATTTCTCAGAAGTTAAAATATAGACAGAGACTCTAATTCGAAATTATTTTAGTGAAATAAGAGTTGAGTAGTGAAGGGAATGAAGGACTAGTAATCAGTTGGTGGAGAAGTCTGGTTATTATTTTATTTTTTTGTGACTACAGGTTTTTTTTTATATATCCTTATTGGAGTGTAATTGCTTTATAATGTTGTGTTAGTTTCTGCTGTACAACAAAGTGAATCAGCTGTATGTATACATATATCCCCATATCCCCTCCCTCTTGAGCCTCCCTCCCACCCTCCCATTCCCACCCCTCTAGGTCGTCAAAAAGCATCGAGCTGATCTCCCTGTGCTATGCAGCAGCTTCCCACTAGCCAGCCATTTTACATTTGGTACTGTATATATGTCAATGCTACTCTCTTACTTCGTCCCAGCTTCCCCTTTTCCCCCGTGTCCTCAAGTCTGTTCTCTATGTCTGCATCTTTATTCCTGCCCTGGCACTAGGTTCTTCAGTACCGTTTTTTTTAGATTCCATATATGTGCTTTAGCATCCGGTATTTATTTTTCTCTTTCTGACTTACTTCACTCTGTATGACAGACTCTGGGTCCATCCACCTCATTACCAATAACTCAATTTTGTTCCTTTTTATGGCACAGTAATATTCCATTGTATACATGTGCCACATCTTCTTTATCCATTCATCTATCAGTGGACATTTAGGTTGCTTCCATGTCCTGGCTATTGTAAATAGTGCTCTAATGAACATTGTGGTACACATATGTTTTTGAATTATGGTCTTCTCAGCGTATATGCCCAGTAGTGGCATTGGTGGGTCATATAGTAGTTCTATTTTTAGTTTTTTAAGGAACCTCCATGTGGTTCCTTAATACAGTGGCTGTATTAATTTACATTCCCACCAACAGTGCAAGAGGGTTCCCTTTTCATCACACCCTCTCCAGCATTTATTGTTTGTAGATTTTTTGATGATGACCGTTCTGACAGGTGTGAGGTGATAACTCATTGTGGTTTTGATTTGCATTTCTCTAATGATTAGTGATGTTGAGCATCTTTTCATGTGTTTGTTGGCAATCTGTATGTCTATTTTGGGGAAATGTCTATTTAGGTCTTCTGCCCATTTTTGGATTGGGCTCTTTGTTTTTTTCATATTGAGCTGCATGAGCTACTTGTATATTTTGGAGATTAGTCCTTTGTCAGTTGCTTCATTTGCAAATATTTACTCCCAAACTCATTCTACGAGATCACCATCACCATGATACCAAAACCAGACAAAGATGTCACAAAAAAAGAAAATTACAGGCCAGTATCACTGATGAACATAGATGCAAAGATCCTCAACAAAACACTAGCAAACAGAATCCAACAGCACATTAAAAGGATCATACACCATGATCAAGTGGGGTTTATCCCAGGAATGCAAGGATTCTTCAGTATATACAAATCAATCAATGTGATACACCATATTAACAAACTGAAAGATAAAAACCATATGATCATCTCAAAAGATACAGAAAAAGCTTTTTACAAAATTCAACACCCATTTATGATAAAAACTCTCCAGAAAGTGGGCATAGAGAGAACCTACCTCAACATAATAAAGGCCATACATGACAAACTCACAGCAAACATCATTCTCAGTGGTGAAAAACAGAAAGCACTTCCTCTAAGATCAGGAATAAGACAAGGATGTCCACTCTCGCCACTATTATTCAACATAGTTATGGAAGTCCTAGCCACGGCAATCAGAGAAGAAAAAGAAATAAAAGGAATCCAAATCGGAAAAGAAGTAAAACTGTCACTGTTTGCCCATGACATGATACTATACCTAGAAGATCCTACTATACATAGAAGACCAGCAAACTAGAGCTAATCAATGAATTTGGTAAAGTAGCAGGATACAAAATTAATGCACAGAAATCTCTTGCATTCCTATACACTAACAATGAAAACTCAGAAAGAGAAATTAAGGAAACACTCCCATTTACCATTACAACAAAAAGAATAAAATACCTAGGAATAAACCTACCTAGGGAGACAAAAGCCCTGTATGCAGAAAACTGTAAGACACTGATGAAAAAAATTAAAGATGATACAAACAGATGGAAAAACATACCATGTTCTTGGATTGGAAGAATCAACATTGTGAAAATGACTATACTACCCAAAGTGATCACAAGTTTAGTATGGCTATTAAAAGAGGAAAGATTGCCTATAGGTGAGTGAGAGGTATGGTACAGTTCCTGGACTTTTATGGAGAATGGAAGGAATAGTTGAGAAGAAGAATCTGACAAAAGGAAGGAAGTAGAAAAAGGAAAGGATAAAAAACAAATATAAAAGGAGTAAATATAATATGAGAAAAATAAAGCCATCATATATATTATCAAAATTAATGTGAGTGGCTTGAGTATGCTATGGAAGTATAGGCTCTAAGATTGGTCTAAAAAATAAAATTCACCTATTTGTATTGTTTACAAATAAACACACCTAAAACAAAATGACAGAGTATTCTCTCCCTAACAAAAGTGTAGGCGAATAACATATCAGGTAATAGCAAACTAAATGAAAGCAGATGAGGCAATATTAGTATCTGATCAATTTGATTTCAAGGCCAAAGAGAAAAAAGCAAAACAAACAAAACAAAATAATGAAAAGCTCCAAATGAGGAAATATATAAACAAAACGGCTCAACCATTTGGAAATGAAATGACACTTTTTAAAATAGCCATTTATGTAAAAAAGAAAAGATACAAATCTGAAATTATAGATTACCCAGAAATCAAAAAGGGTAACACTTTACATAGGAAGTTATGCATAGAGCTAAAGCTGCATTCAGAGAAAATTATAGATGTAAACACTTTTATTGTTAAAAAATAAAAATTGAAAATAAAAGGAAGTCCAACAAACTAAAAAGGTAAAGGAATAACAGTAAGTAAAAATGAAATATGAGAAAAATTAATAAATATCAATATAAGAGAAAATAAAATAAAGTGAACAACCAATAATACATCATAAAATATAAATAATAGTAAAATTGATAAATTTCTTGGAAAAATGCATCCAATATAAAAGTGCTAGCAAATCTTATTAAGAAAATAAAAATGTATAATATTAGGAATAAGAAAGGGGAAATAACTACACATTCAAGTACATTAAAAAAGTTAAAAAAGAGCCATTTATGATTTTTTTAAATGTGATATAAAATAGGATTAAAGGAGACTTTTTCACTATGATAGAGACTTTTTCACAATAGCAAACAATAGAATTAGCTATAAAACTTTCAGAGCATTAACAATAAAATCAGAAAAAAATAAGTTGACCACTACCCCTACTACTTCTATTACTTAGATGATTCCAACTAATGCAGTAAGACATAATAATGGCATAAGCAGTATAACTTTTAAATAAAATAGTAGGAAACTTAACATTATTAGTTGGTGACACCATAGAAAACTAGAAATTCCAAGAAAAGCAAAGTAATACACTATGAAACTACTGAGTTAACTGGGTAAAAGAGTCAATAATCTGTAGTAATTTAAAATCAAAACAAACAAAGAAATACAATATCCTCCAGTTACCAACTTAATGAACCTATGGGAAAAAAACAAACGAGTATGCAAACAAACTAAGAACCCTTTAACCTCTCTGAGCCACCAATAAGTGGTTGGCTTATCAACCACACATCAACAGCCCAGTGCCTCACATACTGAAGGAGCCTAATAAATACTGTAACTTGACTGTCCTTTCTGATATTTTCTAGCCCTGTCTCTGAATCTCATATTTAGACAATTATATTTTGTTTATGTCTCTCTTTTTTTTAAATGTTCACTCGCCCTTAATAGTAATACCACAATATTGAATGCAAGTTATTTTTTTAAACTTTTATTTTATATTACAGTATAGTTGAAAAACAATGTTGTGTTACTCAAAAGCTTTTGTACAGCAAAGGAAACCATAAACAAAGCAAAAAGACAACCCAGAGAATGGGAGAAAGTATTTGCAAATAATGCAACCAACAAGGGATTAATCTCCAAAATATACAAACACCCCATGCGGCTCAATGTCAAAAAAAACAAACAACCCGATCAGAAAATGGACAGAAGACCTAAGTAGACATTTTTCCAAAGAAGATGTACAGATAGCCAAGAGGCACATGAAAAGATGCTCAACATCGCTAATTATTAGAGAAATGCAAATCAAAACTACAATAGATATCACTTCACACCAGTCACAATGGCCATCATCAAAAAGCCTACAAACAATAAATGCTGGAGAGGGTGTGGAGAAAAGGGAACCCTCCTCCACTGTTGGTGGGAATGTAAATTGGAACAGCCACTATGGAGAACAATATGGAGGTTCCTTAAAATACTAAAAATAGAGCTACCGTATGACCCAGCAATCCCATTCCTGGGCATATATCCAGATAAAACCATGGTTTGAAAGGATACATACACCCCAATGTTCATTGCAGTGCTGTTTACAATAGCCAAGACATGAAATCAACCTAAATGTCCATCGACAGATGAATGGGTAAAGAAGATGTGGTACATATATACAATGAAATATTACTCAGCCATTAAAAATAATGAAATAATGCCATTTGCAGCAACATGGATGGACTTGGAGATTATCATACTAAGTGAAGTAAGTCAGACAGAGAAAGACATATATACTATTGCTTACATACAGAATCTTAAAAAAAATGATACAAATGAACTTATTTACAAAACAGACTCACAGACTTTGAAAACAAACTTATGGTTACCAAAGGGGAAAGGTAGAGGGGAGGGATAAACTGGGAGTTTGGGATTGAAATATACACACTACTGTATTTAAAATAGATAACCAACAAGTACCTACTATATAGCACAGGGAACTCTGCTCAATATTCTGTTTAGGTCTCTTAATAATTTTAACAGACTACTTTCATATTGCCATGCAGACTAAAATTCTGTTGGGTGGTTAGAGCATTCCTTTTTATGTTTCTATCTTGTGATCGCCAATGAAGAAATGTGGACACATGGTAAGCCCTTCATTGTTTACCTGCAATATTGAATGGGCACTGATTCATACATCTTCAGTTTGTCTGTAACTCTGACAGACATTATAAGGGTTCTGGCCTTAGCCATGGCCTTTCACAGCAGGTGTTTCCTCAGTATAGAGTTACCCCCAAATTGTCTTGGACTTATTAAAAAATTAGTGGTGAGTTGGTGAATTCCAGTGATCCCAAGCTGCTTTTCCTAGTAAATGTTTATTTCTCTAATAAACTGGAACTTGTACAACTAATTGCTTTGTACTTTTATATGCTGCCCCTCCACAATTCTGATAATTTTAAAAACTTTTAGCAAATACTAATGTATTTCCTGCCCCTATTAGAGGAGTAAATATTAATACCTTTATATTACATTGTAGTCTCCTGATTCTGGATAAAGAATAAAGAAGAATAAATATATGGCAAATAACTCAATACTCTGATGTTACTAGTATTAATCTATTAACAAAATTATTTTTAATGTATGTATATATCACATGTGTATTCAAATTCTATACAGTTTTATGTCCTAGTTCTTTTACTAAATATACTCTTGGCAAAAAAAATTAAATTAAATTAACATATGATCACACTAGATTTGCTATTCTGTAACTTTTTGTTCACATATTTATTATGTCATAGGCTTCTTTTTAAGTCATTAGTTCTACTGCTTTCTTTTAGTTATAGCTACCCATTATTTTATATGCAATTACAATTTATTCAGCCATTTCTCTATTAATGAACATTTATATTATTTATAATGCTTTTCTATTAGGAACAATATCATATTGAACATTCTTAGAATCACAGCTCTGTGCTTACAGTCAAATATTTCATGAAGCAGATTCGTAGGATACAACTGCAGGGTCAGTGTGCTTGTTTTAAATATTAAAAGATGCTATCAGATCGTCCTTCAATAAGACTTTAACGATCTGTATTCCCATCAGAGCTCTATGAAGGTTTTCATTTCTACACATTTCTCAGAATACTAGGTATTGATAATGTTTTCAAATTTTTTAAGTGTGAAAAATAGTATCATAGTATTTTAATTTATGTTTTTTGCTTTATAATTGAGGTTGGGATTTGCAATTTCTTTACTACCGAATTTCTGTTCATAGTCTTTGTTTTTCTAAAGTGTTCTTTTCAAATTTGTCCTGTTCTTAGTAGTTTGCAGGACTCTTCCTATTTTAGATCCTTTTGGTTACTGTAAGTTTGCTAAGTTTATTTGTAGTTTGACTTTTTTTGTTGCCTTTTCTTTTAAACTCAGAAAAATTTAACTTTTACGTACTCAAATATGTAAATTTTATTTTTCCTTTTGGCTTCTGGATTCTAATTATGTTTAAGAAAGTCTTCTGTGCCATCAAGGTTATAAAAATATCTTCAGGTATTTATTCCAAAATCTTTATTGTCTTATTTACATTTAGACCACTAGATCACCTGAAATATATTTTTGAGTAAAGTGTGAAGTGGGGATCTAATTTTGTCTATAGCAAATAGATAGCCATTTGTGTCTAAAACCTTTACTGAATAAATCATCTTTTCCCTTCTAAGGTGGAATTCACATTGATCGTACAATGAATCCCAATCTACATTTGGAACTATTTCTAAATTTTGTTCCATGGATATACTTTTGTTCCATACTAGTTAAGTAAGGTAGCTTTTGAGTGAGATTTAATATCGAAATGGGCAAAGCCCTCTTCCTTGTCTACTTTTACAGAATTCCTCTGCAATTACCAGTTATTCTTCTAATGAATTTTAGAATGATTTTGTCCAATATTTTTGCAATTCTGGCTAGAATTGCATTAACTTTATATGTTAAATTGGTGATGATGAACATTTTAATTGTATTAAAGTGACGTTATATAAGGACATGACATATCTCTACATATTTTGTGTCCTTCAATTAAGTTTTATAGTTTTCCTTATTTAGGGGAACTAAATTCCTTAAATTGTTATTATTTTGTATCAAAGTGGACTGGCCTCAATTACAATCATTAGCTTCTATTCATATGTGAAACACCATTAGGCATTTGTGATTCTAACATTTCACTGAGGAAAGCTAAACTCCAACAACTCTTCTTTATGATAACTGTTCTAGTCATCTAGCCTGGGGCCAGATGTCAACAGTATTGTATATCTGAATTAAAGCATCACTAGGAAGAAATTTGCTTATTGTCCTTTGTGTTAAACGAATTTACCAGTACTCCCTGTATACTTAAATGTACTAAAGATTTGGCACTGTCATGGTATAGTGGGTGTGTGTATGTGTGTGTTTTCTATACACAGTGAAATATCTGTCAACAATTAGAGAATGCATTTATTTTTAAATGTACAAAAATACACTCAAAATGGATTAAAGACCTAAATGAAGGCCAGACACTCTAAAACTCTTAGAGGAAAACATAGGCAGAACACTCTATGACATAAATCACAGCAAGATCCTTTTTGATGCACCTCCTGAGAAATGGAAATAAAAACAAAAATAAACAAATGGGACCTAATGAAACTTAAAAGCTTTTGCACAGCAAAGGAAACCATAAACAAGGTGAAAAGGCAAACCTCAGAATGGGAGAAAATATTTGCAAACGAAGCAACTGACAAAGGATTAATCTCCAAAATATACAAGCAGCTCATGCAGCTCAATATCAAAAAAACAAACAGCCCAATCCAAATATGGGCAGAAGACCTAAACAGACATTTCTCCAAAGAAGATATACAGATTGCCAACATACACATGAAAGGATGCTCAACATCACTAATCATTAGAGAAATGCAAATCAAAGCTACAATGAGGTATCATCTCACACCAGTCAGAATGGCCATCATCAAAAAAATCTACAAACAGTAAATGCTGGAGAGGTGTGGAGAAAAGGGAACCTTCTTCACTGTTGGTGGGAATGTAAATTGATACAGCCACTATGGAGAACAGTATGGAGGTTCCTTAAAAAACGAAAAATAGAACTACCATATGACCCAGCAGTCCCACTACTGGGCATATACCCTGAGAAAACCATAATTCAAAAAGAGACATGTACCACAGTGTTCATTGCAGCACTATTTACAATAGCCAGGACATGGAAGCAACCTAAGTGTCCATCGAGAGATGAATGGATAAAGAAGATGTGGCACATATATACAATGGAATATTACTCAGCCATAAAAAGAAATGAAATTGAGTTATTTGTACTGAGGTGGATGGACCTAGAGTCTGTCATACAGAGTGAAGTAAGTCAGAAAAAGAAAAACAAATACCATATGCTAACACATATATGTGGAATCTAAAAAAAAGGAAAAAAAATGGTTCTGAAGAGCCTAGGGGCAGGACAGGAATAAAGATGCAGACGTAGCGAATGGACTTGAGGACATGGGGAGGGGGAAGGGTAAGCTGGGACACAGTGAGAGAGTGTCAGGGACATATATACACTACCAAAAGTAAAATAGATAGCTAGTGGGAAGCAGCCACATAGCACAGGGAGATTAGCTTCGTGCTTTGTGACCACCAAGAGGGGTGGGATAGGGAGGGTGGGAGGGAGACACAAGAGGGAGGAGATATGGAGGGAGGGAGCAATATAGATTGCTTTACACACCATTGTAAAGCAATTATACGCCAATAAAGATGTTAAAAAAATGTTTCTCAATGGTTATTCATTCACAACTAAATATGGACTTAGTTCTAGGACAGGATAATTAAAAGTGGCATGCACATGAGTTCTGTGGTGGTTTTCAAACTAATGACTTAATGGAATTGAATAAGGATTATTTTTTAATCAGTGTAATATTTTACTGTCTAATTTTTCTTATTTCTCTAGTTTCTGGTGTATAATTTGTTTTGACAGAATGCTCTTGCTGCATGGAAAGAATAACTCTAGATCCCTCTGCAGATATTTTTAGAGACCTGAATTTATGACAATATGTTAAGGAAGCCTAAAGCAAAACTTAGAATGAAATGTTTGCAGGAAGGACAGAGTTCCAAGGAGAGTAGGTTCAGGGAACTTAAGCCAACGTATGGAGAGGGTAACAATAAGAAGAGACAAAAAAAGCACTTATAAAGCTCTTAGATGATTTTATTTTACTACAAGTGACACTATTCTTTCTGCATGTTTAAAGGCAGATGGTGGCTGTATAGACAAAATGCAATGAGGAGTCAAGGCAATTACTCATTTCCTTTGGGCTTCAGGATTGTATGATGGAGGGAAAATTTGCTTTGGGGGCCTACATTATGTAAATTTCTTGTCTTTGCTGATTGAATTCAGAGAAAAAATTACATAGTTTTCTACTTGGCCTGTGTTTTGTTACTCTATCACAGATCAAATAGAAAAACATAGTTTCAAATCCATTTACCTTGAGGTTGTTTAGCAAAGGCTGTAATGTTTAAACTGTTTTACATAAATGAAATTGTTTCAGGTCCATTTCCCATCCTGTACTAGCTCCTGGTTCTTTGGCTGCTTGGCCTAGATTCTAAAGCTTGGGCAAAGCTTCATCTCTGTAATCCTGTATCTCATTTTATAAATGGCTTACCTTTGTCTACTTTTCAGTAACTTTCTCATAAATTATCACATTTGATCTTCCCAAAAACTTAGTGAAATTAATGAGGCCAGTTTAATTACTGACAACTTTCAGATGAAGAAGCTAAGACATGGCAAGATTTAGAAGCTTAGACCAGTACATTCTTTTTTCACTTCAAAAGCTGATAATTCCTCAAATATCTAAATTAAATGAGAACATTAATCAGACCTTTACCAGTTTACCAGCCCAAACTGTATAAACTTCAATTCTATCTTTGTAAAATGGGCATGATAATTCTTAACACACAGAGGTCTAGAGAGGCTGTAAAATACTATAGATAAAGCACCTAGCAACTTATGTTGATGCTCAATAAATTACTAGGATTATCAGTGTATCTCTAACATAAGATACAGAGTCGGTATAGAGATATACTTCTATCATATAGTTTTGTAATTGTTTACCTTTGCAGTCTTCCTCTGAACTCACCTACAGTGAGTTCCTTGAGTGTAAAAGACTATTTATTTTAATCTCTGGATTCTTTTGTGTGCTATAAATATTTACCGTGTTAATGAACTTAAGGTGTGTATAATTTTTAAATAGATTAATCCAAGAAGATAGGTAGAGTTACCAGTTTTTTGTTTTGTGGGCTTTTTGCTTTACAGTTGACCTTTGAACAACACCAGTTTGAACTGCATGGGTCCACTTATAGGGACATTTTTTTCAATCTTTAATATTATAGCACTACCCAATCTGTGGTTGGTTGAATCTGTGGACTCAAACGTGGATATGAGGAGCCCCAGACATGGAGGAACTGCATATGCAGAGGACTGACTATAAATTATATATGGATTTTCAGCTGTGTGGAGAGTGGGCACCCTTAGTCCCCGTTTTGCCCTGCGTGGAGGGTCAGCACCCCTAATCCTCCTTTTGTTCAAAGGTCAACCATATTTTATTTTTGGCATTTTGCAACTATGCTACAAAATGACCTGTTTTTGCTTGGATGGACTCCATTACATAAGTTTTAAACTAGTAATTGTTATTTTGGTCTAAAATGAGAGAATGTCAGGAGTTGGAAATTTACTTTTCACTTAGTTTAGCTGTGGCAGTAATAACCTACACTAAAACCTGAAGGAAAAATGTAGGGACATATATAAATATGAGAGATCCAATTCTAATGGTTTTCTATTTATCTTATTCTAAGATTTATGAACTTAAAAGCACAGCACTCTTCTTGTTTTCAGAATCTTGTAGGTTTATATTAGACCTTCAGGTTTACTAACAAAAATGAGAAAATATATTCCTGACTTCTTTTGTATGTCAGTTTTATTCTTGGTTTTCTCATAAATTTGATGCCTATGTCTTTATTTAATGACAATTATGTAACTCTAAAAACACCACATTAATTATTAAGTATGATCAACCCTTACAGGTCTTATCAGCTGGACAAGATTCCCTCCCTGAGAATATGTCAGTAAAATTTTGTATTCTCAGATGTAATGAATGTTGCTGATAACTTGCAGTTCAGTGGATAAATAAATAAAAAAGTAAGTGGTCTGTTCTGGGCCTGGTTGGTATATAGTGATTAAAGTATTGATTAGAATAGAAAACCATCTTTTAAATTTTAACTTGTTTAGGCACATATCAAGCATTAATCAAAAACAGTGGATATGAATAGTGAGGCTGAGGAGGTCATGATAGCAATGATGACAATGATACAAGCAGTACTTCTCAAAACACTTGTATTTATTCTAGAGAGTTTAAATTCCCATTTTATAGATGAAGCAAATGTGGCTCACAGCAGTTAGGGAATTTGTTTAAGATTATGTAACTAGTGCACAATATAGTTTGCTTTAAAATACAAGTCTTTAATCTTGTGACAAAATATCTGCTTTATGTTTATGGTTGTTACTTTATATTTACAGGGAGGGTAACATATACACAATTCTTTTTTTAAGTATCATTTTTGTATTTGTGGTTATATTCTTTTTCTTAGTACCAAAACATATCTCTCTTTTTGTCTTGATTAGACTTGCCATATTTTTATCAATTTTATTGTGTATTCTAAGAACCAAGTACTTTATTTCTTTATCAGTTTTCTGTGTGTATTAATTAATTTCTGATTTTCTTTTTAGTGTTGCCTTCTTTTCATTTTATTTCTACTGACTTTTTCTAACATTTTAATACGAAGACAACTTATTTTCATTAAAAAAATAATCATCTAAGCCTATTAACTTATCTCTGAATATGTTTAGAAGAATTCCATAAAGGTCATATATTACATTCCCACTTTTATGATTTTCTAAATGGTCTGGGATAATAATTTTATTTCCTATTATACAGTATTTTTTCTTCCATTTTTATTGAGATATAATTGACATACAACATTGTATAAATTTAAAGTGTGCAGTATATTGATTTGACTTATATCCATCATGTATGATTACCACAATAAATGTGGTGAACATCCACCATCTATTATAGATGCAAAATTAAAGAAATAGAAAAAATATTTTTTCTTTGTGTTGCTCTTAGGATTTACTCTCTTGATGACTTTCTATATAACATACAGCAGTGTTAATTATATTTATCATTTTGTACATTACTACCCTGGTACTTATTCATCTTTTGAAGTTTGTACCTTTTGACTGCCTTCATCCAGTTCCTTCTACACCCCACTCCCACCTCTGGTAACCATAAATCTGATCTCTTTTTCTATGAGTTTGTTTGTTTGTTTGTTTGTTTTTGAAGTATAATTGTCCTACAATACAATGGTAGTTCCTGGTATGCAACATAGTGATTTGATATTTCTATACATTACAAAATAATCACCATGATAAGTCTAGTTACCTTCTGTCATCATACAAAGTTACAGTTTTTTAATAATGTTTCAAAATTTTTTCTTAATTTCAAAAAGGCTAAGATTGTTTAGTTTTATCCCTAAATATTCTTAATTTCCACTTTTTAATTACTGTGGTCAGGGAATATTGTCTTTATGAGTTTTACATTTTAAAGTATACTGATTTTTGTGGTGTAATAAGTGATAAAAATTTAGTATAGTTCCATGAATATGTTAAAAGGAGGGATATTTTCTGTGGGATAAAAAATTTATTTTTATTTATTAAATCTACCTTATTAATTGTATTCCTTCAATTTTTATGTCTTAAGTTTACTTGCTTGGATCATCAGAGTATAAATATACATATTAAAGTATCCCAATAAAATTATGATTTTGTGGGATGAAGGACTGGAAGGCAGATGTACGAGAAAGGGATAACTCTGGTCTAATCAGAAAGAATTTTCCTCTGTGAGATTCGTGGTTTACTTAGAGGCACAGATCCATGCATCTTTGGTAGGGATACAGAGTAGAAGCTGAAATATGTGTCTTTCTGCTAGTGTTCTGTCTGATTTTGTTCTGTTTTAAAAATCAACACATATGTCAGATAGAGACAGTTAATCTATTCTCACCATATAGAACCTTTAAAGAGAATATTTTCCTCCTAACTTGATGTAAATTGTTGATTGATATCATCAGTGATTTTGTATATCTGTGTGTCCTTGTTTGTTTTCATTGCCACTTTAATAGAAAATTTCTATGTGCATATTCTGTGGCAACCATAATTATGAGAAGTAAAAATTTTGATTAATAATCTCAATTTCCTACTGGTTATCCACATTCCCACCTTAAAAGAAAGCAGAACATGTTTTTTCACTGTACTTTCTCTCACTTCAACTTGAGGAATATGGAAATTACATATTAAATAAGTGTGCATGTGTTATTGGTATAGAGATTTAATTTCTATGTGCATATCCTGGACCAACCATCATTACGAGAAGTGAACATTTAGATTAATTATCTACATCCCTGCCAAATACATTTGTGGCATTAATCTATGGGAATGTCAATTTTTTGTAAGAAAAATGAAGGCTCTTTGTTCCTTATATGGTTGTTATTCCTCATTCCAGGAGATAATGGGGGAAAAAAAAATCTTGTACTCCAAGATGTCCTAGACTTCCTTTGGCTTCTTTACTAGTTAACAGATGATGGTAACTTAGAAAAGGAAGAGTGGTCAGGGTGGACATATTTTGCAAGTGCAAGTGTTTGTTTGCATCCTGTATGGTGAGGGTGGAGATTATGTATTGACAGATACCTAGACTAGGTATTCTTCTCTTATTTACCACAGTATTTTGTTCCAGTTACTTGATTACTTTTTCTCCGATTGGAATAGTACTATTAATCCCTTATCCGAGAGACAATAAAATGCAGTAGAGATGAATTCTGGTTTGTGGCCAGCACAGGTGTGGAAAGCTGTAGAGATGATCCTGATAAGCACTCTTTGTTAAGAACACTGGATTACAGAATTTTAAGGGAAGGGTACCTAAAGATGGGTTAATTAAAGCTAAATTTTTTTCTTTAAGCCTGGCAGGTAGGAGGTCATCATTAATTTTGTGTGATTAATTTCAAAAAGGTAGTATGGGCAAAAGTCAGACTACAGGGCAAATGAACAAATAAAAAGCAACCTTAAGGAAGAGAATGTGGCATTCTTCCTCAAAGTTCTTTGTTCCTTTAGGAAGGGAAGAGAGAAATTGGTATATAACTGTAGAGAGTTTGAGCCAATGCCCACACACCCCCATGCCCCCAACCCCAAGCAAACACTTTTAGACTGGAAAAGAGATGGCCATATTTTTAGGCTAAATACAAAGATCCAAGCAGAGGAAGATGTTGACTATATAAATCAGAAGGCAGCAAACTTTCTGTAAAGTGCTAGATAATAAATATTTTAGGTTTTGCAGGCCATGTGGTCTCTGCAGAAACTCCTCAACTCTGTCATTATAAAATAAAAGCAGCCATAGACAATAGGTAAACAAATGGGCATGGTATTTTCAATAAAATTTTATTTACAAAAACAGGCAACAAGCCAGATTTGACTCATGGGCTATAGTTTGCCAACCACGAATATAGATGGCAGAGGAGAACTGAAGAGAGTAGGGAAGGGAGTAGGGTGAGGCTGGCTATGACTGTGGGCCAGCTTTCCAGGTCTGGGTGTGGTATGTATGTGCAGAGAGAACACAGCTAATAGCTTCCAATTTCCTCCATGAGAGAGAGGACTGTCTAGCCTGTCAAAATGAGGGAGTATGGTAATCAAGGACTTAGAGGAAGATGGTAATGATTTAGAAAAATTTTTTGAGGGAAATGAGAGAGCAGGCTGACAAAGACAGTACCCAACTGGTTATGAAAACTAAGACTATGTAGAATTTACTATTAGCAGAAATGGGTGATTTCCTTTCCCACAGAGCTTCAGCATCTGGGTGGGAAAACCAGCTACAGCATTCATCTGGGGGTTTGGGCTGTGCTGAGCAGATACACTTTGAAGTAAAATGAATCAAAGATATTTGTGAGACAGTAGTTCAAATGAAAAGCCATTAGGTTCAAGCCGGATAAAGAGGAAAAAGATCAAAAGGAGCCTGTAAAGTGAGAGAAAGTGAAGAGATTAAGGCACTGGATATCTATCTCTGTGAGGCTGAAGAACAGGAGGTGAAAAAAGGAGTGAACTGTTAAGAGATTGAGGTAAAAAAGTACAATAACACACTAAATGTTCAACACACATTTTTTGATAGATTGCTGTCCTGAGTGAAACTGACTGCCTGAGACTGATAATGAAATAGGTGCCAAAGAAAAAAATTTACACGTTATATATTCCTAGCTTCTAGAGTTTTGGCTATTAAGAATAGAAATCAATGACAATGTAATTATTAAATGACATAATCCTGAATTAATTTCAGTAAGAACAACATGGGGATTTAACAATGACACTTTACCTATAGTTTTTATTTTTAACCTATAGTTTTTTTAACTTTTTATTATTTAAAATTACTTTATTATAATAAACTAGTTTTTTAAATCATAAAGTTTAATTATTCCATTGCAATATTATATTGTTTCAGTGCTGCTCTCAATTCATAATTCTAGTTCATTTCATAGAATCAAAGAAAATAACATTGATATTCCATACTATTATTTCTATGAGATAAGTTACCATAAAGTGTTAAAAGAGTTTTGAATTTAAGATTATTAAGAGATAAATTCAGGGTACAGAGTTCCATATAACATTTGGTCAAAACTGGAGAAAATATTCTTGACATAGAAGAAAAATAGCTAGCTATTTAGTATAGCTCTTTAGTACTAGGTACCAAGCTCTGCATTGTGAGCTTCATACACTTACGTGGGAAAGTTTATTGAAGCTAGAGACCTAAATTTTTCCAAAATCTGTAAATTGTATTCTTTCCACCCTGTTCTCAAGCATGGTATCTCACCACCCTATGAATTAAAGGCATCTTCTTACATATGTTTTGAGATCAAGTAATTAATGCTCTAAACTATGAAAGGTGGGTAGTTGATTTAGGATTACTTCTTTTTAAACAGCAACTTGCCACAGCAAGTAGAGGTGGCTTTTTTTTTTTTTTAAATAACACAGTTTAATCTCTCATTGAAAGAAATATGTTTTTTATTAGGTGGTCTTCTATAATTAAAAATTAAATGTTGGACTGTGATATAAACTTAAATTTTATGACCACAAATAGAACAATGTTTTTAGAAAATGAAATTTATTGACCTGTAAAATAGTAAATGAATGTGTGTGTGGTAAATAATGAAGAATTTTCAGAGACAAAATGGACCATGTCACAAAAGGACACACATTTAAATATGCCAGTCTGAAGAACAGTGTCAATTTACACATGACTTTGGCATTTACTACTTTTGTAAATTTGACAAATGTTCATTTCAGTTATTTTCAGTCTTATTGGTGGTTTCCTAAGCATTACCAGTGTTCTTTAACACTGTTATTTTGACTAGAGGCTAAAAAAAAAAAAAAAAATCAATTTTCAAAACACAAAAGTTTTAACTGACTTTAAGGAGGAAGAGAGATAATAGTCTTCTGAATCCAGAAGGAAGGATTTAAGTACAAGCATAGGTATGGATAGGTGTGTAGGTGTAGAAGCAGGAAGTTGCCTTATAACTTCAAGGAGTGAAGCTCATCTTCTGAGAAATATAGGAGAAACCCTGACGTAGAAGACTCAGGATACCTTGTCAGTGGTGGAGGCCCCACTGAGGTTGGGGGGCATAAAGCTGGTACAATTACTAATGAATCCTTGAATTCATTTGATTTTCATTCATTTGATTTTCTCCAGCAGCATAGAGTACCCCAGACACAAAGACAGAGAATGCTGATTATGGAATCAATACAGGACTGTGGTGCACCAAGAGAGGTATATGGAGCCAACAGATATTAGAGCTTAAGATAGGGCTTTTGAGTATGAATCCTTTTACTTGCCTATTTTCCTCTTACGGGGATCTAAGCTATAAAACCAAAGAAAGAAAGAGGTAAATAAGTACTGCACTACTAATGTCTGGGTAGAAATCTCTCCCTTACCCATGGGTAGAACCACAAATATGGGGGAAAATGACTGCATGTTAATTCTCCCCCTGTAGTAGAGTACTGGAGAGAGGGATTGAATTAAGATATCACAGGTGAAGCTATAAACATGCTTTTTCTTATCATCTATTTGATGCACTGGCATAGTTTCTTTTTTTTTTTTTCCTAAGAGTAAAATTTTATTTAGAGTGAGAAAAGAAATACAACACATTACAAGTTTTTAAAAGCCAAGGTCAGGGAAATGCAAAATTTTCATTAACTGTATGACACACCTCAATATACTTTAAACAACTTTTAGCTGTTTACTTTTTGGTACTCTTTTCATAGGACAATAATTTAGTACTATCATTTTCAACAGAGAAAATAGAAAGATAGTTCAATGTTGTTTCTGTGATTGATCAAAATTAATTCTTTGTAGCTGGTAGTTTGGAAAAATTTCCTTCTGCTTCAGGCATCAATAGCAGTAAAGTCATACAAATTGTTTGGATTGGATTGTTGTCAACTTTGGGAAAGGCTCTGTTTTGCACTCTGAGTTTTTCCTTTTTCATAGCAATCTATCCTTTTTGTGGATGTACTATCTTCTATGAGGATACTAATAAGATAATTTTTAAAAATTTGATTAGTTTTTATTGTTTTTTTACTCCTGAGTTATCTCTGCTTCTTTAAGTATTTTTTATTCTGTTAGTTTATCTTGTTCTTATGTTTTACTTAAATATTTGGTCATCTTTGATTGTTGTTGTTGTTGTTGTTGTTTTTACTTCCCCCCTCCCCTAACCCCCCAACTTTATTTAGATGTGCCTGACATATATAACATTGTGTAAGCTCAAGATGTACAGTGTGTTTATTTTATACACTTATATATTGCGAGGTTATTACTACTGTGGTATTGGCTAACACCAGCATGACCTCACTAATTACTATTTCTTTTTTGTGGTGAGAACATTTAAGATTTACTCTCTTAGCAACTTTCAAGTATAAAATACAGCATTGTTAATCACTGTGCTGTACATCAGAGCCCCAAAACTTATTTGTCTTATAAGTGAGCGTTTGTACCCTTTAACCAAAGTGTCTCTATTTCTCCCACCCTCCCAGCTCCTGATAATCACCTTTCTACTCTTTGTTTCTATGAGTTTGGCTTTTAGATTCCATACAGAAGTGATATCATACAGTGTTTGTCTTTCTCTCCCTGACTTATTACACTTAGCATAATGCCCTCATGGTCCATCCATGTTGCTGCAAATTACAGGATTTCCTTCTTTCTAATGGCTGAATAATATTCCACTCTGTGTGTGTGTGTGTGTGTGTGTGTGTGTGTGTGTGTGTGTGTGTATCTCACACCTTTTTTCATTCATCCATTGATGGACACTTCTTTTTTTTCCATGTTTTGAATATTGTGAATAATACTGCAATGAACACAGGAGTGCAGCTGTCTCATCAATATCCTGTTTTCTTTCCTTTGGACATATACCCAGAAGTAGAATTGCTGGATCATACGGTAGTTACACTTTTAATTTTTTTGAGGAAACTCCATATTGTTTTTCATAATGGCTATACCAATTTATATTCCCACCAACAGTGCACAAGTGTTCCCTTTTCTCCACACTCCCCCCAATACTTATTGTCTTTTTTTATGGTAGCCATTCTAACAGGTGTAAGGTGATATCTCACTGTGGTTTTGATTTTCACTTCCTTGATGATTAGTGGTATTGAGTACCTTTTTTATGTACCTGTTGGCTACTAGTATTTTTCTTATTTTTTTGAAAAATGTCTATTCAGTTCTCCTGCCCATTTTATAATCAATTGTTTATTCATTTATTTATTTTTTTGCTATTGAATTATGAGTTCTTTATATATTTTGGATATTAACCCCCTATTAGGTATATGATTTGAAAATAATTTTCCCCATTCTGAAGGTTGTGTTTTCATTTTGTTGATTATTTCTTTTGTTGTGTAGAAGCTTTTTGTTTGTTGTTATTAATATTTGCTTTTATCACTTGTGCTTTGGGTGTCATATCCAAAAAATCATTGCCAAGACCAATGTCAAGGATCTCTTTCCATATTTTTCTTCTAGAAGTTTTATGGTTTCAGGTCTTATGTTTAACTCTCTAATCATTTTAAGTTACTTTTTGTGAGAAGTATAAGATTGGGGTCCAATTTTATTTTTCTGCATGTGGTTATCCAGTTTTCCCAGCACCATTTACTGAAGAGGCTATCCTTTTCCTATTGAGTATTCTTGGCTGCCTTGTCAAATAGTAATTGTCCATATATGCAAGGGTTTATTGTTTATTTCTGGGCTCTTGATTCTGTTCCATTGGCCTATGTCTCTATTTTTATGCCATTACTATACCTTTTGATTCCCATAACTTTGAAGACCAGCTTTGGTCTTATTTTTCAGGATTGCGTTAACTCTTCAGGGTCTTTTGTGGTTCCATACAAATATTAGGAATGTTTTTTCTATTTCTGGAAAAAATGCCATTGGAATTTTGATAGGGACTGCACTGAATCTGTAGATTGCTTTGGATAGTATGGATATTTTAACAATATTAATTCTTCCTACCCATGAACACAGGATATCTTTCCATTTATTTCTGCCTTCTATTTCTTTCATCAAAGTTGTATAGTTTTTAGTGTATAGATCTTTCATCTCCTTGAGTAAATTTATTTCTAATTATTTTATTGTTTTTTAGGATATTGTGAATGGTATTTTTTAATTGAGATATAATTAACATACATTATATTAGTTTTAGGTGTACAACATAATAATTTGATATTTGTGTATATTGCAAAACGATTAAGTCAACCAGTCTAGTTAACATCTATCACCATACATAGTTACAAAAATGTTTTTCTTGTGATGAGAACTTTTAAGATTTACTTTCTTAACAACTTTCAGATATACCATACAGTATTATTAACTATAGCTGTTATGCTGTACATTATATCCTTTAGACTTATTTATAACTGGAAATTTATACCTTTTGACTCCCTTCACCCATTTCACCTACCCCCAAACCCCTGCCTCTAGCAACTGCCAATCTGTTCTCTGTATCTATGAACTTGGTTGTTATTGTTATTGTTGTTGTTTTTAGATTCCACATATAACTTAGGTCATATGGTATTTGTCTTTCTCTGACTTATTTCACTTAGTATAATACTCTCAATGTCCATCTTTGTTGTTGCAAATGTCAAGATTTCATTCTTTTAATGGCTGAATAATATTGCATTGTATGTATAAACCACATTTTCTTTTTTTTTTTTTTATGAAATGCGAAGTTTTTTTTTTTTTTCTTTTTAAATTATTTATTTATTTATTTTATTCATTTATGGCTGTGTTGGGTCTTCGTCTCCGCGCGAGGGCCTTCTCCAGCCGCGGCAAGTGGGGACCACTCTTCATCGCGGTGCGCAGGCCTCTCACTATCGCGGCCTCTCTTGTTGCGGAGCACAGGCTCCAGGCGCGCAGGCTCAGTAATCGTGGCTCACAGGCCCAGCCGCTCCGCGGCACGCGGGATCCTCCCAGACCAGGGCTCGAACCCGCGTCCCCCGCACCGGCCGGCAGACTCTCAACCACTGCGCCACCAGGGAAGCCCCACATTTTCTTTATCTGTTCATTTGTCAGTGGACACTTAGGTTGTTTTCATATCTTGGCTACTGTAAATAATGCTGCAGTGAACATGGGTGTGCATGTGTCTTTTCAAGTTAGTGTATGCATTTTCTTTGGATAAATACCTGGGGTTGTTTTCTTTGTTTCTTTTTCATATATTTTGTTGTTAATGTATAGAAATGCAACTGATTTCTATATATTGATTTTGTATCCTATAACTTTACTGAATTTGCTTATTAGTTCTAACAGTTTTTTGATGAAATCTTTAGGATTTCCTCTATGTAAGATCACATCATCTGCAAAGATAATTTTACTTCTTTTTCAATTTGGATGCCTTTTGTACCTTTTTCTTATCTGATTGCTCCGGCTCCAGACTTCCAGTACCATGTTGAAGAGGAGTGGTGAGAGTGAGCACCCTTGTCTTATTCCTGATCTTTGAGGAAATGGTTTCAAACTTTTGCCGTTCATTATGATGTTAGCTGTGGGTTTCTCATATATGACCTTTATTATGTTGAGGTATATTCTTTCCATACCCAATTTTTTGAGTGTTTATACTATGGTAGGATGTGAATTTTTCCAAATGCTCTTCCTCCATCTATTGAGATGATTATATGATTCTTATCTTTCATTATATTAATGTGGTATATCACATTTATTGATTTGCATATGCTGAACCATTCTTGCATAAATTTCTCTTGATCATGGTGTATGATCCTTTTAGTGTGCTGTTGAATTCTGTTTGCTAGTATTTTGTTGAAAATGTTTTGCATCTATACTCATTAGGGATATTGGACTGTAGGTTTATTTTTTTTTTTTTTTTTTTTTTTTTAAATTTATTTATTTATTTTTGGCTGTGTTGGGTCTATCGTTTCTGTGCGAGGGCTTTCTCTAGTTGCGGCAAGCGGGGACCACTCTTCATCGCGGTGCGCGGGCCTCTCACTGTAGCGGCCTCTCCCGTTGCGGAGCACAGGCTCCAGACGCGCAGGCTCAGCAATTGTGGCTCACGGGAGCTTAGTCGCTCCGCGGCATGTGGGATCTTCCCAGACCAGGGCTCGAACCCGTGTCCCCTGCATTGGCAGGCAGATTCTCAACCACTGCGCCACCAGGGAAGCCCTGTAGGTTTATTTTTTTCTTGCGGTGTCTTTATCTGGCTTTTCAATCAGGATAATGCTGGCCTTGTAAAACAAGTCTGAGAGTGTTCCCTCCTCTTCAATTTTTGGAAGAGTTTAAGAAGGATTAGCCTTCAGTCTTCTTCAAGTGTTTGGTAGAAATAAGGAGAGAAGACTCAAATAATTAATATCAGGAATGAAAGAGGAGGCATGGCAACTGATACCACAGCAATACAAAAGAGCATGAGAGACTACTATATGCCAACAAATTGGATAACCTAGAAGAAATGGATAAATTCCTAGAAATGTACAACTTACCAAGACTGAATCATGAAGAAATAGAAAATCTGAACAGTCCTTTTCAAGTAAGGAGATTGAATTAGTAATCAAAAACTCCCAACAGAAAAAAGCCAAGGATCATATGGTTTCACTGGTGAATTCTGCACTGGTATAGTTTCTGGTGAAAGTGCTATGTACTATTTTCTATGCTAAGAACTTTATATATCTCATTTCACTTACTCTTTACAAGAATCCATTGCATAAAGGTGTTATTTTACTGCTTTTATGCAGGAAATTAAGTCTGAGAAAAGTTAAGCAGTTATGCAGATGGCATTGAATGAAGCCATAATTTAAACTCAAGCCTAACTCCTAAATTTGTAACTTTTAGTGCTTCTCCCAATCCATTCTTGTTGTTGATGTTCTTGCTGTTTATTTGTTTTATTGCAGGTAGCTATGTTTCTTGATATTGGAGTCCTGTCTTCTGAGGAGAAGCCAGATTTTGATATATAAACTAATTTAGGCTTAAGGCTAACATTACAAGTAAATAAACTTCTAGTGTATTCTCCACCAAAAATGTTTTTTTAGGAGAAAAATTACCCACTCTAGTAATACTGTTCTAAGCTTTTAATAACATAATAACATGGATTTTTTTTCTTAATTCACTATATTCCCTAACCTCTGTTTGCATAAATGTTATCTCCCAGTATTTCATGTTAGTTTATATTTTTCGTGGCATTTGTAAAACAGTAGTGAATACAACTTGACAAAATAGCCACAAGGTACATAGAAACTTAGGATAGAAAACTTACAATTCTGTTTCAAAATTCTTTTTTTTTCTTATGAGCGTTTCTTTTCTTCTCTAATTGAAGACTTTGATTTTATTGGCCAGGTTTTCGCTTGTACTCATTGTTTATTATTTAAAACAATTGCACTGATAATTTTCAAATTATCAGGTGACAAGAGCTGGTTATTTCTTGTTGTTATTATGTACTTTGACTTAGACAATTAATAGCAATGAGAACATTTAGGGTTTTGGACATACTGTTTATCCAAGAGTCAGAAAATGGTTGTTGAATTTCTTTTTCTAGCTGGGTCTCCTTTGGTCTTTCTAAGTTTATGTGATTTCTCCATGCAGTCTCTTCACAGCATCTAAAATTGTTTTGTGTTGTCTGTCAGGGTCCAAAGATACATATTCTGAGACAGTGAGTGAACCAGGCAGAAGCTACATCTAAGTCTTGAAAGGGATATAACATCACTTTCATCATACTCTATTAATTGAGCCGTGTCACAGAGGGGGGCCCAAGTCCAAGAGGAGGGGACATAGACCCTACCTCTTAATAGGGGATGGCAAGATTCTACAAGAGCATGTGGAATAGAAAATATTGCAGCTATTTTTGCAAAATACAATCTTCCATAAAAATACAATCTATGAAGGCAGATGAAAGACTAAATTTTTCCACACTGAAAAAGGAAAGATACTTAATATTTATAAAACATCTTCTATGAACTCGTCACTTTATATGAATGGCCTTATTTATTGCTTACAGCAATTCTCTGCACTTTACAAATGATGATACAGGCTATAAGGGTGATGATATTTGTCTAAGGCCACCTAACTTCTAAATGGCAGAGCTAGAATTCATTCCAAGTTTTTTCTGACTCCAAAACCCATAATTACTGTTATTTTTATGCTCACTTTAGCAAGCAAGAATTATGGGAGAAAATGCTCATTTGATATTTTATTAACTTAAATTCTTTATTAACCAGAATATTCTTCTTTCTATAGTATTTCAGTGTTTCATATCCATAATGATGTATCTGATGTTTCTGTTTAATCAGCAAATGTATGTTTCACTATTTTCATTGCCACTTTAGTGGTAAGTACAATTCATTGCTTAGCATAATAACTATATTTATAATACCTATTGTTTTGCATTATAGTAATCTGTTTATATGTATATAACTCCTTGATCAAGCTGTGGTTTTCTTGATATCAGTGAAAGTATCTAATTCATATATGTCCCTACAATTCATATATGCTCCCTATATGTGGAGCAGTAAAGGATAGTCATAGTTGCAAATGTTTGATCAAGGAATAAATTGAACTATTGGGAATACATGATGTAGTCTTGTTTTCTAGGTTATTTGGTTAACCAGAAAACTCTACTCCCTGTCTGTAGTAGAAAATTTTGTATATATAGAGGGGTCTTATAAGGATATGAAATTCTCTTAACTGTTTTGCATAGTATAAAACAGACTTGAAAAAATATAAAGGCAAGTATTTCTTACAGAGGACAAGTCTTTAAGAATAATATGACTCAAACGTGTCATTTTACATATAGAGAAACTGAGGCCTGGAGAGATTATGTAAGTAGTGTAATTTAAGGTCACACACCTAGTTAAAGTCCGAGAAACTATTCTCACCTATATTTACTTGCTCTTTCACTCCTTCCATTTCGTTATTAATCTAATTTTAAATAGGTTGCTAGGAGGAGTCAAATGTTTTCATCAGTTTTGGAAGATTATGTTTTTTATTTGAGTTATGTCTCTGTGTAGAGTCAAAGTCTTAGAGAGATTACATCTCAAGATATCATTTTACTCTATATATTTGATGATTTTATGAAATAGTTCTCTGTGGAGAAAAATAAAAAGAACACTAAATGGAGAGTCACATTTTTGCATTTGCTAGCTATGTACTCTATCTTTGAGCAAAGCATTAAAAACATTTAATGTCTCTATTCCTTTATTGCAGAATTAGGTAGTTGTAATGGTTCTCAACCTGGGTCATTACAACCCTATGCAATTGTTTTGAAATGCATACATCGGAGGTGGGATGCCGGTAGGGTGTTTTCACCCTGACTGGGGACATTCTTGATAGTTTGTGGATAAAGCCCAAGGAAAATACATATCCTTCAAATGTGGGGGACCAACTCACACAACGAAACATTTTCTTGACCAAAATGACAATAATGCTTATGTTGAGAATCAGTGAAATGTTTTTTTTTTTAATTCTGAAACTAGATTTTTCTAATTCTGAAACTTCTTCATGAGGCAAAGTGCTTCAGAAAATGTGTCTTAGTCTCAATACATGATAAACAGATAAATTGAAGATTTTTTTTCCCTTGGGGGGGAAACAATTAGCATCCTTTTTTGTTTTCTTTTCATTCGATGCGAATGAATTATCTTGCAAGAGTTTAGACTTTAAGGAAGCCCATAAGTGAATTACCTTGAGAAACAGATCTCTGAGTCAAGTTCTAGGATGAATTTTGGAGCAATCCACTTGAGTCGGTGTTGAGAGTTCAACATATATATAAATGAAATTACTCTCCCTTTAAGCAATGCAAGTGGTAAAGAGAGAGAGAGAGAGAGAGATAATAACAGAAGAAAAGGTTTAAAAGATACAGTGTGGCGCTGCCTTAGCAGCCCATTAAGATGTTTTACGGAGTGGACAATCCAAGGACATGTGTATCTCCTAATCATATATAAATCAGGTTGGGACTTGTGCTTAATGGAATTGGGTTTGAACTCTGAGAACATCTTTCAGCAGACTGAGCAAGCTGTGCTATTTGTGGTCTTTAGGTGGTAAGGATGCTGACACATCCTTTTATTACTAGAATTTAAAAGAAATATATCATCAGGGTGTCTTTATCCTATTGGGTGCAAATTGGAAAGACTGTTTTTACTGTGTCTTTGTAAGAGAGAAAATACATTATTCTCTTGTATTAAGCAAAGGCATATGATAATCTTATCAGTTGCTATTATAGCATAGAAAGTGGAGTCTAAATCTTCATTTTACTGACAATCACATTTCTAAGCTTTCAAATATATTTGAGATTGCATCGATCATTGTTTCATATGTTTTAGCCCTATTGCCTCAAATGTTAAATATTTTTGACTTCAGGTATTCTACCTTGTAGTCATTGTTTACAGTGCTGAGAACAATGCTAGGTTCATGGTCAGAATTCTTTGAGTAAAATTAATTCAAGAAATCACAGGATTTCTGGGAAAACCTTTGTGTAGGGGATCCCTTCAGGAACTGTGGCAGAGCAGGGATGGGCTTGAATCTGCTGGTTTGGTCACTTGCCAACTATGTGACCCTGGGGAAGATAGGATCTTGTAAACAATAGGTTCTGATATGTCAGTTTCTCTTCTAAGCTGTGTGAACTCTACTGTATTTATAGAACTTCACAGTGATAGCCCCCATCTTTTGCGTTCTGACCATTTAAAAATGTGTTTTATTTTTTAAAATGAGTTGTTTAGTATTGTATGAGTGGAATTGATGTGCATCCAATAAATACTAGTACAATAATAGACAATAAAATGTTTTTAGAAAGGAATTAATACTGTGTTGTTAAGAGCAGAAGAATAGTTTTCTACATTAAATTTATTTGAGTGATATCTTCTGACGTTTAAAATCCAAATCTTTCCAGTGTAATATAGCTTCTTGTTTTTCCTTTTATTTGTCTGAATCTTGCACTTAGCCTATAATACATGAATATGTACTGCCAGAGAATTATTCTAATACTTTTGATGATAAAGGATATTTATGGCTTGTTTCTGTACAAAAGTCTGAGAGCCCGTGGAAGCAATTTGCTTTAGCACCCCGATTAATACATGACTGATTGCATTTGTTTTATTTCTTACGTCTCTTGATTTGATTTTTCTCTGAAGTTTTTATTTGGTATCATTGTGTTCTATTTTCATTTTAACTTTTCCTTGAGACAGAATAGAAATTTCTCTCCTTTGAGCTACTTACAATAGATCTCTAGAAATCATTGTCTTATATGAGCATTCTTAAAGCAAAAGCTTGATTTCATTCATCCTTTCATTACCATGACCTGCAAAACCCAACAAAATCTTGCCCTTACCTTTCCCTCTAGTTTCACCTTCTGCCACTGTCTCTTAGATTCCTGTATTTCGGTTCCACAGGCCTATTTCCTGCCTTTGGGCTTTTGTAATTGCCATTTCTTCCTTCTGAATACTCTGCCCCTAGATTTTCATAGAATTGACTCCTTATCCTTCAGATCCTAGCTCAAGTGTCAGCTCCACAGCGGTTTTCCTAACTGGTGAACTGGAAATAGACTGTGCCATTAGTCACTATAATGCCATCCTCTTTTATTTCATTATAGTATTAATCAGTATTAGAAATGTTCTTTTTCACTTATCTGTTATTGTTTCTCAGTCTTCATTCCACCCAGAAGATAAGTTCAATAAGAACAGAATTGTTCACCACAGAGTCCATAAGACATAGAAAAGTGCTGGCATGTAGTAAGTCTCAATAAATATTTGTTCATTGAATGAATGAGTCTACAGAGGCAGAGGCAGAGTGACTTGATTTCACAAAGCTAGACAGTGAGAGACAAGGATGGATTCAGAGGTCCACAAACACTTATCTGTAACTCTAAAGTGTAAAACCTCTAAAAAACCAAAATTTTTTGTGTAACTTTGTCATCAAAACTCATTTGGTGGCAAAACCTCAACATAAGCAAATATGAGGTGATTTATAGTTTTTTAAATATATCTTACTTAGTATGACTATTCATATATTTTTATTGCAGAAATACTAATACATTTGATTATAGGCTTTTGCTCCAGATCCTGCTGGAGGCTATTATGTAATACCTGGTATATACACTGTGTAACCTTTCTAAAATTCAAATATTTCTGAATTCCAAAACACAATAGACCCTAAGAATTTCAGATAAGGTAGGATGGACTTATATTTCAATTACATGTTCTTTCCTATGGAGAAATCAGGGGACTGAGATCAATTTAGCCACATGAGAATGGAAAGAAATCATTTGGATTAACAACCTTATATTGCAGATGAGAAACCTGAGAGACTGAGTAAACTATACGAAACTATATATTAGAGAGCCACAGAGCAACAAATCTCTTACTCCTAGTCTAGAAAACTTTCTATCAAATCATAAACAGAAAAGGACAGTAAAGAATACCATACTTTACTCTCTTCTCTGGATCATTTCACATAGATCATCTAGTAATCTTCACAACAACGACCTGAAGTAGGTACCAATATTGTTTTCATATCTGAGTAAGGTTCTTTGAGAAGTATAGGTGTTGTCCAAGTTCACACAGATATAAATAACACATTAGGAATTTTGACTCAGGGTAGTCTGGCTCTAAAATCTTTAGTTTCAACCATGGCTTCTAACACGTGAAATTTTCATAAGACTACAATATCATATGATTTCTAGAAATCGTTTATGTACTACAAACCCTTTTTTAAATTGTTGAAAATGAATCAAGTTAAGTTCTCAAAAATAGAAAGGGATTTAAAATTCTATAGTAGTGGACCACTTTTTTTTCTATTGGAATGCTGGGTTTCAAGATTATTTGCTGAGCTTCCATGCTTGTTATGTGATAGTAGATTAAGAATACTTAGACATTCCAAATATCCACCTACTCTATAAGATCAGTGGTTACCAACAGCAAATGTCAATTGCTGAACAAAAGAAGATAGCACTATTTCTCAACCTGGAGTAATATACCCTTCACACAAAAAACATAATTCTCCTGTAACTCCCAAATTTGAACTAAATTATTTTTGTATTATTGGGTTGGCCAAACAGTTGGGTTTTTTTTTTCCGTAAGATGGCTCTAGTAGTGCTTAGTTGTCTTTAACTTCATTCGAAACAATTTTGTTAGATTGTTTTGTGACAGCTGTCATATCAGTGTACATTTTAAAAAAACTTATCAAAATTAGTGAATTTTTGTGCAGCCATTTTAATATTGAAGATGGAAGAAAAAAAGCAACATTTTCAGCATATTATGCTTTATTATTTCAAGAAAGGTAAAAACACAACTGAAACGCAAAAAATGATTTGTGCAGTGTATAGAGAAGGTGCTGTGACCGATCTAACATGTCAGAAGTGGTTTGCGAAGTTTTGTGCTGGAGATTTCTCGCTGGATGATGCTCCACGGTCCAGTAGATCAGTTGAAGTTGATAGTGATCAAATCGAGACATTAACTGAGAAAAATCAACATTATACCATGCGGGAGATAGCCGACATACTCAAAATATCCAAATCAAGCGTTGAAAATCATTTGCACCAGCTTGGTTATGTTAATCACTTTGATGTTTGGGTTCCACATAAGTTATGCAAAAAAAACCTTATTGACTGTACTTCTGCATGCGATTCTCTACTTAAACGTAAATGAAAACATTCCGTTTTTAAAAACTGTGGCATGTGATGAAAAGTGGAAACTGTACAATAATGTGGAACAGAAGAGATCATGAAGCAAGCGAAATGAACCACCACCAACCACACCAAAGGCTGGTCTTCATCCAAAGAAGGTGATGTTGTGTATATGGTGGGATTGGAAGGGAGTCCTCTCTTATGAGCTCCTTCTGGAAAACCAAACGATTAATTCCAACAAGTACTGCTTCCAATTAGACTAACTGAAAGCAGCACTCCACAAAAAGCGTCCAGAATTAGTCAATAGAAAGCGCATCATCTTCCATCAGGATAACGCAAGACCGCGTTTCTTTGATGACCAGGCAAAAACGGTTACAGCTTGGCTGGGAAGTTCTGATTCATCCGACGTATTCACCAGACATTGCACCTTCGGATTTCCATTTATTTCGGTCTTTACAAAGTTCTCTTAATGGCAAAAATTTCAATTTCCTGGAAGGCTGTAAAAGGCACCTGGAACAGTTCTTTGCTCAAAAAGATAAAAAATTTTGGGAAGACGGAATTATGAAGTTGCCTGAAAAATGACAGAAGGTAGTGGAACAAAAGGGTGAGTACGTTGTTCAATAAAGTTCTTGGTAAAAATGAAAAATGTGTCTTTTATTTTTATTATAAAACCGAAGGAACTTTTTGTCCAACCCAATACTTAAATATGGATAAGATTAAACTATTTAAGCTCCATGTGTTAATATTGATAACTCCTATACAATTCTTTATGACTTAAATTAATCAAAACTACAAATAAATGCAATCCAAATGGAAGTCATTAATTTAGTATGACAAATGATGTTTGTTGAAATTAAGTCATTGTCTTGCAATATCCATATGGTAATAACTGCTTCTTCCTTCTTCTCTTTAATTTAGCATCGCATATTATTGTGCACTATATAATGGCTCAATTTTCCTGGAACTTTTCTATATTGTCTGTATTGTATTGAAACAACTGTGAAATGTTAGTCCATGTAGTGGTCCTTGAGGTCATTTGCACTTCATTTGGCTTGAATGCATCATTACTTAGTAAGTCCTCCTCTGTTCCTTTCTTGTTCTGTCAAGTCAATTAAAGTAGGACTATTTGGCTGTAAACACACATGCCAATATGGAAACTAAAATCTCGACACCACACTCAGTTAAAAGGTGGTCATTCAGGTAAGCCAGCACATCTATTCCATCAGTAACATCAGAAAGGAAAACACCAAATTAAAAATCAGTTATCATGGAGAAATTGAGGACCTTCACAGATCCCCCAAGAGTCCAAGGACACTAAATTGACAAACACTGGACTAACATATAATTTTATTGGTTTATCTTTAAAGCATTAATCTTTATTTTCACTTTCTCTTTCAACTATCAAAGCTTGGTTTATTATTTCTTCTGATTAAGATACTCTGTTGTGAGCTCTGCCATTTTTGCAATATCTTTTAGGGCAATCTCAAATTTCTTCCCCAAAGATTAGCAAAATTTCTTTAGATTATGTAGCCAAACCAGAACATCATTTCCATGATTAATTTTTTAGAGGTAGAAAATCACAGCTTCTCTAAAGGATATTGCAGGTATTTGGGGGTTCGAGGGAAAAAATGCACTATTGCCTTGAGCTTATGATTTAATTGGCCTCAGGTTGGGAAAGGATATCAGTACTTTTTAAAAGCTTTCCAGGTATTGTTAATGTGTCAACCAGGTTAACCAGGTTAAAAAATCACTGATAGTTGAATGAAAACTATCCATATCACTTTCGTTTGACATAATTCCCTGACAGCATCTAACATCTAAGAGTTAAATCTAAGCTCCATAGCATGGGCCATAAAGGCCTTTAAAACCTAACCACTGCCTACAACATGATCGTTACATCGTAATATTCCTTTGCTGGGTTGCCTCACTAAGACTTGGATATATCTGTTAATGGGGTTTATTCAAGCTCTCAAAAGTTCTTTGTATAACTAACTGCTTCTTATGGGTGGGGCAAAGATAGGTTGCTGCTCCTCCTCCTGTACCCATGGCAATTATTGCTAAAGATACATGGGATTTTTTTTTTCCTATTAAACCAGGCTGGCCTTGGAATTATTCTCAATGCAATGCTCCAGATAACCAATAGTAGCTAGAAGTTGGTTCATGAAATAAATTTATTTGTATTTCATGACTTAAAATATTCTTCATAATAATGATGAAGCTGCATTCAGATCAGCATACTTAATTCATTCCTCCATATATTTGACCCTTCTCAGGGCCATATTGGTGAAGCCAAGCCCTTGCTCCCTAGGAAGGAGAACAAGACTAGGATATTCATATTGTTAATTATGAAATGCATGGAAGAAAACTGAAAACCTTCTAAGAAAACTGAAAACCTTCTAACCAATCTGAAGCTAAATCTGAAGGAGTTAAAACTGTCAGATAACCCTTAGATGTAAATGCAGTTATTCCACAAATATGTATTAAGTACATACTATCTGCCAGACCCTATAAAAGAGGCATTCACATCCCATAGTTAATTAATGTCATACAATAAACATGTGAATCAAGTATCATTATTTTCTATCCATAGATGAGGAAACTGAGATTCAGAAATATTAATGGACTTGCCCAATGTTGGCAAAATATTAAGTTGGTGGGCCAGGATTCAAATAAGTTCCTGAAACTCCAAGTCAGTATTCCTACTACTTTATCATTCAATAAATATTGAATGGGAAATTATGTTAGTGGATTAAATACCAGAAAGACTTCTAAGCTTTCGGGACTAAGTGATAGAAGTTAACCATTCTAGTATTACCATGAGGACCAAATGAGCAAAGGAGCAAATATGTCTTGAAAAGAAATAAAAACACTCTACAAATGTCAGTTATTATTAGGATTATAATGAAGCTACACTCTTTGCCTGATGTGTATTGCTGACTTATTTAAATTTCTAACAGTACATTCCTCTAAGCACACTAGAAATTAAGGTGAGCAGACAGAACCCACTAGGTCATATTAAAGGAATACACAGACTGCATTAGAAATAGAGGACAAAATTCTCAGTTTCTAGGAATATGATCTCAAGAGGTAGATCTGAAATTTGTTTAAATGATAGATGCTTTGCAAAGAGCCTGCCAACGTGAATAGACTGAGGAGTCCCCTTAGGAATACGATGCAGATATGCCATGCTTCCCAAGGCATCTCGTTATCTCTATATGTGTGCGAGGTTTATGGCTCTGTTACCTAAGTGCTTAGGCAAACACTCATTTTTCAGCTCTAGGCATGAGTTTTCTTTTTATAGACATGGGGATATACAGTTATGTGAACTCTGGAATGTTAAATTGAAACCATACAGGAGTATAGCCAATAACCAAGACGATGAGAACATTTCATATAACTCCAGCTCTTCCATTAACCAATCATTCAGGCTGTTTTGAAACTTTTAATAATAACTAAAACAAAGAAAAACAAACAAAAAATCTACAGTGAACCTTATTAAGGGAAATATTTTCTGTATCGTTATCTCCATACTTTCATTAATCATCAGGCAGGAATAGGAATATGTTGCTCATTCTTATCACATGGATGTCCAAATTCTGTCAGAAAATACAAGTTCTATATCAAGACATGGTTATTTCCCTCATTTTGCAAAAGATTTTAAAGTTTATATAAGATCAGATACATGTCTTTTTGAGCACGATACAAGTCAGATTTAGAATATATAATAAACAGAGAATTTCCCATCTTGATACTTTTACATGAAGAAATCTAAACAGAGAATAAAAACTAACAAAAATCTTCCTTGAGGTCACTGTGGTAAATGGTACAGGGATATCTGCCCAGCAGTCTTATCGGGAGGGTTGCCCTCTCACTCACAAAGGTGGCAGACATGTTTCTACTTCATGATGTGGCACCACTATCATTGATTTGTCCAATGGGGACTGGATAGAATCTTAGCCAGTTAGTTTCTTTTTTCCTGATATTGGTAATTGGGATCAAGCGATAGTCTATTCAAGCTTCTGGTTCAGATGGGAAATTTAGCTAATGCAAGAACTCTGCACTCTCACTCCAAACACATGGAAATTCCAGAAAAAATTAAAAATGTAATAATAATAATATGATTAAAGAAATAAAAGTAAAATATTCAAAGAGCGAAAACAGAGAGAACCCAACTCTGAGTAGAAAGTGAAATTGGGATAACATCTGATATATACCTTAAGAACTGGGGCTTAATGCCTCATAGGGGTACTTGAGGCCAAAGCTCATACATAGTGGGCAGCTGGCATTGGACTCTCAGTGTAAAACAGAAAATTCCATATGATCCAGGAAGGCACCATGAAAGTAGGCTGATAATTCCAGTCTTGGAAGGTATAAAAGCAGTGTCTGATGTGCCTTCTCAGATTCTTTTGGTACCATTGTTTTGGACCCTCAACAAACACAATACTATCATTAGAAATGCAGAACCCTAGGATATATTGCTAAAGATAAATTCAGAGGCAAAAAATTATAACATACACATCAGTCTAGTATGATAGGAGGTAATTAGAATAAGCAGCAAATGTGAGAGGAAACAAATAATAGAATGATCTAAAAGCAATTTTTAAATAAATGTCTTTAAAATTTTAAAAGCTTTCTTGTGCTCTCCACCCACTAAGCCACAGATGCCCCTAAATTCATCATTGTCAGAGGTACATCTGAACTTGGGAGGTGCTGCCTAATTGTCTGTTGTCTGAGAAGCTTACTGTACTTTATAGACCCTAACTGCCACACGGTCCCTGTCTCATGTCACTCTGTGAACAATGGATGCTATCTGAAAGATGCTAGTGACCATCATGATGGAGCCTAGGGCAAGACTGGGTGGCTCATAGTCTTGTCAGGGACAGGCACCCAGAGAACCACATGGCTGACATAGAAGTGAATGAAAAGCAGGTGGGGTTGGCTTTATGGGGACATAACGGGGCAGGAAGGTCATGACCAGCTGAGATCACTTTCCTACCCAGACACTGATGTTATACTGATGTGTTTCTTCATCAATAACTATGGTAGGATATAAAACCTCCCAGAAAAAAAGGAACCTGGAGATCAAGCATTTCTGTACATACATCATTCTGGTTGGGAACAAAAATCGTCTTCTGAAGAAGGAGTGCATTACGCTGGAACTAGTCAAGATAAAGCAAGAGCCAGTAAAACCTGTGCCTAGAGATATGACAAATCAGATGGGCACTTTATGGTATCTGGAATGTTTAACTAAACCAAAGGTAGAGTGAGGGCATTTTTTGAAATAACCACAGGTGGTTTTGCAAGCCAGTTATGGATAGAAAAATGCTGGGGGCCTTGTTTTATAAAACTTCACTGCAAATGAGCACTCCTGTAGCTAATTTTTGATGTGCTGTTCATTAATCTTAGTGTATGATTACGGGCCTTTTTCATTTACCTATAATATACCTAAGATTGCAAATTAGAAGTTGTCTTGCTACTCTATTTAGAAGCAAACCATAATTATTGATGCTTCTATAACCAAACCATCTGCCCCTTCAGGGCCCCTATACTACCACTCTAACATTTCTCTGACATTTCTTCTCAGCACAGCCACTTGACCAGGTATCAATTCAAGGAATTTCTTACTTTCTTGCCCCTTTTAAGAAAGATGAATTGCTAGTAACTTTTGTGAATTAGGTTTAACTGCTTTATAAATAACATGTTT
This sequence comes from Balaenoptera physalus, assembly GCF_965194825.1. NCBI lineage: Eukaryota > Metazoa > Chordata > Mammalia > Artiodactyla > Balaenopteridae > Balaenoptera > Balaenoptera physalus. Next base: position 50,807,264 of record NC_138889.1, read on the forward strand.
TGCCTATCATTTACCAACTGCAAGGCACTCTGATGGATTATCACTTCAGAACTTTCCTTCTAATTAGATATCATTGGTCATGTAAATTTTGGAAATGTGTATAGCCTGAAAGGCCCAACCAAGTCCCTGGCACAGTAGCAAAGGTAGAGGTGTGGTTTCATGTTAGTTACCTTATTTTTATTGAATAATTTGTGCCTTTTAATGTATGTTACCAACAATAAATATATCTATCCCAGACTAGAGGTAACAATTTTGTAAAATCGAATTTAATACTGATATTTGTCATCTCTGTAGGAAATTGTAAAAAGAAGAGTAGACCTACTTGGGCTAGCAATAAAAAAATCCAGTCATTGAAAACAAACAAACAAACAAACACAGGCTCTACAAGTTAGTTAAGTAATAGACAGGTCTTAATAATTAGTAAATTGAAAGAGAGATGTGAATCACTCAGAATATAATACAAGAGATTAATAGATAGAAGACGTAAGGGAGAAGTTAAGAGACATGGACGATAGAAAGAGAAAGAGTGGCATGAGTATAAATAGGATGGAGGGTAGAGAATAGAAGAGAGAGAAAAAGTGTTAATTTTGGAAAAGATAGTATCTGAGAATTTTCCAAAAGAAAGACTGAATTTAATCTTTAGATTAAAAAGTACACCATGTTCCAAGTAAAAAATAAGTAAATAAAAAACAAACCCATACCAAGGCACATCATAATGAGACTATGAAACACAAATAATAAAGAAAAACTTGAAAGTAGAAAGAAAAAAGAAATTATCCACAAAGGAATAGCAAGCAGGCTTCCTGACAGAGGGACAGTAGACACCAAGAGATGACCAGTCAGGCTGAGCTGGTCAATAGAAAGGAGATTAAACCTTAGAGTAAAACAAATTTACCTTCTTGTCATGTACATAGAGAAAAAGAGCAAGCCACTCAGCAGAGAGAAAGAATAAAGCAAATACCTCTGTGGAAAAGCAAAGGGGACAGATCAGGAGAGAGAACACTTTGTATTCTTAATGATTTCCCAGGACCTGTCTCCATCTCTTGAAAGACCTACCTGTCCTGTCTTCCACAAAATAATCCATAAATTCCCAATAAAATCCATCCCTTAAATTTCTTTCTTTCTTTCTTCTTTTTTTTTTTTTTTTGCTTAAGTTACTTTAAGTTGGGCTCTATAATTTCTCACCAGGGTGTTAGCCAAGACAATCTCTCAAAGTTTCCAAGGATTAAAACAAAAAAATTCAAATTTATACAGTATTTATTGAGTATCTATTAATACGCAAGTCTGTGTGTTGTCAAGGTGGTAGTGGGGGTGGTGATGGAGTTGAAGTAGCAACAAGAAAATAAGTGAGGCCACGTGCATGTTGTTAAGCAGTTTACAGTCCAGTGGAGAGAGACAAATATGTAGAGACTGATTTTATTCTTGACAACACATAAAATGGTGGCTATATGAGGACATAGTAGAGATGAGTAGGACTGGAGATGGGGAGACTAAGGCTCACATTTGTAGCAGGGCTAAGAGAAACTAACCCCAGCCTACATATTGTTCAGTCCCAAACCTATTCCAAATTTTGACAGAAATTGCCAAAGTTTTCATCATTAGATTTTGTCACACTAGTCCCATGATGGGAAAATGAAGTGTCAGTTTTCAAACTTTGTTCTGTTTTCAAACTTTATTCTGTGGTACGCTACAGTTTAAATAAGGTATCTCACAAAAGAAATAAAAACAAAAAATAAACAAATGGGACCTAATTAAACTTAAAATCTTTTGCACAGCAAAAGGAGACCAACCGCATAATGAGAAGACAACCTATAGAATGGGAGAAAATATTTGCAAACGATATGACCAACAAGGGGTTAATGAACAAAATGTATAAACAGCTCATACAGCTCATATCAAAAGAACAAAGAACCCAATCAAATAATGAACAGAAGACCTGAATGACATTTTTCCGAAGAAGATGTATGATGGCTAACAGACACATGAAAAGATGTTCAACATCACTAATTATTACAGAAATGCAAATCAAAATGACAATGAACTATTATCTCACATCTGTCAGAATGGCTATCATTAAAAAAGTCTACAAATAGCAAATGTTGGAGAGGATGTGGAGAAAGGGAAACACTTGTATACTGTTGGTTGGAATATAAATTGGTGCAGCCACTATTGAAAACAGTATGGAGGTTCCTCAAAAAACTAAAAATAGAACTACCATATTATCCAGCAATTGTACTCCTGGATATATATCCAGAAAAAAACTAAAATACTAATTTGAAAAGATACATGCACCCCAATGTTCATAGCAGCACTATTTACAGTAGCCAAGATATGGAAGCAACCCACATGCCCATCATCAGACAAACAGATAAAGGAGATGTAATATATATGTGTGTGTGTGTGTGTGTGTGTGTGTGTGTATATATATATATACATATATACATACATACATACACACTATTCAGCCATAAAAAGGATGAAATTCTGCCATTTGTAGCAAGTGGATGGACCTAGAAAATATTATTCTTAGTGAAAAAAGGCAGACAGAGAAAGGCAAATACTGTATGATACCACTTATATGTGGAATCTTAAAATTAAAACAAATATATACACCAAAACAAAAACAGACTCACAGATATAGAAAACAAACTAGTGGTTACCAGTGGGGAGAGGGAAGGAGAGAGGGGCAAGATAGGGGTATGGGATTAAGAGATACAAACTACTATGTATAAAATAAACAAGCAGTAATATATTTTATAGTATAGGAATCATAGCCATTATCTTGTAATAACTTTTAATGGAGTATAATCTGTAAAAATACTCAATCACTATGCTGTGAACCTGAAACTAATATAATATTTTAAATCAACTATACTTGAATAAAAAATAAAACAAGGTGCTTCAGGAAATGCTACAGAGAGGGATGGAAGGAAACCCAATATCTATTTTAAACCTACTTTCTTGTTTTATGAATCTATTTATTTAACAAATATTTATTAAACAGCTACTACATGTCAAGATAGAATCTATGAACAGATTTGTGAATAAGAGTTGGCTCATGGAACTTGTGGTCTAATGGAGGAAATAAACATCAATCAAGTAATCACACTAGTCAATGCATGTAACATACACAGTTAAGCCCGCTGAAGGGAGGCATACAAGTCTTTAAAAGACTATTGAAAACTAAAAATAGAACTACCTTATGACCCAGCAATCCCACTACTGGGCATATACCCTGAGAAAACCATAATTCAAAAAGAGTCATGTACCACAATGCTTATTGCAGCTCTATTTACAATAGCCAGGACATGGAAGCAACCTAAGTGTCTATCAACAGATGAACGGATAAAGAAGATGTGGCACATATATACAATGGAATATTACTCAGTCATTAAAAGAAACGAAACTGAGTATTTGTAGTGAGATGGATGGACTTGGAGTCTGTCATACAGAGTGAAGTTAAGTCAGAAAGAGAAAAACAAATACCATATGCCAACACATATATATGGAATCTAAAAAAAAAAAAAAAAAGGTTCTGAAGAACCTAGGGGCAGGACAGGAATAGAGACACAGACATAGAGAATGGACTTGAGGACACAGGGAGGGGTGAGTGTAACCTGGGGCAAAGTGAGAGAGTGGCATGGACTTATATACACTACCAAATGTAAAATAGATAGCTAGTGGGAAGCAGCCGAATAACACAGGGAGATCAGCTCGGTGCTTTGTGACCACCTAGAGGGGTGGGAGGGAGACGCAAGAGGGAGGAGATATGGGGATGTATATATATGTACAGCTGATTCACTTTGTTATACAGCAGAAACTAACACACCATTGTAAAGCAATTATACTCCAATAAAGATGTTAAAAAAAAAAAAGATGAGCGATTAACTACACAAGGTGATGGGTGAGAGGGAGAAATGAAGCAAGGGTGGGAACATTCCAGATGAAGAGAACAGAATATGTGAAGACCCAGTGATACAAAGAATGGGTTCAAAACTTTGACGTTTGCAGGGCTGGAGTGCAAAGAATAGGGAAAGAAAAATATGAGATGAGGCTGGAGAGATGACTCTAGACCAAACAGGGCTTGCATACCAAGTTAGTTAATTTTGTCTTTATTCTAAAAATTATAGCTATTGAAGTATTTTGCAAATAGGAAGAGATAGTACAGATTAATATTTAAAATTTAACATTATTTTGACATAATTCTAGATTCACATGCAATTGTAAGAAATAATATAGCAAGATCACATATACCCTTCATCCAGTTCCCCCAGTGTACCTCTATAGTATAATATTACCACCATATACTGACATTAATACAGTCAAAATAAAGAACATTTCAATCATCAAAAGGATCTCACATTGATTTTTATAGTTACACCCACTTCCATCTTGTCCTCAACCTGTGCTTAATCCCTGGCAACCACTAATCTGGTCTCCATTTCTATAATTTTGCCATTTCAAGAATGTTATATAAATGGATGCATACATGTAACATTTTGGGATTGGCTTTTTTTCACTCTGTGGAATTATCTAAAGAGTTGTTGCAGGTATCAGTAGTTTTTATTTTTGTTGTTGTTTTATTGCTGAGTAGTTTTCCATAGTATGCAGTCTGTTTAATCATTCACCCATTGAGGAAGATCTGGGTTGTTTCCACTTCTGAATATTATGAAAAAGCTGCTAAATGTATTCATGTAAAGGTCTCTATCTGAATATATTTTGATTTTTCTGAAATAAATGCCCAGGAGTGCAACTGTTGGGTTATATACTAGTCACATGTTGAGTTTTTAAAGAAACTGCCTAAAAACTAAAAATCTAATTTTTTATGAAACTTTCTAGTTTTCATTTTAGTTTCTTATCAGTTATGTTGAGTGATCTAGTTTTTCTGCATCTTCACCAGAATTTAGGGCTGTCAAAGCTTATTATTTTACTGATCTTAATAGGTATATAGGTATTATCTCATCATGATTTTAATTCACATTTTCTTAAAGGTTAATGACACTGGATATCTTTTATGTGCTTGTTTTTCATCCTTATATTTTCTATGGTGAAGTATCTGGTCAAGTAATTTACCCAGTTTTAAGTTGGGTTGTTTGTTTTCTTGTTGTTGAGTTTGGGGGGCTTTTTATATATTCTAGATATACATCCTTTATTGGATATGTGGTTTGCAAATATTTCCTCCCATTCTGTATCTTTTCCTATCATCTAAAAATGTTCTTTTGCAGAACTAAAGTTTTCAACTTTTGAAGTATAATTAATAGTTTTTTTCCTTTATGGATCATGATTTTGGTGTTGTCTAAAAATTATTTGTCTATCTCTAGATCCTAAAGATTTCCTCATTTTTTTCTAAAATTTTATAATTTTATATTTAAGTTTGTAATCTATTTCAAGTCCATTTTTGTATAAAGTGTGAGACTTAGGTTGTGGTTTACTTTTTTTGGTTGTGAATGTCCAGTTGCTGTAGCACCATTTGTTGAAAAGTCTTTCACCTTTGAAATGCTTCCTTCATTGGACTGCTTTGCACCTTTCCCAAAAATCAATGGGGCATATTTGTGTGGGTATACTTCTTGGTTTTCTGTTCTGTTCCATTGATCTATGTATCTATTCCTTCCCTAATATCAGTCTTGATTACACTAGCTGTATAGTAAATCTTGAAATTAGGTAGACTGATTCTTCCTACTTTATTCTTCTTTTTCCAGTTTGTTTTAGCTATTCTAATTCTTTTGCCTTTTCATATAATTTTTAAAATAATCTAGTTTACATCTACAAAACCAAAAATATCTCAATGAGATTTTGATAGTATTTGCATTAAACCTGTACAGTAATTTTGGGAAATATACTACATTGAGTTTTCCAACCCATACGAAGGTATATTTCTCCTTTTATTTAGAAATTCTTGGATTTCCTTCATAAGCACTGTATAGTTTTCAGCATACGAGTCCTATACATGTTTTCTAGACTTGTACCTAAGTATTTCATTTTTTTCAGAAACTGTAAGTGGTATTGTATTTTAAATTTTGGTGTCTACATATTCATTGCCAGTATATAGAGATCCAGTTGATTTTTCTCTGTTTATATTATAGCCTACAACCTTGCTGAACTCATTTATTAGTTCTAGGAGTTTTTTTTTTTTTTAATAGATCCCTTTGGATTTTCTATGTAGACAATCATGCCATGTACAAATAGAGCTTTATTTCTCTCTTATCTGTATTTTTTAACTTCCTTTTCTTGCTTTATTACACAGGCTAGAACTTCTCGCACTGTGTTGAATAAGAGTGATGTGAGTGGGCATCCTTGTTTATCTCCAACCTTATGGGAAAGCATTCAGTCTTTTACCACTAAATATAATATTATCTGTAGGTTTTCTTGATAAAGATGCTCTTTTATCAAGTTGAAGAAGTTCTCCTCTATTCCTACTTTTCAAGAGTTTTTGTCATGAATGAGCATTGAATTTTGTCAAATGCCTTTCTGCGTCAATTAATATGATCATGTGTTCTTCTTTAGCCTGCTAGTGTGGTGGATTACATTGATTGATTTTTGGAATATTAAATCAGCTTTGCATTCATGGAATAAGCCTCACCTAGTCATGGTGTACAGTTCTTTTTTTAATATATTGCTTAATTCTATTTGCAAATGTTTTGCTAAGGATTTTTGCAGCTATCCTGATTAACATTGTGAAAAGATTTTTCTCTGTGAGTTCCAGGTTGGATGTAGGACCCAGGTAGAAGACTTCTGGGGTAGTTCACATGAGATATGATAGTATCTTGCACTAAAGTTGGGACAGGCAGCAAGGAGATAAAGAAAAGCAGATTGCCGTAAGTGATATTTTAAGAGAATATGCAAGACTGGTTGACTGATTGGATATAGGGGTTGAGGGAAAAGAACATGTCAGAGTGACTCCTAGGTTTTACTTTGTTTACTGAGTGGCTGGAGGTATCATTCCCTGTGACATTAGAGAAATATCAGGTCCTGGCAGAGAGGATGGGTTATAAATTTAGTATTGGACATGATGTATGTAATGTGCCTTCAAGATGTCTAAGTAGAGATGTCACATATGTAGTTGGGAACTCAGAGCAGAGGCCTATGTTGGTAGTCATCTGAGGTAGTAATTAAAGCTGTGTAGATTTGTGAAATCCCTGGGGAGCAATTATAGAGAGAATAAATTGGGGCCAACATTTAATGGGTGGTTAGAGGTGGAAGAGCCTGCAAAGTAGAAAGAAAAATCAGCGGCCGGAGAAGTAGGAGTAAAGTCAAGACGGTGTGGCATTATGGAAAGTAAGGGTAGAAATGTGAAAAGTATTAACAAAAGGAAAAAGAATTTTCAACAATATAAATCAGTGCTTAGAGGAGAGGTAAGATGAGGACTAAACCATTCGTTGGATTTGGTGACAGGGAGGCCTCTAGTGAATTTAATGAGAGTTCTTTGGGTGGAGTGAGGGGGTGGAAGCCTGAATGGAGTGAAAGATGAGTGGGAGGTGAGGAAGTAGACACAGTGACTACTGAAAACCATTTCAGAGTTTTGGCTGTGAAGGGGAGGAGAGAGGCAGAGCAGTAACTGGGTGAGGATGTGGGAGTCAAGGGAACATCTTTTCTTTTTAAGTGGAAAAGGCTTATGTATGTTTAAATGTTGCTATATTGGGCTTCTTTATAACTTTTCATTTATGGAAAGATTATAGGACTTTTAAAAAATGCCATGCATTATTTTACAGGTAAAACAGAAAATATGAGTCATCCCATGGAATTTGGGACATAGGAATCTATAGAATTCCAATCAGAGCTCAGAGAACGAGGATGGGCTCTTCTAAGGTGCATCTAGATGCAGCAGCTGCCATCCCCATCCAGTTACAGAGCCAGACCTGTTCAGGGTTACTCAGCGCTGCTTCCTGGGGCCCTTGTCTTGTTTGGCTTTGGCTGGGTGGCCTAATCCTCCCTCACAGTTCTCAACCTCTTGGGGGTGTGTTTCTAGTCTTTTATAAGATTTTTCAGTTATGCTACCTAAATTTTATTTCTTCCTGCGCAGATAGTTGATACAGAGGGTCTTAGACTATCTACAGACTTAGACCGTGTATTGATTAAAATTAGAAAATGTAAGAATATTGCTGTTAGTAGTAAAAATTAATAATACATTTGTGTCTTAAGTCCTTTGGGTACCTTTTTAAAAATAAGTAGAATTACAACTTTAAAGGTTAAGGGTAGCTCAATAAATTTGTCAGCAGGCAACATAGCAGAATGTTTCCTTTACTGAATTTTTATCATAGAAAAAACAAATATGTAAAGTAATTGTATAATAATAAATAGAGGACAAGAAACTCTTTGACTTTGGCTGGAAGAAAGCCAATAACTTACTCTGGCGCTCGATAAAAGGACTATAAGAGGTCTTTTAAAAATGATAGGAAATCTATTCTTTGCATCATTTACCTAATTATACACACAGATAAAAGACCACAGCTGAAGCTACCCTAGGGATATAGTTTATTATCACAAGTACATAAGATTCTGTGTTGTGTATGGCTATTCATCTATCTAGAGCTGAATAACCCACCACCGCCTTCCTACTTACCCATTACCACCCTTGGCATCAAATAAAGTAGAAAGTGCCCAGAACTAGAATATAGAACTTGGCTATTTTCCCTGACCCTCACTGAGTAACAGTGTCCTTATATAAAATCTGGGAGTAATAATATCTGACAAACTTCTCATATTAGGTTTTTTGTGATAATTACATTAAATAATTTTAGTTATCAAGAAGTCTATACCTGTGTGTAACTTCAAGGTTGCCCTTGTTTATTTTAACCAAATTTCACCTAGATTATTGATTCTCAAACTCTAGTGTGCGTCATAGTTACCTGGAGGCTTATTAAAATACAGATTCCTGGGTTCTAACCCCAGAGTTTCTGATTCACTAGATCTGGGGTGGGAGTTGAGAATTTGTAGTTCTTATAATTTCCCAGACAATGCTATTTATGCTGATGAGTGACCACACTTGAAGAACTAGGCAAAAGAGGATGGAGATGCGATAGTCCTCTTTGAAGAAACAATTCTGGGTGCTTTATGACATATAACATATGCCTTGTTGATGAAGTTTTCCCTTCTTCATTTATTCCTTCCACAAAGTTAACATTTATAAAGGCCTTACTATAGGAATGACAGTGTGCTAACTACTCTAAATGCTGTAGCTTATTTAATCATATTGCAATCTCACTGGTAGATTCTATTATTATGGCCACTTTACAAATGAGGACATTTAGAAAGTTAACTAAATTACCTAAGTTTACACTAGTAATAACTGGCTGAACTGGAATTCAAAAGGCTGTAGATTCCACTTTCCAATTCTCGACTACTAAATAATACCACCACATGCCGGGAAGGAAGTTGAATGGTGAAGAAGTAGTGTTACCTCTGGGAAAGACCATTGATTTTTTTTTTAAAGCACTTATGACAAGGATAGCCTCTTGCATGAGTCATATTTTCTTTTTCCTTTCAAAGAGATTTTTTCATTTCTAATTGGCCGGTTCTGTGCTTTGCCTTGGGCCGACCGGCGTCTTCGGCTTTACCTCTCGCGCTTCCTTTTCCTAGTCTCTGTGGGAGAATAGTATCCATGTCATTTCTCCTGCTTCATGTAGATGAATATGGGGTTTTTCTCCTTGCAGGTTAGATTAGAGATAGCCAAATAACGGCCAGCAGGCCAAATACAGCTTGCTACATTTCTTATAGCCACAAGCTAAGAATGGCTTTTGTATTTTGAAATCATTGGATTGTATTTTGAATCATTGGATGACACATGAAAATTATATAAAATTCAAATTTCAGAATCCATAAATTAAGTTTTATTGGAACACAGCCATACTCATTCATTTACATATTGTCTATGGCTACTTGGCATCACAACAGCAGAGTTGAGTACTTGTAATGGAGACTATGTGGTCCACAAAGCCTAAAATATTTGCTTTCCAGCCCTTTACAGAGAGGATTGCCAGCCCCATTTATTAATAGCTATGTTTTTCATACACTGTGCTAGGAATACAAAGGGGTGTAAGACACTGTCCTCAAGAAACTTGTCTTCTATGTCATCATGAATCCTCATTGATTTTGAAATTAATTATGGGACTTAATTTAAAATTGTTTAACTCTGCTTACCTTTTGTTAAGTCGTTCTTTCTTCAATTCTTGACCCTATGTATTACGAGAGAGATTGACATGAGTTATGACAAGGAAATGACAAGACATGACAAGGAAATACCTGCTGGCCAGGGATTCTGGAACACTACATGCTACAAAGAACATATGAAGACGTTGATTGCATGCTTACTATGGTCCAGGCACTTCCTGCATTAGCTGATTTAATTCTCATATCAATATTAGGAAAAAGATATTCTCATATCACCACACTGAAAATTAGAAAACTGAAGTTTAGACTTGCCCAAGCTAGAATACCATGGGATTAAAAATTGAACCCAGGCAGTCTGCCTGCAGTATCTGTATTCTTAACCAGCTAGGAGAAGGAAAGGTTTAAGAGGGTCCATGAGAGCTATTTTTAAATGTTTGAGGGTATACCATGAGGAAAAGTGAGTGGACATATTTTGAACAAGTCCGAAGGGTGGAAGTTTTATGAAGGCAGCTTTTAATTTAACATAAGGAAGAGCACTTGACAGATCTGCCCATTAAAATAATAGATTATCTTCTGAGGTAGGTAGCACCTTCTGTTAATGTAGATATTCAAGTCAAGAGTAAGTATCAGATATGACTATTTTGGGTTGGGAAGTTGGACCATTAAACTTTAAGAACTTCTCTTTTGAGCCACTGACAAAACCTTTCTAGCTGTTTAAGCAAATTAATGTAAATCACCACAAAGCAAAGAATTCTTCAAGGAAAAGAAACTTAGAAGCAACTTGTAAGGCACAGCAACGGCTCCTTTCAAAACTGACTTTAAAATGTATCGTTTCTTTGTCTCAACTGCTTGATTTCTATCTTTATTGGAAAATGTGGAAAAGTAGATTAAAAAGACTCAGTTTTCTATAGGAAAGACTATATTACTATCAAAAGCTAAAACTATTCCTTCACAGAGTGCTGTAGATACAACCCAAGTGAACATGAGGCCTCAGAAATGCTGTGATCTTCAATGAAAATCTAGTCCATTCATTTTATAATGTACTGACTTATTTTGTAAGAAGCAGGTAAAGAAACCTTTTATGAGATAATTGATTAGGTGGTGATAAAGATTTAAACTTTTTTTTGAATGCGTCACTTGAACTCTCTGTGTTTTTCCCTACTCTGAGTCTGTGGAACCAGAATTCATCTTCATTCATTAGTGCCAGGTAGCAAGAAAAACTTTTGTCTCCTTATATATAGGTTTATTTTTAGTGTTTGTCTGAGGTACTGCATACCATGAAGTTAAGCGTCTTAGAAATATACATTCTTCCTTGGCTTTTGGGGAACTTTATTTTCTCTCTTTAGTAGACATTTCCTCCTACATTTTTCCTTTAGTGTCTTACCTACATTTTCTCACAAAGCCAAAAGCTTTTCGACTTCCTTTAATGTATTCAGTACAACAAAAAAATTTAATAGTTTTCAAAATTATGATATAATATGAAATTATGATATGTAGTATTGAGCTGATTTTGAAGTTTTTCTCTAGGTCATTTAGCATGACTGAAGGGGCTTCCACACCACGAAAGAATTACTATTTTAAACTAATTAACACATTGAAAAAAAGTCAGTCAGGAATTATTCTAATTTTTACTTCTCTCTGTCCACAAATAAATCTATTTTTGACATTTGAAAATCTCATCAGTGATTCTTAAGTGAAAATCTCATTTGCCTAAGATTAAAAATGAGGGGAAAGGGCCCATTTTCTCCTGTCTTCTATAAGCTTCTGGTTCTAAGATTCTCATTTCTCCAGAATACTTTTTATCTTAACAACATAAAATCTAATCTCAACTTTTATTATAACTCACAATGGATTCATGAATGCTATGTAAATTGTAAAGCAGATTTTTAATGCATCATCCTACTTTTCCATCTTTATCTCTATATCTCTTATGAGAAATATTATGTGTCTAACTTGACTGCTTACTGTGTGCTAAGCATGCCTCAAACTTTCCTACCTTTGTGCTTTTGTTGATTCTGTTTCTCCTTTTAAAGTCACTGAAGGACAGATTTCACTACATGTTTTATCGTATGTAAAAAATGGCAAACATTGGGAGTAAACATTCAATTTCTCAAAAATTTTTTCTATGTATCTCTGGTGAAGGCACAATGCCTCTGATTCAACATCAGTTCATCTTTCAGACCTTAGGCCCCTAGTACAGTCAGATACCCTGATAGTTAACCCCTAAAAGTAAACTCTTATACCAAGGAGTTTAAAATCTTGTGAATTGCAATCTCCATAAATCTTAGATATTCAATAAATAGTGAATAAATATTCAATAAATGGTTTATTTTATGGCAGAGAGCCTAGAAAGTCTCTGTTCCTCATTGCCAAATAACTTTTTGCTCCTTGGGTTAACATACCAATATTGGAAACTATTATTTAGTTAAATAGCATCTTTTTCCTAAAGCATTTACTGAAAAAACAAATGTGCAAATAGTTAAAGGAATATTTGGGGAAAAATTAGGTGTTTTCCTATCTCAATATCTGACACATAGGAGGCACACAATAAAAATTTGTTGACTGAGTGAAGGAATGAAAGGCAGATGAAACCCTTGAACATCTGGGGAGAATTGGTCTTTAGGGTTAGGGAGAAGAGTGAAAGGAGTGAAGGGAGTGTTCAGATGGGGTGATGAAAGCTCTGAAAGAAAAACTAGTGAGATTTGTATTCAATTACTTTACAATTATGCCTTGTGTTGGCTAGAGGGAATAGGAAAGTAGACAAATTTCTTATTGGTACATCTGAATCTGATTAAATATAATTTTTCACCACGACATAGAATGGATTCTTCTACAGACAGCTGATATTTCTAGACTCTGAAGGAAAAACAAAAGATATTTTCTGAGATGACAGTTTCCTCTTTGCCCCTTAGAGAGCAAAGAGAAATAAAGTGAACTTCCCCAATGGAATCTCAAATTCTTGAAGCTTTTGTAATTGTTGGATATTTTCAAATAGAGACTATTCTCTGGATTTCCGTGTAATATAATTCTTATATAAAGTATTGGAAGATAAAAAGAAGAGATTGAGGGTCTCTCAGATTTTGGTGAGATGATGAGCCAGATAAGCAGAGATAAGGGGTGATCTCAGGTGTAGCAGCCCCAGGCGCTTACCTGAGACTTCCCTGGCCCTGGCTGGAGGCTATGCTTGTGTGTTCAGCTTTAGATACTGAGGCAGAGGATGAGGCAGCAAAGGTGACTGAATCCCAATTATTTTTTTGATGGTGCTGCCTAAGGAATCTTAAAATTTTTTTTGTTCAGAACCAAATTTCTTTTAAGGTATTATGGGTGATCTGATTTGTTCTAAATCAGAACAAAAAAAAAGGAAGACAATTCTGCAGTTTTTGTTTGTTTGTTTTTGTTTTTGCAAGTGGAAAATAAAGTCTCTTTGAGTTTTTGATTTCCAGGCTTTAAATAGAGAGGCTTTCAACTGAAGCAATTATTGTATACATATTGCTCTACACATATAACAAAGCCTTGCTCCAGCAGCGAATGCTTTATCCCAAAGAACTAAAGATTGAAGGTAAAAAAATGTTTTTGGAAATGTTGAAATTACATTTAAAAGTGTAACATTTTGTAGTTATTGCAACTTTGTAGGCTAATCAGAGCCTGGAAAGCAGTGTGTTGTAATCTCAATTCTGCCACTAACACCTTGGGTGTCCTTGAATAAATCAGAAAATTGGTCTTTGCCTTAATTTCCCCATATATAAAACAGGAGATACAATAACTTGCTGGCTTGCACTGAGAAATAGCTGGGAAAATTACTTTAAAGTATTTTAACATTTATAAATGCTACTCTAGCCTTTAAAAATCATTTTTGGTTTATTTCTAGTAACAAAATAACATACTTTTCAATACGATTGTTTTTAATGTACAGAAGTACAGAAACTAAAATAAAATCTTAATAATACTATTACCTCCCAAGGCCCATGCTTGCAAGAGTTCAAAGCTTTCATCATACTCTCAGAGGGGACTCTGACCCCCTAATGGTGAGAACCACTTCACCACACAGAAAGAACCTCTGTTATTATTTTGGTTTATACTCTTCCATTCTCTTCAATGCACACACTCACACACACATACAAACACGTACACAAATATTTATTCCAATATTTTGCATTATGTCAAATATCATTATTACATATATTTAGATGTCATAAATATTGTCCTATATCATTTTATTCTAAAAACATGTTTTTAATGGCTGCATTGTATTCAACTACAATAGATATCCTAGACTATTTTCATTGGTTCCCTTTTGTTGGATGTTCAGAATATCTATACTTTGCTGTTATAAGTAAACCTTTCATAGATTTCTATTCATATAAATATTTGTATATGTCTTGTCTTAATTCTTTAGCATGATTGCCTGAAGATTGCTTCTTTGATGATTTTATATAATTATGATTCCATTTGTTGGCTTTTCTAGACTGTTCCACCAGAATGCAGATTCTCATTCTGAACAGCAGCACCTTTTTAAAACCTTGTTTTCTCAGAAAATATCTTTCAAATATTTGACTGTCCAATTTATATGTTCTCTACTGAAACAATGAGTTTAATGATTACAAAAATGGACTCATTGTGTGATCTTTCCCAGATTATGTAGTTTTCAGTCTGTGGGGAATTGCCTTGAGGATTTTCCAGTCATGAAAATCTAACATTGGAAGGAAGTCAAAATGATCCAACTCCTCAGTTTTAGGTCTTAACTATCTCCAGGTACATACATTCTTCAAGGAGGTTTTGTTAAAAGGGTCATTTGTCACACCAAGAATTAGAAGAGAAATAATGAAATAAAGGTAAAATGTTTGTCTGTCTCTTCTATGAGATAAAATAGAATTAAACCATGTTATAGCAACACATCTTTCATGGCAACACATTCTCTTGCTAGAAGGAAAACACTTCTTTTGATGAGTTTCCTACTTGTATATATTTGTCAGCACTTGCCCTGAGAGCAACTTCCATTCATTTTGTGTTTATTTTTAGTCTCTCCTACCAGGGCTACCTTGGCAGTCTTTTTGACCTTTTCAGGACTGGTGGATGGTCCATTCCTTAGCAAGTAATTTTTCACTGGCAACCAACATATTTCATTTATGAGGTAACATTTACAATTCTTGTTTTTTAATGATGTGTTCCCAATAGTTGCCTTATTCTTTATAAAGCGAGGTACAGTCCAAGATTTTGCCATTTCCATACCGTAGTAAAAAATGATTTCTTGCTGTCTTAAAAAGATTGAGCTAGAATTGCAAGGTATTTGTTTATAATCTGTTGATTTCCTTGGAAGTTATTTAAAAGGATGTTTCTGTTCTGCTTTTCTGTTTTGTCATTATAGCTGCCTATGGGCTTTTTTGCTCAGTAGGTCCTGCCATACCTCGAATTCATCATATTCAAGACTGATCAGGGGCAACCCATTACCCTCTTCTCCTCCTCTATTTCCCTCAGTTGAACTACTGAGTGTCTGGTCTTCCAGGCTAGAAACTTTGGCCTCTCTTTTATCCTCTATACCTTTGATGATCCTCTGCCCCAGATTTTCGGAATATTTAAAATCCTGTCTTGTTTTTCTCTGTATCATGGGAAGTCTCAGGAATGTGATGTTGTTTCCAATTTCCAATTCCATGTCCCTCATTTACATGAGGCACAGAAATTTTTAGAAAGACCATGTATGAACCCAATTTTTGGCCCAAAATAAAATTGTAACTAACTCTACAGAGTGTCTGTCACCAAACCTGCTTCTCTAAAAATATCTTTCAATTTCAATTCCCAGCACTATCCCTACTCTTCACAGGCCAGGAGTAAGCCATAGCCTTCCATATGGTCTCCTTGCCAACAATAAATTCATCTTCCAATCCTTCGTTCATAACATTTTCCAGCTAATTATTTGAAAGGACCACTTAAGTCCCTTTTTTCCTGCCTCAGAAATAATAACTGTTGATTGCTTTCTGTGATGGTTTTAAACCATAGTCCCGTGAGTTCTAGTGTTCTGCTTCTGGTTCTTCAGGAAGCATGTCATGTGAGAGAGACAGTGAGGAGATAGTTTAGCTGCTGGGGTCTGGCCTAACTCCTGTCGCAATCAGAATTGCCTCATTTTTTATTGGATTTTTGTACTGGGGCTTGTTGCTAATGCACATGCTGTGAGATAGCTAGCCAGCTAGACCTCTCTCTCTAGATCTATATGTACCTATAGCTTTATACATATTACCGTTGCCAGTTTTAAGCTAATTATGAAAGAAGAGTAAATGTTACTATTGCTACCAAATAACATACAACATACACCTATTATGTGATTCATCAATAAATATCAAATATGAATCTAGTTCACTAAATACTTATTGAATGAATAAACTAATATTATTTCTTTCTCCCAATTCTTCAAAGAAGATATATTATCCCATTTTATGAGTAAGGAAACAGATTTAGGAAAATTAAGTGAATTTGAAATGAGGTCTGCCTTATCCACAATACTCATGTCTTTCTTGAGACAGGTTAGATTGGGACAGAAGAGAGGAGGATAGGAAATCTCCTGTGTTTCTTTCTGATTTTTAGACATCAGCCTCCTCATACTCTCCTGTTTTCTTCTGCTCTAGATCTAAGACTATCAATATGTTTTCCTCACCTTTAGTACCTGGAGAGACTACTTTTAGTATTTGAAATATCTCCCCTCACAAGCCTGGCTATGGAATAGAACTCAGTTTCCCAGCTTCTTACTTTCCATTGGCTCTTTTCCTTTTAAGGTTTTGTTGCTGATCACTGTGTAGAAACAGAAGTTAACAGATGAACAAATGGAGAAGTTCCAAATTATAGAATCATAAATTCCTTCACTCCTGACAACACCTTGTCCCTAACACTTGAATGCTTCTGAACTGGGTCATTTAAGCCCAGCATAGGCATCTGCCTCCAGATATTGTAGTTCGTGTTTACCAAGGCTCTACTTTTCCTTTACCTTAGTAAAGATGTCGTATTCCTTTCCCTGCAATGGGACCTCTTACCAAGTTGAAGGTACAATCATAACAGAACTTTTGATGTCCCCTTGTGTAGCATAGGCAGTTTATATCTTTGAAAAACTCCCTCAGGAAGACAAATCCACCACAAACTTGAAAGGACATGGCCACTGTCCTCAGTGAGTTCACAGTTGACTGGGGGAAACAAATCCATGTAAGGTAGAATATAATTGCTATAAGAGCAGTTTCCTTTGGGAACATTGAAAGAATTAAAATCTTTCAAAAGAAGAAGGAAAGGTTTCATAGAAGAGATAGCATTTGAACTTTGAAGGATGATGATACTTGAGGTAGCAACTGAGACCTGAAAACAGGTTAGGATAGACAAGAGCTTAGATGGCAAGCTAGACACATGCAAACACAGAAGCCTGGAATAGCATAGAGTATTTGGAGACCTTGAGTCATTCAGAGTTGCTAAGGCCTAAAATTTGAGGTGGGGAGTTAAAAAGAATGAATCTTGCAGGTAGCAGAGGCAGAGGAAAAACGGTGATGTGTTCATATTTGTGTATTTAGGAAGATTACTCCTACAGTTTTATATTCATGTGATGGCAGGTAGTGTAAGTAGTTGAACAATATCAGAAGTTTTTCTAGAGTTTAAAACTGTGCGCCGAAAACAGTCATTTGGGAGATACAGAAATCTGACCCTGGGCCTCACCTGAACTCATTTACTTCTGTGTTAGATAAAATTGGGCTTAACATTTCCCCCAAGAAGCTGTGATACAGGGTATACTGGGAAAACTTGCAGAGTTTGCCCAACAGTAGTAGGCGCATTACTGCAATCTTGTGAAAGATTTAGGCATCTTATGAACTATTTACATAATGTACAGAGTGCTCAATTTTTACTGTATAAATTAATGCCAGAATATACACATCAAAGTTTCCTTCCAAGAATGGTTATAAATTGTTTGGGCCAACTGAGCACATGGATATAAAAATAATTTTCTAACTGTCCCTTAGAGAATTAGTCACACTTCGTATGTGTATGTGTGTGTGTGTGTGTGTGTGTGTGTGTGTGTGTGTGTTTTCCCATAGTATTTTGTTCATATATCTATTTATGACACATTGGGTTATATGAGTTATATTTATTTTATTTTTGGTTTGAATGACTATCTCCAGATTAGATTTAAAATCTGAAAGAAGAGCTGGAGTAGACTTCTACATCAACTGACTATTAACCTGAGCCTCCAATTTTTTTTTCTTTAAACATCTTTATTGGAGTATAATTGCTTTACATTGTTGTGTTAGTTTCTGCTGTATAACAAAGTGAATCAGCTATACGTATACATATATCCCCATATCTCCTCCCTCTTGCGTCTCCCTCCCACCCTCCCTAGCCCACCCCTCTAGGTGGTCACAAAGCACAGAGCTGATCTCCCTCTGCTATGATGCTGCTTCCCACTAGCTATCTATTTTACATTTGGTAGTGTATATATGTCCATGCCACTCTCTCACTTCATCCCACCTTACCCTTCCCCCTCCCCGTGTCCTCGAGTCCATTCTCTACATCTGCGTCTTTACTCCTGTCCTGCCCCTAGGTTCTTCAGAACTATTTTCTTTTTTTTTAGATTCCATATATATGTGTTAGCATCGGTATTTGTTTTTCTCTTTCTGACTTACTTCACTCTGTATGACAGACTCTAGGTCCATCCACCTCACTACAAATAACTCAATTTTGTTTCCTTTTATGGCTGAGTAATAGTCCATTGTATATATGTGCCACATCTCCTTTATCCATTCATCTGTCGATGGACACTTAGGTTACTTCCATGTCCTGGCTATTGTAAATAGTGCTGCAATGAACATTGTGGTACATGACTCTTTTTGAATTATGTTTTTTATATCTACAAAACAGGTGTAATCTTACTTACCTGGTATGAAATATGCCAGGAATAAGTGAAATAAAATGCATGCAGATTCTTAAATCAGTGCCTGAACATTTCATGTTCAATGAATAACTATTGAATGAAAAAATACTAACATGTTGAATACACCATGGCATAGAAAATGTCATGTCCATCACTTGCACATATAGTAAAACAAAGCATGTTTTTGGCTCTCCATTTCATTTAGCAGTTGGAAATGAATATTTTGGAGAGTAGATAACAAATAGAATTGGATCAAATGATAGTGCCTACACTAAATTATATGGCTTTTCATCATTGTTAATACGTTTACAAATTAAAATTTTGTGATGGCAATAAATATTGCTTAAGAATAGAAGCAGAGTCAAACTTCAAATATTATTAGCCTAAGTACTATGACTCCTTGACAGAAGAAATTCAATAAATATGTAAGGTTCAGATATTGTTTAGAAATTCTCCTGAATGCTGTACGTGGATTTTATTTTAATGGGCAAGCCAAAGAGGTCTCAAAGATGATTTCCAATTATATATTCTTCTATTTTTTCAGATATGTGTCACGGGGTATGGATCGGGGGATGAACGAATACATTATAAATGGAAAGTTTTTATTTGAATTAAAAATTAATAAATGAAGTTAGGCTTTCTTAATTTTTTTCTCATTTTCATAGCCATGTTTTCTACTAAGAGTGATTCCAGAAAGTTTTGATTGGTAACACAGTTAGCATGATTCAGTGGAAGTATACTTTTTGCAAAACCAATATATTTTAATTAATGCAGCTTAATTAAAATATATTGAAGTCCTGGTTCCTAAAGTTTCCATTAATTTACTGGTTGACCTTCACCAAGGCATCCCCTGATTCCCCTCTGTAAAGTTAGGGGTGTAGACCAAGTGAGCCTCAAGGTTCCTTCCAGTTTTAGATACTCTCTGATGCCAACTTACCTGCAAAATAAGCAGTTTAGTTGCAGGGATTATGGTGATCGTGAGGATGATGATGGGTGCCTTTGATTGAGCACTTACTATGTGTTATGAAAGTGTAGACCTGTGTGCAGTGTGTCTTCGCCTGAATCATGTGAATGTATATATCTCCAAGGTGATCCTGAAATTAAGCTGTTAAGTATAGCTATTCTCCTGTCTTCCTAAAAATTCACATTTTCTATTTTCACTAGAAATGTGTTTTTAATCTAAATGCAAAGAGGATTATCATAATATTTAGGTTGTCTCTGGAAGTGTTAATAAGTAATGGTATCATAGTTCCTCTGCAGATGCCTTACTGAAGCAGGCTATAGAGCGGACAAATGGGTTACTCCCAGGGTTTTTACTCCCTTGCAGCTCTGACTCTGATGTGACCTTGGGCAAAATGCTTCATGTGAAAGGGCAGACCTGTTTGTCTTTGCTCTGAAATCACAATACAGTGCAGATATTTTCCCCTCTGATTTGATTCTGTGACTGAATGCTTGAGAATTAACGTGGGTGTTAGAGGTTTCCAATAATAGGCGTATGTTACCATAGACACGTCCTTTAAATATGTCAGTGGTGCCTTATTGCACAGCAATACTTAAAGGCTTTCAGAGAAGTTGTGTTTTATGAGATCCCAAAATTATCTAGTTGTGAAAGATAATTAGAGATTTGACTTTCAGCTGTGAAGTGGTCCTGAGATGATCCTTTAGAGTCTTGTGGCACATTATTATGGGCGTCATTGTTTATAAAGTAAGGGATAAAAGATAATGAGTCTCTCTAACTACTCTAAGATAGTCTTATGGGTTTATTGAAGATGAGAACTTGACAAGGCAGTTTTAGTTGAAATAGATCATTTTTACCCCCCTTGCATTTGGGAGGAAATTATCAACTGCTAGATTATTTTGTTTGGAAAAACCAGCATTAAAGAAAGAAATAGAAGAATCCTTGGCCATCTTTCCCACATTCTTTCAACTTATCACTGCTACTGTTATCTCTTTCACCATACTGTAAGGAATATTGAAGCAGATGATTCTACTTCTGTAAAGGAAATTCTGTGAATGAGAGGAGAGACTTTATCCCATGTGCTTTGCTCTGTGCTAAGCAGTATGGTGTTTCTTGTCAAATATTTACTGAAATGCTTGCTTGGCATTATCCTAGGTGTTAGGATCACAAGGATGGAAAGACAAGGCCTCTGCAGTCAATAAGCCTCACATGTGTTATCTCAGGTGCTCTTCAGACTGAACATGTAAATTTGGTATTTTAGTATCTCTCTTTTTTTTAACATTAGGGAACAGGGTTAGGAGAGCAAAATCATTTGCCCAAGGTTACCTATCCAGTAAGAGGTGTAACAGAAATTGTATTCACAATCTGTCTGATGATCTTTCCCTATATCATACGGTTTATTTCACCTTAGTTACATCCACGGCAATAGAAGAGTAGAGTCCAACACCTTGAATTCAGGTCCTGGCTGCATCTCTACTACCTGTGTGACCTGGAGCAAGTTATTCTACCTTGTGGATTCTCAGTTTTCTTGTCTACAAGGTCAGCACAATAGTATGCTGACCACAAAGTTTGGTTGAGGATCGTGTGAGATAATGCTTGTAAAGTACTTTGTATAGGCTTGATTGGCACATTATGGGTCCTAGGTAGTTGACGTTGCCCTTGTGGGTGTTAATAATCTAGGTGAGAAATATTGGAAATTTTTGTGGTTCTCAATTTGTTTGTTCCTTTGTTTCCTCAATCTGAAGGTTATAGCACCGTTTGTCAGCGGCAGGGGCTATTGGAACAGTGATGCAGTGGGAGTGGGGCTGGGTTGTGGTTGGGGGGGATTGGTTGTACACCGTGCTCTTGGAGGATCTGACTGGGGGTGGGCTGGGATGAGCAGGGCTCTGGACTCCTTTCTTCCATTTCAGCTACAGTCCTTCACTTTTATCTGTCGTTATAAATGACTACTCACATGCTTTTGTTTGCAGAATGTTTGGAAAACACTGTCTTTAAATGAAAGCTGTGGGAGGGGGGTGGATATCTTGAGATTTTCTAGTTCTTTTATTTTATTAGTATTTATGTCCTCATCAGTTAATCATTTAACAGTATTTTTGGCACTTGATAGGGGTTCAATAAATGATGGTGAATGAATGAACTGATTAATAAAGTATTTACAAAGAAATATATATGTATAAACACACACACACACACACACACACACACACACACACTTGGGTTAGAATTAGGGATAGAGAAAGTAATTAAGAAACAGCCAGAACTAAGAGTAAATTGGGTACAGGAGAAGGGTTGGAACTATGTGTGAGATTCTGGCTGGATGCTAAGACTCAGACATTGGGCTAGGCTGATCACTCTGCCTTTCATTTACACAATGCATTTTTCCTACAAACTGCTTTCACAATAACCTAGTGAGGTGGGTAGGGCAGGCATGAGTTGCACTGGTGTGAGACCCCAGCTAGTGGAATTTTTGCCCACCTGTGCTATCAATTATACATTCTATTCAAACACCCATGCTGAAAATTCTTTTCATCTAAGCTTGTGCAGAGTGTGTGACAGGCACCTACCAAGCAGAATACCACAAAAGTCCTGTATAAAGGCTTTACTCATCTCCAGCCAATTAAGGAGGCATGGAGCCTGAGCCTGCTCTCCTCACTGCTGCCCAAAGTCCCATTTCAATACTATATCTTTCACCAACGGAACAGAGCAAATTCTCCACAAGGGAAACACTGCTTCATAAATATTGAGTAATGCTAGTTATATCTGACCTGAGAGAAACCTCCACTTGTGAGAGGACTGTGTTTACCAGCCCTTAGCTCCAGAGTATTGTATACCTGGAACTCTGCAAGGTTTGTGAACAATGAGAAACTTGAAAATGTTGTTATTGTTCTTGTAATCATCTTCATCATCATCAAAAGTGAGTATTTACTATAGCCCTTGTTTTCTTGGAGTGAAAAGAAGAGATGATGGAAGAGACAAGCTATTTGCCTTCTCTAAGTGTCTTCACCTGTAAAGTGTGGACAGTAAAACTTTCCTTAAAATGGGATGATACATGTGAAATTCCTTGCAAAGACCTGGCATGTAGTAGAAACTCATTAAATGCTTATTCTTATTCTTTCCCCTTGAAAATACTTCAGAATCACCACTCCTACAGAGCCAGTCTTTAAACCCACCAATTTATAAGTCTTTTCTTAGCCAATTTCTTTTTCCTCATCGTCTATGTACCTTTTCAACTTCCTTCTTTTTTTAAATTTTGGTTGACTTTATTTTACTTGTTTTCTTTTTTTATTGAGATATAATCAACATATACCATGATATTTGCTTCACGTGTACAACATAATGATTCAATGTTTGTATATATTGTGAAATGATCACCACAATAAGTCTAGTTAACGTTTGTCACCCCATGTAGTTACAGTTTTTTTTCTTGTAATGAGAACTTTTGAGATCTACTCTCTCAGCAACTTTCAAATATGCAATACAGCATTATTAACTATAGTCACCATGCTGTACATTATATCCCCATGACTTATTTATTTTGTAACTGGAAGTTTGTACCTTTACCCCTCTCGCCCCCCACCTCTGGCAACCATCAATCCGTTCTCTGTATCTACAAGTTTGTTTTTTTTAGATGCTACATTTATATACTATATATATATAAAATTCATGCTCATGTATATATATACATATCATGTTTTCTTTATCCATTCATTCACTCATGGACATTTAGGTTGCTTCCATGTCTTGGCTATTGCAGATAATGCTGCAATGATCCATGATCCTTCTTCTTCTCCCTATTTCTCCCATACTCAAGAGAACATTCTCCCCATATCTTTCTATATGCACAAGCGTTTCTTCCACATGTTGATCAAGTTCTCCTTTTTCTGTGACTCTTTTCTGGAACACTGAGTAATATCATCATCTCCCTGCTCTGAGCATCCATAGGTATATTATGTTTGCCTCTAATTTATACCATATTACTATAGATTTTATAATCATTTATTCCTTTATTTAACAAATATGGTACCAGGCACTGTGCTAAGTTCTAGGAATCTGTAGGTGAAAAAGACCCAAGCTGTGTACTCAATAATTCATAGTCTTCTTGGAGAAACTGATCAAAGATAAATAATTAGCAAAGTACTATAGATGCATGTCCTTTCATCCAAGTAAATTATATGCTGTTAAATGGCAGGGTCCCATTTTCTATTCCTCCTCTATAAACCTCCTTCCCTAGAACATTTAGTTGAGTATTAAGTAATTATTACACATTCATTGCTTTGAATTCTTCTTTGTAGAGTTTTAATATTATAGAGCTTTATAGATCCCTGAGAGGGAATATTACCCAAAAGCAATTACCATTAAGATTCTGTATAAAGCCTCAAAGCTCATGGAACCCTAGGAATAGAAATAGACCCTTGATTCATTTAGAATCCATCATTTGCATCTGTGAAGCAAAAGTTTCTAAGCATTTAAGCAAAGTCAGGCTCTATATATAATCTTGTCTCTGGTGGAGAGGCTGTCTGACAAGCCAGGCTCAGAAGCAGGAGCCAATGTGATAAGTAGGTGCCTCTTACCTGTAGTTCTGGCTAAAAGTCAAGTATCAAAAGCATGCCTAAGGAGGGACTTCCCTGGTGACACAGTGGTTGGGAATCTGCCTGCCAGTGCAGGGGACACGGGTTTGATCCCTGGCCTGGGAAGATCCCACGTGCCGCGGAGCAACTAAGCCCGTGCGCCACAACTACCGAGCCTGCACTCTAGAGCCCGCACACCACAACTACTGAAGCCCGCATGCTGTAGCGCCTGCGTGCCACAACTACTGAAGCCCGCATGCTCTAGCGCCTGTGTGCCACAACTACTGAGCCTGCGTGCTGCAACTACTGAAGCCTGCCTTGAGAGGGCTAGAGCAGCTACTAGAGCCTGTGCCTTGGAGACCAGTGCTTGGAGCTTGGGTATGTGGTCAGTTATGAAGGACCATGCATGTTTTTGGAGAATTGTCAAGGTTTGAAGTGGACAAGCAGTATAAAAATTCTTTAGCTAAGTATACTGAGCCTCCAAAACCTAGACATTGGCCCCTGGAATTTTATAGGCAAGGCAGGGCCCTTTAAAGACACTCAATTTAAATAGCCAGCCAGAGCTTGCAAAAGACAACTCTCACCGGAGTTCACTCCATGTTGCATTACCCAAGTGTTTTATTGACATGGAATTCCTACTTCCTCTAAGACACATCTGTGTCTTTCTGGCTGCATACAGAGCTAACTTTGGGGGCTGGAAATAATGGTGATTGAAAGATCACAGCTTATTAGCTTAATGTTTGCTTAGCCTTTTGCTGGAGCCAAGCACGAACAACCCAGAGGCAAATTTGGAAGCCCTAAATTCCAAGAAAGAGGTTTTGACCAATGGAGCTAAATAAACGCTGTGGGTTCATACGGGATTCTACAGTTAGCAAGTGTTACATGATCACAGAGCTTGTTTTCCATGTCAGTAATATAAGTATCTTCCCGGAGGATGTGATTCAAGGACTCTCCAACTACTGCTTCTCTCCAGAATTTGTTCCTATGGGCTCTTTGACTGATTAATGAACTTGGGCTTGGTAATGGAGAATTCAAACTCATTGGGATGGGGAAGAGGAGAGGAATAAAAGGCCAGTGAAAAGGATGTGCAAAGGTCCAAAGCATAATTTTTCCAAAGAGCAGGCCTAATATTAATAACTACTAATGTATGTTGAGTACAGTCGATGCTTCAAACTCAATATTAAAAAATAACACATTTTGAAAATTCATTTTTTACAACACCCCAGTAATAAGGGTACTATTAGTATTCCAGCATCTACCAGGTAGCCCCTGGGACTCAAGCACAAATTTGTCTCATTTTAAAGCCTAAACTCTGCTGCCTCCCTACGCACAAGCATGTTATCTGGGGTTCATGGGTCCACCTAGGAAATTAAGCACCAAAGTCTAGTAAGTATGGTTCTTCTTGCCGATATGTGGCTTTTCAGAAATGTGCACAGAAGTCATACCATAACAACATAGGTCTTAATTGCTAATCTTTACATAGTTTTCATAACTAATAATGTATATATTCAGAACACCAACTTTCTGCCAGTCCTGTTGCTACATGCAAGGTACTAAGACCCTTTTGTAATGTGAACAGACAGATATGTAAACAACTCAATGTAATGAAAGAATATAACTCCCTGGGAGTACAGAGGAGAGAGTGACCCATTTTGCCAGAGAGGGTGAGGAAAATTTCAAAGAGGAGGTGGCGTTTGAGTTAGACTTCAAGGGAGTTGACCTCTGCCTTCTAAGGCTGAAGAAATCAGCTTAGAATAAAAGTATGTGAGGTGGCCCTATACAAATTACTGAAAGGTGGACTATAGAAATGCTTTTTTGTTTTATAAAGCACTACTTTATTTTTAAATATCACATATAATGTAGAGTAAATTATATAGAAATGCTAATAAATGAAGTAAGAAAATGAATGCAATTTACAGTCTTGAAGTTATAACTAGCAAGCATGTAACGATATGGCAAAATATACTGAGGATGTAACATACTATTGAGATAATATAGTGTAGTGGTTAAGAGCACAGAGTTTGGAGCTAGGAAGCCAGGCTTGCATCCTGTCCTGTCTGAACCTGGGCAAGTACTTAATCTTTCTGTCTTTGTGTTCTTCATCTATAAAATAGAAATCCTAATTCCATCTCTCCCTTAGAGTTGTGAGGGTAAAATTGGTTAATTCATATAAAGAGCTTAGGAGAGTACTTGTCACATGTTCAATCAACAGATGTTGGCTGTTAATATATTTAAAAGAGGAAAATTAATATCTGCACTTTAGTATAAAGATACATGAAAAGATCCCTTATTTTCTTGAGCCACTGGTTTGAAATGCGACTGATTTTAGACTTTGCCTTTCTGAAGAGTATTGTCTTTTACATTTTCAGGGAAAAAAACAACTCTTGAAATTTTACTATTTTAGAATCATGTACTCCGTATAATAGCATGTCACTTTAGGTGAGTTAAATAACCTGTCTAGTCCTCACCTTCCTTATCTATTGGTTGGGAAAATTGTGTTGCAAAGTCCCTTTTAGGCTGAGTTATAACTGATTCTCTGAGTTATGTTTCCTCCTTTAGTACATACCAGTAACAAAGGACCAATGTTACTGTTCCTATTTTAGAAACAAAGAGCTAGAAACACAGAAAAGCCAAATTATGTCCTAGAAAGTTGAAAACAGAGGCAAGATTATGACATAAGTTTAGCTTGTGAAGTTGGTCAAGACTCATTTTGGTAGAGGGAAAAAGTCAATGGGCATTGGTGTCTGAACCACTTGTGTTTAAATTTGACCTGGGTTCATGTCTAAGCTGTTCTGTTTCCTACTGTCAGAACTGTGAATAATTTACATGTACTTAATGAGCTTCAGTCTCCTCCTCTGTAAAAACAAGGCTAACAATACCAATGTAATTCTTAACCTAAATCCTCCCTAAGTGTGAGCTTCTTTCTTAGTTTTTCCATTTGGAATTTCCTCCCTCGTGAAAAGCTTGCTACTTGAGCTTTCTATACAAGCATCCACCTATGTTGCTTTTCAGGAACATTGTTCAGCTTTTTGCTCTGCTTGAGATTATTACCAGAGTCAGATCTCCAGTGAAGTGTCTGGGATTCTAAAATCATTTATCAGGCATAACAGGGAGAACCATATAGATAAATGGTATGAAGAGCTACCTGGGGTCCTCAACGACAGGCTGTTGCCTGGCTGTGTGTTTTCAGAGTCTTCCTCACAGGCTCCTCTTCTCCTGGAAGCATGTACTGCCTCCCATTCCCTGTTAAGGGTTCTTCTGCTGTGTTCCTCTTCAGAACCTCAGAATTAAATTTCAGGTATTTCCAAAGTTTATTTCCACCAAGGTCAAATAGTGTCTTTTACCAACTGGCAAACCAAACTAATGGATGTAATGTGCCCATTTATAAGTTATTCTTCTATCAATATTTCTTAAATCTTTGGCACTCTGTGAGCTAGTAGAGATCTGGCAGATGACCAAGCAAATACAGAAGTAGCAAATATTCACAAACTCTAGAAACAACCAAGCTCAATTTAGCAGCTTCACTTGTAGGGGGAGTAAGAGGTATTTGCATCAGTGATTCTTTTTGTTCGCATATATCGTAGTCTTGATTTCTGTTGGTAATTTTGTCGAATCTGTTTTATGAAATTTAATATACGAGAGCATTAGTTCTTACAAGTGCTCTATTTCCTAAAAACCCTTGAGAAGAACTGCCCTATTGCGTGAAGTCTAAAATCCTCTGCTTATTCCAACTTATTGAGAGGCTGTATAGTATTATGATTAAGAGTACAGATTCAGGGGCCCAGCTGTCAAAATTCCAGTCCTGCCACATGCCAGCCATATAACATTGGGCCAGTTACTTATCCTACCTGGGACAAAGTTTTCTCATCTGTGAAATAAGAATAAGATCAAGAGTTGTTATGAGGATTAAATGTATTAGTACTTGTGGAATATTTAGAACAGTGATTGGAACACAGTAAATACTCAAAGATGTTATTATTGAGCACTTGCTATGCACCAGGCATTAGGCAACTGCTTTAATACAAAATGAGTAATTTCCTTCCCTCAAGGAGCTTATAGCTAGTACAAGGGTCAAGGGTCAGCAAACTATGGGCCATAGACCAAATCCAACCTGTCACTTGTTTTTGTAAAGGCAGTTTTATTGAAATACAGCCATGCTCATTCATTTACATATTTTCTATGACTGTTGTCTAATTCAATAGCAGAATTGACTAGTTGCAACAGGGATCATGTGGCCTGCAAAACCAAAAATATTTACTAACTGGCCCTATATGGAAAAAGGTTACCAATCCTTGTGTAGAGGAGAACACAAACATATCAACTAATAAATTTTTATGCAGTGGAGCAGATAGACTTAGCATAGTGCCTAGCATATATTTCTCAATTGCCTGCCCTGTGCTTGATACTGTTCCAAGTGCTAGAGATACAGTAGTAAATAAAACAGGCCAAAAAAAAAAAAAAAAATTCAATCCACATGGAGCTAGGAGTCTAGTGAGGAAATAGCTAATAAATGAGAGAAATGAGTAAAGCATCACAAAGGTCAAGTGGGAGCCCCAGTGCTTGGAGAAGTATCATACCAATGTCTGGTAGGATTATGGCTACCTGTAATCAGGCCCCACCCAAACCTGTTCTGTCTTAATTCCTGTCCAGAACTTCTGCTCAATAAAGCCTATCCCTTCACCAAACCTAGTGTATGGTATGCTGCTAGCACAGGGCCTTGCACAGAATAAGTGCTTAATAAAGATCTATTGAATGAGTAAAAGAATCATCATTCTTTGTCCTATTTACTTTGGCTGGACAATCTTCTCTACTTTCCTTGATTCCACTCATCTTCAACACCCAGGTCTGAGTTTTTTCTCCTCTAAGATGCCTCCCCTGACTATTCTTCCTTGATTTCCTCATTTTTACAACTCATATTGCTGTTTCCTCAGGGAAGACACTGCGTATGGCCCAGCTGGTGAAAGCATCTAGATAATAGAAAAAGTAGATGTCAGTGTAGAGGTCCTAGGTGGGATTTGAGGTGGTTCTTTCAGGAAGGGTAGGATTAGAGTAGGAGAGGATTGTAGGTAAGAACTTTGTAGGGCACTGGAGATTCACAATGATCAAGACTGACATAGACTGTAACCCTCATAGAAAGGAAAAGAGCAATAAAATCAAACAGAAAGGAAAGTGTGATAATAGTTCATACAGGATATATCTGAAGAGAGACAGATTGGAAGAGTGTGTTTGTGGAAGAGGAAACTGTATATGCTAAGGCCTAGAGGTAAGAGAGAATTTGGTAGAGTTGAGGAACTTGAAGCACTTCAATTGGCTGGAGCATAGCACTGAAGAAGGGCAGTGGTGAGAAATAAGCCTGTATTAGAAAACAAGGGAGAGTCTTATAAGCTATGGAAATGGGAAACTATTGAAGGACTTTAAGAAAGGAGTGATATGATTAGTTCAGATTGTCTGCAGTGTGGAAAGTAAATTAGAATGAAGTATGATTAAAGGGAGAACGACTACATCATGCCAGGTGCTAAATTTTTATTATCCCACTTAATATTCACAACTGCCCTGCAAATTAGGGATCATTATTTCCATTTTATTCATGAGGGAAATAAGGTTCAGAGAGATTAAGCAAATTGTCCATGGTCACAAAGCTAAAATGTGGATGAGCTGAGATGACTAGCCTACACTCTTTCTGGCTAATCCCCAATATCTTCCCCAGTAAGGCATAGTAGGGAAGGAAAGAGAAGGAGTTGGCTAGATAAAAAAGGAGGGAAGTGTATTCTAGAAATAGACAGCGGCACATGGAAAACTATAGCGTGACTGTGGCATTAGGTACTTAGCAGACGTTATAGCTAGAAAAATATTGGGTTGGCCAAAAAGTTCGTTCGGGCTTTTCCATAATATCTTATGGACCTTTTTGGCCAACCCAATAATAGTGGGTGGGGCGGATAAGTCAAGACCTAGAAAACATTTGGTTTATGTACAACAGATGACAGGTAACTATAGAATTCCTCCAAACCCTCCTTCAAAAAATGACATGAGCATATTTGTTCCTTTAAAGAGATAATTGTGGAGTCAATGTAAAGATATAGGGAATGGTATGAGGCTACAGCCAGGAAGATCAGTATGACATTATAATGGTTCAAGAAAGAATTATGACGATCTAAGTTAAGGTAGTAGCAGGAGAGATGGCGGGGGAGTGGGGGGTTTCATGACATCCAATCTACAAGGTGGAATGAATAAAGTGAAGAGATTAACCTCCTAGAACTAAAAGCACTTTAGGAGACTGGTAAGAAATAAAGTTGGAGAGGGTGAAAAGGCTCAGCTCATGGAGGGTGTTGGAGACTACTGACTTTAAAATTTAGAATAGGTTGTAAAGGCAAGTGGGAAAATTACCTTTAGGTCTGAATTGGTTTCAGGTTGTAGGGACAGAGTGTATAACTCTCAACATGACCTTTCAGCTATGTGACTCTGGGACTGTTAATGTATAAACATAAAATCTTGTGTTTGATAAGGACCTTAAATATTAGCTTGTCTATTTTTCATCTCCATTCCCCAATCCCCATTATTTATTTTACATCTAAGCAAATTGAATATAGAAGCATAGCCACAAATCCCTGATTTTGTGACCAGTCCTTTTTACACTACACTGCAGCACTTAACTCTTGGTGAAATTTGGAATTAAATGAAGTTCTGGATTTACTCTTAAGAACCAAGAAATGGTCATGCTAATGAACCCTATAGGGATGGTAATGTGCTTTACCTCTTAGACTCTTCTAGATATTTAATGGCTGATAAAAAGTACATTGGGGAAGAAGTAAACATAATTGTACTGCTACCGTGAGAGAAGAATAAAAGCATTTAATTGTTAAATTGTTCATTCCAAAAAGACACATTAGAAGCTTTTTAAGGTTACCACCTATGGGTGAGGAATGCTTGAGAGAAAATTTATAATTATGAAGTTTCTTAAATTCATGCCTTCAGTGATTGGCTTCCCAATAAGTGAAGCTCAGTCAAGCATTTTCAAGAGATAGAGCAGTAATACTTAACTCATAAAGTTTTAAACGCAGGAAGAATAAAAGTGGATTTCTTTATATATTAATTTAGTGCCTATGTACATTTCAGAATGACCTGCCTATGTTTATGCATTTTTAAAAATGAGTCACATATATTTTTGCATGTCCTTTATTGTCTTCGTTATGCAAACTAAAAGAATTACACACGATTATAAATATATAATATATATACCTTTCAAAGCCATACTTCCATACTTGAGGACCTATGCGTAGCTAAAAATCGAATACTGGTCAGTTTTTATAACAGGGAAGAATAACAAGCAAATCAAACATTTGATTTCTATTTATGATCCAGTCTTAATAATTAGGACCTTCCTTGCTTACAAACATATACTAAGTGTTTACTATTTCATTTACTCCTCAGAAAAGCACTGTAAAACACTATGATCCTGAACATAAACATGTGCTCTGAATTGTGAAGTTCAAACTTTTAATGCTGTGTATCATGAGTTTGAGATCATGCACACTTCATTTCTCATATTTAAAGCAGAGATAATTCTTACCACATTAAACTGTGGTAAGGATTAGAGATAATGCTTTAAAACCTCTCAGTATGGTTCCTAGTATATAGTGAGACCTTGTAAGTGGTAACGGAGCCTTGCAGTGTAAATAGAAGCATAGGTTTCCAAGTGTCAGTTATTTTCTGATTGTGTGTGCAAGCTTTAACACAAATGTGCTTCTGGCAAAGGCAAGCTGACCAGCAAGCCTATTCATGACCAGGCTGTCCTTCAGGACCCCCTGCCCAAAGAGAACTGGAGACCCCATTGTCACCTGGTAGAGACCACCACAATACTCTCTGGAACACGGCAAGATAAAAATAGATTTGAAGTAAATAATTAAACACATAAAGAGGTAGAGGTAAAACCCCAAAGTTACTAAACCCAACCTTTTCTTTCAGTAATATGCAGTTTATCGCCCACCCCCAGGCTTTCCTGAGAATTGATGTTTTATAGGCCTGGCTTTGGGGGCATATTTATAAGTATATTATATATATATATATATATATATATATATATATATATATATATATATATATATATACATACACATACACACACACACACACACACACACACACACACACAGGCATATGGGCTCATAGGAGGGGTGTGTGTGTGTGTGTGTGTGTGTTAATGAATACAGATAAGGGAGCAAGAACAAAGAAAGTGACTCCACAAAGGAAGGAAGGTATCCATTTTGTTCACTCAGTATACTCAATACCTACTATAGTGTCTGGCACAAAGAGCAATTAGTAGGTGCTCTATAAATCTTTGTTAATGAATGCATACAGATTTATATCTGCATATGTGCATGAATATTTTAAATTAGCCTCCCTCTTTCAGGAAGTCTATTTATCATTCACGATTTTTGTCACTGTATAAGTTAGGAAGAACAGGAGATCTGTGTTATATCTATTTTCAAAAGATCCTTATATTACTTTTCTAGTAATGAGACTGAAATAGCCATATTTGCTCTGACTAGGGTTTGGAATCAGGCAACGCCCACAGACAGACAAAAGATTTTTTTAATTAATCTTCTCATAATTAAGAGTTGTTAGAACATTGAAAAAGTAGTATGAAGTCTAGCAGAGGTGAAGAATATTCTTAGCACTGTGCAGATGCTCGCAACTTTAAAAATGCATAAATATGAGTGACAGTTAAGCAGGTTGTAGTCTATTTGAGAGTCAACCACATATAATAATCAGAATACATTGTTGGAAGCATTTACTAAAAGGTCTATTCATTATAACCCTCCTAAACATGACCTCTTGAGTAGCAGCTACAGAAACAAGAACAATAGCAGTGACAATTTATCAAATATGTACTACATATCAGGCATCTGCTAGGTATTTTTCATACCTTATTTCATTTAAATTTCACAGAAATCCTATGAAGTGGCTTTATTTTTCTTATTTTACACATGAGGACATTGAGGCTCAGAGACATTATATAACCTACCAAGGTCATAGTACTTGTAACTGGTGGATTCTGAGTCAATCAGACATTCAGGGAACAAAAGTATATTTTGTACCTGCCAAGTTCCAGGCTTAGTTTATAGTAGTGGGCAAAAGAGAAATGGTCCTTACCATCATGGACCTTACAGATTTAAGCTGAGGTGTTTCTGGCTGCAAAACCCTTGAGTCTATATTACTCTGCCCCCAAACATGCTACTCTTTAGGGAAAAGCCATGTATTTACATAAGTTAGCCAGGTAGATTACAATACTTCCTATTTTCATTTGAAAAACAGAACATTTGAGACCAGCAAATTGAAGAATTCTTACTTTCAATTGACTCACTGTAGGCTTGTTCTTGCTTTCTTTGGTCATGTCTCCTGTCTGCCACATTTTTCTGCATCCCTGCCATTAAGGTTCATCTCTGGACATACACAGTAGGTTGCAGGAAAGCAGGCAGACAGCAAATTGCTTTCAAAGAAAAGACACTGGAGACAAAGTTATATTCTGAAATCTAGACTCAGAGTGACTTACTATGTAGCAGAGAGAGAGAAGGAGGGAAATGTAAACAGAATAGAACAGAAGTTAGCCTGCAATGGGAAGGTCTTCCAGCAGCGTGGGAGAAGTATTTGCCATGGCAACACTTGCATCATCCTGCAGGGGTGGCAGGAGTGCCTCGAGGGGAAAAGAGGACACCTCTTAAAATCCCATCTCCCTTTTACTAAAGCTGGAAATCTCATCAAAGAAAACTGGATATAGTAGGTAAGAAACTCCTCTCCCCCTAACTTGCTAGTTGATTTTATAACAGACTAAATTTTCCAATGGCCTGTCCACTTTTCATCGTCACCTGCCATCGTTCTAGGTCAAGTTACCTAACACCATTTGCCTGTTAACACCTTTGTCTAATGAACAATTTGCCTAGATTCAGGGTACCCATGTAATTTATTCTTCAAATAAGGACATTTTTGAGCATAAAAAGAGGTGCTATTAATTATACTGGGACAAAGGGGACAAAACCCAGTGTTAATCCTGGTAAATTGGGACAAATGGTCATCCTACATAAAACTAACCCCCATTTCCTGCAAATGTTTGTGGAAATAAATAAAGGCTGCCCAAATGAGAATAAACAGAGAATATTTATTCAGTGCTTGCTATATAGCAAGAGAGTCAGTCACCATCATTTGGGTTTGTTTAGCAGAAACTCAAAAGGAGTTTTTCATAGTGGGAAAAAAGTATGGCTTCAGATCTGCTCTGATTTGAGCTTGTTGGCATGGGAAGACTCTAGATACAGGGCATTCTATGTGATTAGGGTGACTATTTGGCTTTCCCTGGTCCAAGTTGGAAATAGCGGCAAAAATTAGGGAAGCTGTCAGTCCTTGATGAAGTCCTGGCCATTTTGGGTCAGTTGATGTACAAGTTGTGGGTCAAAGATCTATTGTCATATATAGTCTGGCCATTGTTCATGTGTATATTCAGTATCTCATATTGAATTGTTAACTTATTTTAATATCTTTGGGGAGTTTTAAGGACAATTTATCAAGGTTGTCTAAGATCACTTCCAATATAATTTTGTATTTTTAATAATTATTTATTAAATTTGCATAATTTGCAGATAATTGTATCATTTTATATCTTGTGAGTCATTCTAACTTATCTCCCTTTACACACTTAAAGGAAATTTTAGCCTGTTTGTCTACAAACCTCCCATGCAACAATAATTCTGAGTATGTTTAATTTTATTTTTTGGGTACTTTGAGAGATGCAAAAATGCACACACATACAAAGGGCTTGGATTTTAGATAAATTGTTCATTAGCCAGATTTTCTTACATAACGTGAAACATTGCCCTAATAACCTTGTTACTCTTATTTCCTGTCTACTCACACTTAGACACCCCTGGCCCAAATTAGGAAGGGTGGTTGGCAGTTTCGAGAATGAGGTAGCAGCTGTAGATGTGACCAGTTTTGAACTCTTCCATGTGCATTCTTCCAGAGGAAGAAGACTTAACACATTTATGAACTTTAATTCTGATCATATTCTAGTTTTAAAGTCTAACTAATTAGTAGTTTAAGTAAATCTGTATGTCTTTACAAGACAAAATGTTGCCCATAGGGGTGTGCTGGCTGAATTTGTATCTGGTGTGAAATGTAAGACTTTCAAAATCGAAAGAGTTTAATTTATTAGTGGTAGCTAGTGATCTATAATCAAGGTAAAACTCTTAGCAAAAGCAAGCCATATTTAGAATTGGTATGTAATAAAAATGGTTAATTTATGACTTTCTTATTTCCCTGCTGTAGTCCCTTAGTGTTCTATGTCCATAAATCTGTGTATGTAATCTTTGTCATGAATAATAAATAATGGTTGATATTTGATTGATTAATGTTGGCTATCTATGAACCTTGTACTAGATCCTGTGAACACAATAGCAGGATTAGGCAATATCACTATTCATAAGAAGGTCATGAGTTCTTGAGTGAGGTAAGCTTTTGATTTATAATGTTGTACAAGGAACTTAATTTTTCTGAGCCTCTGTAACTGCTGGTATAAAATAGTGATCATACTTCATAGAGCTGTTAGGAGCAACACACACTATTCGGTGCTGCCTTTTCTTAGAACTAAGCACAGAGTTGAGACTCAGGAGACCTGGATTATAGTCAAGTTTTATGACTTTGGACAACTAATTTCCTTTCTCTGGATAGAGTTTTCTCATCTATAAAATGAAGGGATCCTACCAGGTACTTTCCAAGGCCCCTACTACCTCTCAGTTTCTCTGTTTTCAAGAACGCAAGACACTACAAAGACTGATCTATTATCAGTCATTCACTGTACTTTTAAAACTAGTCTTATATTTCTAATAAGTGATGATAATATTGATTTTTAATATTCTAACCTCACTTTTGTTTCCGTTGCTCTTTTGTTTCTGTTGCTCTACTACATAAATGTCAAGTCTCTTCACTGATTAAATAAAATTGCTGTCTCTAACCTATTCTAGCCAAACCAATCTGCCTACCAACCCCTAAATAAATTACATGAACTGTCCATTTACCTCTCACTTTTGCTCACAGTGTTCCCTTGGCCAGAAATGCTTTTCCTCATGCCTTCTCCTCCATCATTAGTTATTAAAATCCAGTCATCCTCCAGAGCTAGCTGAAGTGTTAACTCCTCTATATGCTCTTCCTTTGGCCTCTCACTGTCAAGTAAGCACTCCTTCTGTGATTTACCACTTGACTCAATGTATCTCTCATAAGTACCTAGTGGAAAGTAACTTTTAGATACTGAACCGAACTTGGGTCCATTCACCATGCAGCAAAGCCAATTTACTGACACTGGGTTGTGGTGAAGGAAAATACAGTGTTTATTGCAGGGCCCAGCAAGGAGAGTGGGCAATTCATGCTCAAAAGATCCGAACTCAAAGGCAACCTTGAGGTTAACACTTCAGGGTACGTGACTTTCTTCTGATTGGTAGGTGGTGAGGTAACAGGATAGAGTTTCAGGAATCTTAATCATCAACCTTCTGATTCCAACCAGTCTGGGGTCTGTGCTCAGCATGTAGTCACCATCTTCCACCTGGGTGAGGGGTCTTAGTTCCTGCGGAACAACTCAAAGATAAGTGTCAGATTGTTATGTATATTCCTTGAGGAGGAACTAGGACTCTGTTTTATCACCGAACTATTTTTTGACTGCTTTTCCTTTGTTTCTGCATTCCCTCACTTCTTGAATTAGTAACTGCTTGAGTCTGTTCTTTGCAATTCAGGGAAAGCCTAGGAGACCAAAGCCTTTTCTACAAACAAGGAACTGGGGACACAGAGGGGCTTTTGTACCAGGGAGGCCCCCACAGGTTGCTCCTTGGTTTTAATTGAAGCTAGAAAGACTTTAGTTTGAATTTGATTACTAAAATTATTTTTTCCTGTATGACCTTGCAATTTGTTTAACCCCTAGGGGCCTCATTTTCTTTACCCACTAAATGGATATGTTGAAACCTATCTAATGGAGTTGTTTTGCAGACTTCATAAGTTAATGCATGGAAACACTAAAATGTAGTACGTGCTCATTAAGCTGCTTGATCATGATCTATCCTGCTCTTACTTTTTTCCGTATCAGTTATCTAGATAGGTATTTTATTTTTGTAATTAATTAAAAATAGCTCTAGAAGACAAGGATTGTATCTTATTCTTTATAACACAGCAACTTCTTACAGTCCCTTTATAACTAAGATGTACTTTTCCTCATGTTTAGTTTTTTAATCTTGAAAGTCATGCTCATTACAGAAAAATTAGGAAATTCAGATACTCAAAAGAGAGAAAATTATAACTACCATAATCCCATAATTTTAAGATAACTACTGCCAGTATTTTTCTATGTATCCATGTATATACATGTGTGTACATGTGTATGAAATATGTGTATAGAATATATGTATAATGATTTTTCCAAATAATGTAATTTATTGAACATATAATACTTATCTTCCTCATCAGATACACTCCATTATATTTTAAAATATTCATACTTTACATTGACCTTTTTAACTAATGATGAAAATCCATGAGCTAAATCTTTGATTAATAATTTCTTTATCATAAGTTCCTGTAAGTGAAATTTTCAAGTAAAAAGATATGTATATTTAAGGCTTTCATTCGTATTATTCCCTCCCATGGACTTCTACCAATTCCCACTCTATCCTATACTATCTAGTAGTGCTGCAAAATACTTTAAATTTATCAAAATACTTAATCCTCAAAATATTTGTAGTAGGAATTACTATGACTATTTTACACATTTTAAAATGAGGCCAAATGAAAGGCTAAGGGAACTGTTCAGGGACACATCTAATTAATGGAAGTAATGCCAGGAACCCCTATTTTGTGTTCTAAGCCTAACAGTCTTTATCTCTACACAATAGATTTATTTATTCACCCACTCGTTTTCTTGTTTAATAATTATTTTGCGTGTCTAGCTAAGTGACAAGGATACCATGTTGAAGACAGTTCCTAACTTCACAGAGCTTAAAATCTGGCAAGGAAACCACACATTAACTGAAT
Organism: Balaenoptera physalus; assembly: GCF_965194825.1. Lineage (NCBI taxonomy): Eukaryota > Metazoa > Chordata > Mammalia > Artiodactyla > Balaenopteridae > Balaenoptera > Balaenoptera physalus. The sequence continues at coordinate 50,845,848 of NC_138889.1, forward strand.
AAGGAGGTAGTTCTAAATTATAGCAAGGCTGCAAAAGTAAAGAAAAATGGGGTAAACATACACAGCAAGTGGACAAAAGTCAGGGAAGGGTTGCTCTGAATATAGGCCATCTAAGCTGAGACAGGATAGGTAAGTATGTTTCAGCTAGACATTGGGGTCGTGTGGGTAGAAGTAGAAGGGAAAGCCTTCCAGACCAGTGTTTTTCAATCTCAACATTGTGGGAGGTTTAGCAGCATTGCTGACCTCTACCTATTAGATAGCAATAACTGCCCCCCACCACTGAGTTATGATAACCAAATGTCCTTGGAGTGGGGGCAAAAATCATCTCTGGTTGAGAACTGCTATTCTAAACATATAGAAAAGCAGTTATGAGGGAGGCATGCCATCTTCTAGGAATTGAAAAAGTTCATTGTGACTGAAGCATGGAATATGAAGTGGAAACTGGTTCCAAATCAAGTAAGGTTCATACCATACAGGACCTTGAAGATTTTGTTAATTATTTTGGACTGTATTTAAACAACACTGGGAAGCCAGCAAAGCTTGTGTATAACAGAGGGTGGTATGATTCAGATTTATGTTTAGAAACATTCACTTTCAGAGTTCTAGATCAAAAGTGGATTAGAGGGGTCAAGAATATATATGAGGGAAACATTTAGGAGACTCCTGAAGTAACCTATGTAAGAATATAGATTATTACTATGGGGATGAAGAAAGCAGTATAGGTTCTAGAAATATTTAAGAGAAGTAGTAGTACTTGGTTGTCAAGGATGACTGCTGGATTTCTGACTTATGAAACTGGGTGGAGAGAAGTATCATTCAATATTAAAATAGAAAAAAAGGAGGAGGATGAAATTTCAAGGAGAAATTTAAAGTTTAATTGTGACCATAATGAGTTCAAGGTGCAAATAACATTCAACTACTCAACAAGCAGTTGGATAAATGGATCTGGAGCTCAGAGAAGAGATGTGCATTAGAAAAATATTTGGAAGTTATTGTTATAGGAGTGGTAATAAATGTCATGGAAATGAAAAAGGAAACCTAGGAAGAAGGTGTAGAATGAAAAAACAGGAAGACCTAGGTCTGAATCAGGCATATAAAAGTATGATACTAAGCGAAGAGCCAGTAAAGAGACTGAAAATTTGAAATGAGAAGACAAAGTGAGGACATAAGCCAAGAGGTCAGAGCGTTTCAAGAGGAGAGAGAGCTCAACTGCTTGGAATCAGCTAAGAAGTCTGGTAGGGTGAGTTAGAGAAGTAATACTGGATGAGTGATATATTGGTTATGATGTTTGTTTTCATGGAGTGGTGAGGGCATAAGCCAGTATATTAAGGAGTCAGAGTTGGTGTGGAAAACAGTGAAATGGACAGAAAATGAGGTGCTGGCTTTCCTAAACATGTTGTGTACAAAGGAAAGAGACAAGACAGTAGCTTGATATGGAATTGTGATTAGGAGAAGAAGTTTTTCCTTTAATTTTCTTTTAAGATGGGAGAGGCTTGAATGTATTTAAATTTTCATGAGGAAGTAGAGAGAAGGGTGTAGAACTGAACAGAGAAGAATATTTGCTGGTGCTTCTGAAAGAGGGGGAAGATTAGGATACAGAATGCACTTGGAGGCAATGACCTCATGTAGAAAAAGTGACACTCCCTTTGTAACAGAAGGAAAAACGAGGGTTAGGGCAGCCATCAATTTATAGGATACTATAAAGAGGACCAATCTACATGTTATAGGAATAGCAGACAAAGAGAAAGAAAGTGGCAGAAAGCTTATTTAAAGAATTAATGGCTGAAAACTTCCCAAATCTGGGGAGCAATAGGACATCCAGGTATATGAAGCTCAGAAGTCTCCAAAAGTTCAACCCAAAGAAGTCTTCACCAAAACACATATAATCCAACTGTCAAAAATTAAAGACAGAGAGATGTTTAAAATCAGCAAGAGGAAAGAGACTCAGTTAATACAAGCGGACCTCTATAAAATTATTAGAAGATTTTTCAGGAGAAACTTTTCAGGCTAGGAGGGAGTGGGATGATAAGATCAATGTACTGATAGAAAATTTTAAAAAATTGCCAACCAAGATTACTTTACCCAGCAAAGCTATCCTTCAGAAATTAAGGAGAGAGATAGACTTTCCCAGGCAAACAAAAGTTGAGGGAGTTCATCACCACTAGACTTACCTTACAAGAAATGCTAAAGGGTTCTTTAAGCTGAAATAAAAAGATACTAATTAGTAACATGAAAATATATGAAAGTAAAAAATTCACTGGCAGAAGGTAGTATATAGTTCAGAAGATTCTAATACTGTAATGGGGGTGTGTAAATCATTTTTAACTCTAGAATAAAATTTAAAAGATAAAGTATTAAAATATCTATAGCTACAATAATTTGTTAATGGATACCCAATATAAAAAGATGTAACTTGCAATATCCAAAATCATAAAATGTTTGGGGTGGAGGTGGGAATAAACCAGTAGAGTTTTTATATGAAGTAAAAATTAAATTGTTATCAGCTTAAAATAGCCTGTTATGGGAATTCCCTGGCAGTGCAGTGCTTAGGACTTGGTGCTTTCACTGCCGGGGCACAAGTTCACTCCCTGGTTGGGGAACTAAGATCCCGCAAGCTGTGCAGTGCAGTCAAAAAAAAAAAAAAAAAAAAACAGCCTGTTATAACTATCAGATGTTTTATTAAGCCTCATGGTAACCAAAAGACAAAAACCTATAGTAGATACACAAAAGAGAAAGAGAAAGGAATCAAAACATACCACTTCAGAAAATCATCAAGTCACAAAGGAAGACAGCAAGAGAGGAAGAAAGGAACTGCAAAACAACCAGAAAACAATTAACAAAACGACAATAGTAAGGCCTTATCTATCAACAATTACTTTAAAGGTAAATGAATTAAATTCTTTAATCAAAAGACATAGGGTGGTTGAATAGACACACACAAGAAAGACCCAACCTGCTGCCTACAAGAAACTCACATCAGTTTTATACACATAGGCTCAAAGTGAAGGGACGGATGAAAATAGTCCATGCAAATGGAAACCCAAAGAGAGCAAGGATAGCTCTACTTATATCAGGCAAAATAGACTTTAAGCCAAAAACTGTAACAAGAGACAAAGAAGGTTATTATATAATAATAAAGAGATCAATTCAAGAAGAGGATATAATAGTTGTAAACATGTATGCACCTAACATTGGGGCATCTAAATATATAAAGTAAATATTAAAGTAAATGTTAGAGTCTGATGGGGGAAATAAACAGAAATGCAATAATAGTAATGGACTTCATTACCTCTCTTTCAACAATGGATAAATTATCTAGCTATAAAATCAATAAGGAAACATTGGATTTGACCTACACATTAGACAAAATGAACCCAACAGACATATACAGAACATTCTATCCAACAGTAGCAGAATACACCTTCTTGTCTAACATATATGGAATATTGTTCAGGATAGGTCATATGTTAGGCCACAAAACAAATTTTAACAAATTTAAGAAGACTAAAATCATATCAAGAATCTTGTCCAAACACAGTGGTATGAAACTAGAAATCAATAATAGGAAAGAAACTGGAAAATTTACAAATGTGCAGAAATTAAATAACCAAAAGGTCTGAGAAGAAATCAAAAGAGAAATCAAAAATTATTGTGAAACAAATGAAAATGGAAACATGGAAACACAACATACCAAAATTTATGGGATACAGCAAAGATAATTTTAGGTGGGAAGTTTTTAGCAATAAATGCCTCGGGATCTCTAATAAATACTTTAAATTTGTACCTTAAGGAACTAGAAAAAAAAAAAACAACTAAGCCCAAAGTTAGCAGAAGGAAGGAAATAACAAATATGGGAGCAGAAATAAAATGGAGACTAGAAAAACAAGAGAAAAGATCCACATAACTAAAGCTACTGTTTTGAAAAGATAAACAAAATAGACAAATTTTTATTATTTATTTATTTATTTAAAGTTTTTAATTTAAAAAAATTTTTAAATTTATTTTTGGCTGCATTGGGTTTTTGTTGCTGTCCACGGGCTTTCTCTAGTTGCGGCGAGTGCGGGCTACTCTTCATTGCAGTGCACGGACTTCTCACCATGCTGGCTTCTCTTGTTGTGGAGCACGGGCTCTAGGTGCACAGGCTTCAGTAGTTGTGGCATGCAGGATCAGTAGTTGTGCCTTATGGGCTCTAGAGCGCAGGCTCAGTAGTTGTGGCACATGGGCTTAATTGCTCTGTGGCATGTGGGATCTTCCCAGACCAGCGATCAAACCCATGTCCCCTGCATTGGCAGACAGATTCTTAACCACTCTGCCACCAGGGATGTCCCCAAAATTTTAGATAAAGTAATTAATAAAAAAGATTCAAATAATTAAAATCAAAAATGAAATGAGAGTCTTTACAACTGATACCACAGAAATACAAAGGATCATGAGACTCTTATGAAGAATTATGCACAAGCAAATTGGATAAACTAGAGGAAATGGATAAATTCCTAGAAACATACACTCTACCAAGACTGAATCATGAAGAAATAGAAAATCTAAACAGACCAATAACAAGGCAAGGAAACTGAAGTTGAGTAACAGGTAGCATAACTGGGGAATTATACCAAATGCTTAAAGAAGAATCAATATCAATTCTTTTCAACTCTTCCAAAAAATTGAAGAGGACTTCCAAACCAATTTTATAAGGCCAGTATTACCCTGATACCAAAGCCAGACAAGAACACTACAAGAAAAGAAAATTATAGGCCAATATCCTTGCCGAATACAGATGCAAAAATCCTCACAAAATACTAACAAACTGAATTCAACAGCACATTAAAAGGTCATACACCATGATCAAGTGGGACTTATCCTCAGGAATCAAGGATGGCTCAGCAGACACAAATCAATAAATGGGATACATCACACTAATTGAATGAAAGAAAAATTTTATTATCATCTCAACAGGTGCATAGAAAGCACTGACAAAATTCAATATCCTGTCATGACAAAAACTCTCAACTAATTAGAAATAGAGGGAATGTGACTCAACATAATAAAGACCAGATAGGACAAGCCCACAACTAACATATTCAATGGCAAAAAGCTGAAAGCATTTCCTCTAAAATCAGGTACAAGACAAGGGTCCCTACTCTTGCTATTTCTAATCAGTATAGTGCTGGAAGACCTAACCCAAGCAATTAGGTAAGAAAAAAAAAAAAGATATTTAAATCAGGAAGGAAGTGGTAAAATTTCCTCTCTTTGCAGATGGTATGATATTATATATAAGAAATCCTAAAGACCCCACCAAAAAACTGTTAGATCTAATCAATAAATTTAGTAAAGTTGCAGGACACAAAATCAACATAGAGAAATCAGTAGCATTTCTCTACACTAACAGCAAAATATCTGAAAAAGAAATTTAGAAATCAATCCTATTTAAATAGCATCAAAAACAATAAAATGCTTAGGAATAAATTTACCCAAGGAGGTGAATGATCTCTACACTAAAAACTATAAAACTTAAATGAATAACTCAATAGCAAAAAAATAAATAACTGAATTAAAATGAGCAAAGGACCTAAAATAGAAATTTTTCCAAAGAAGACTTACACATGGCCAACAGTATATGAAAAAATGCACATTAATCACTAGGGAAATGTAAATCAAAACCACAATGAAATAATCACCTCATACCTGTTAGGACAGTTGTTATAAAAAAAGTCAAAAGATAATTTTTAGAAAGGGTGTGGAGAAAGGGGAAAACTTGTACACGGTTAATGAGATTGTGAATTAATACAGCCATTATGGAAAACAGTATAGAGGTTCCTAAGAAAATTAGAAATGCAAGCACTGTATGATCCAGTAATTTCACTTCTGTGTGTATATTCAAAAGAATTGAAATCAGTATTTTGAATAGATATCTGTGCTCCCATGTTCATTGCAGCATTATTCACAGTAGCCACGATATAGAAGCAACCTATCAACCATTGTCAACACTGTTTTACTCAGAACTTTACCAAGAGTTTTCAACAGTCCAGAATGTTATGTCACTGATAACAGTGATGCTTGAGATGTTTGAGTAAGCAATTCAGTATGCCCATGTTTGTCTATATATGTGGGTGCAAGCCCCTGACCATTTAACTAGGCTATTGGTGGAGTTTTCCCTGAGCATTTCCACTTTTTAAAAATTTCAACTCTTTTACTTATTTCTTCTTTGTATTGTATTATGTTGAATTTTTAAATCCTCTGTAAATACGTGTTATAATACTTATTTTTATCATGATAGTGAGACATTAAAAATATTTCTATATAAATGGAGTGTTATTTCTGAAATGATTAAGAATCACTATGCAGGCACTGGGATCTTGAGAAATTTGCTCTGGACTTTGGAATTGGAAGGTCTGGTATTGGAATTCTACCTCTTAGCTTCTGTATAAATCTGAACAATTCATTTAATCACTGCTGTTTTTCCTCACTGGATGCAAGGAGTGATGACAATATCTTCAAGGCAGAAGTGAGGATCAAGAATCAAATGGGATTTATTTCTACTTTCTGACTGAGGCAAGAGTACCCCTAAGCATATACAGTACTATGTATGTCAGAGGATTGTCAAAGCCATGGGATAGACATTTCACAGCCTTCTTGGCTTATTAAATCTAATGGTCAGTAAGTAATATAAAACATTACTTCATAACAAATACAAAGATACTGTTGAGTTAAATTTAACATTTATATGAATTTTTAAGATAACTAACGAGATGTTAGAGACATTCTATTTTGTTCCTATACCTCCAGGGGTAATAAATGCATTCTCCTCTGCCTTTATGGACACTTTGGTGGAAAATCCCCAGAAGTTCTGAAGTGCTTTGTAATCTGTAAATCAGTTATTATTATCTCAGAAGAACTCCAAGAAAGAGGCAAGAAATTCCAATCATACTAAATCAATTCAGGGTTATAATGAGATAAGCAAACTTCCTGAGAATTCCCTTAAAGGCTGATTGGAAATCTCAGGGAAGTCCTAGAAGGTCTACAAACCCGTGCAGGAAATTTTCTAGGTAGAGGTTAGTCAAGAGGAATGATATCATCTTTTTATTTTTCTCCTTACCTCTATCATTTCAGTCTTCTTTACACTAAAATCTACCACTGATTAAGTTTATTATGTATCAGGTACTAGGCTAAGCAGTTTGCACACCTTATTTATTTTAGTCCTTACAACATCCCTGTAAAGTAGGCTTGTTATCTTTATTTTCCAGAGGAATACTCTGGCAGAGAGAGGTTATGTAACTTGCCCAAGGTCACTCAGCTGGTAAGTGATAGAAAAGGAATTTAAACCCAAGTTGTGGGGTTTTATTGTTGTTGTTGTTGTTTGCTTGTTTGTTTGCCTTTTACTCCAAGGTCTAAGAGCTGTTAGAGTTTCTAAAGGGGAAAGAATTCTAAGTTCTAAGGTGTTGTAGGGCCTTCTTACTCAACTGGCATTCATCTCGGAACCCTGAGCCTCCACTCTAGAATTATCTCATTTGCACCGATAGTCATTTTCTCTTTATTTCCTATACTCTCTCCCCTCCAGCACTAATTCCTCTACCTGTACTCCTATGTTTATGGGAGCCTTAGCTGTCAGTTTTCTTTTCTTCCTATTTAGAGCAGCAGCTCTCAAACCTTAGCTTACATGAAAATCACCCAGAAGGCTTGTTAACACAGATTCCTGAGCCACATACCTAGTTTCTGATTTGGTAGGTCTGGGGTATGATGTGAGAATTTTAATTGCTAACAAACTCCCAGCTTATGCTGATGCCGCTAGCCCCAAAACCACACTTTAAGAACCACTTCCCAAGACTCTAGAGCAGGAATTGGCAAACCACAAGCTAAGAAATGTTTTTACATTTTTAAATGGTTGAAAATAATCCAAAGAAGAAGAATATTTCGTGACATGAGAACATTATATGAAATTCAAGTGTTAATGTTAATAATAAAGTTTTATTGGGACACATTATGTAAAATCTATCACTGCTTTCTCACTACAGCATCAAAGTTGAGTAGTTGTAATAGAGTTGAGTAATTGTGACCGTGATCATATGGCTTGCAAGCCTAAAATATTTACTATCTGTGCCTTTACAGATTCAGTAATTCTCAAGCTTAGCTACACATTGGAATCACCTGAGGGGCTTTATAAACTACTGATTGATGTCTGTGTTCCACCCCCAGAGATTCTGATTTAATTGGTTTGGAGTACAACCTAGTGGATCCTTAACATTTAAACACACATATCTGTCTTGTCTAAATAAAACAAAGCAAAAAGCAAGCAAAACTACCAAAGTTACTCTGCCTGAAAGGACTAGATTTTCCAATCTTCTTATGTTGTAGATAAGGAAAATGTCCAGAGAAATGAATTATTTGTCTATATCAATAGACATTGTTGCTGTTATTATCATATAATTAATAAATTATACTTGCATATTGCTTTAATATTTTCAAAAAACATTTTACAAAAACTAGGTTATATTCTAAAAAGTATTACATGCTTGTCTTAGTCCATTTGGCCTGCTATGGCAGAATGCTATATAGACTGGTGGCTTATAAACAACAAAAATTTATTTCTCACAATTCTAGAGTCTGTAAGTCCAAGATCAAGGTGCCAGCCAATTTGGTGTCTGGTGCGAGTCAGCTTCCTGGTTCATAGATGGCCTTTTCTCTGTGTCCTCATGTAGTGGAAGGGGTAATGGGACTTTATGGGGTTTCTTTTGTAAGGATACCATTCCTATTCATGAGAACCTAATCACCTCTCAAAGGCCTCACCTCCAATTACCACTATATTGGGTGTTAGGTTTCAACATATGGATTTTGGAAGAACACAAATATTCAGTCTTTGGCAATGTTCATTGTAAAAAAAAAAAAAAAAAGATACAAGCTAAATATAGGTAGAGGTCAGGTTCTAAATTCAGTGCATAAGGTAAAAATTGCCTAGTGTCAGGTTTACTTGTTAGCCAGTTTTTCAGTTAAGAACTAAATAAAGTAGTTGGCTTATGTTTAAGGGCCATGATTTAAGAAAAATATATGGCATGCACTAGAATTACATGCATTCCAGGGAGATGTCCACACTACACGGGGCACTCAGGAACTCAGATCAACTCAGAAATTGGTAGATTCCTATCCCTCGTGTCAAGATCATCCACTGAACTCTGCTAAATGAATGCAAGAATGGGCAAGTCCCCTTACATGTCCTAATATTTCCTCCTTTTCATTGTCTTTATTTCTCTCATTTACTGAGAGAGGATAGTTGTATATATAGTTCATTGTGAGTGAGGCCTCTGTAGTATATGGAAGGGTATAAAATGAAAAATGAAAGGTAATGTCTTTCTTACTCCTCACCTAAGCCAAGTCCCAATCCCCAATGATCAATGTTGTCAAAATTTTACACACACACACACACCCCTACCACAATTGTATATGAATATACACACAAGTATAGGCTTATACCATACATACTCTTTAGCAATCTTATTTGTACATTTAACATTATAACTTGGACATCTTCCAGTAGAAGAATATGTACACGTACCTTATATTTTTCTAATAATTGCGTAGTATTCTGTGGTAAAGATAAACTTAAAATCTTGTCTTGCACTATGAATATAATATATATGTATATCTATGTATGTGTCTATATATCTATATGAGATTAATTCCTGGAAGTTGAGGTTGAATCATTACCTCAGAGAGATGTAATGTGCCTTTTTAAATATTTGATAGATTTCCCTCCAAAAAGTTTTCTCATGCATCCCCATTAGTACTTGATATATCAATTTTAAAAACCTTTTCTAATTTGTATGCTTTTCCTTAAATATGAATGAGGTGGAGCATTTTTAATATGTCTTGTGGTCTTTTTTGTGAATTGCCACTTTATGTTCTTTGCCTATTTTTTCATTCAATTTTATATTTTTTCTTAGTGATTTATAAAAATTCTTTGTATTTTAAGAAAAACTTCCATTAAATGTGTTGCAACTGTTTTCTCAGTTTGTCATCTGTCATTGTGTATAATTTAGCCAAACAGAAGTTTTATATATTTATATACTCACATTTGTTTATCTTTTTTATATGGCTTCAGGCTTCGCCATCCTATATTATATAAAATCTAAACCCAACAAAATCTATGTTTTCTTCTAATATATTTATGGTTTCAATTTTTATACTTAAGTCTTTGATCGATCTAGACTATTTTGATGACAGGATTCGTCTTTAATCTTCTCAGTGACACTATGAGTTAAGTATTATTCCCATTTTATAAATCTCCACTTTACCAATGGTAAAAGAAAGGATCTGACATGGAAGTAATTTTCTGACTATTTGCTTTGAGTATTGGAGCCTAGATTTACTATGTGGCCTCCAAAAATATGTAGCCAGTTATAATTTCCTTTTACAATAGCAAATATTGTTCTTTTAGCAGATACTGTGCCCTGTTGAAGGCTCTTCCTACAAATAGGGAATACTTTTTAGTGGAACATTGTCATTGTAGTTAATGCCTTATTTCCTGCATCTATAAATTGAGAATAATAAGTCAGCTGTCCTAGTACACATAAGAAAATTAGGCAGTAAATCTACAGGTAGAGCACATGTCTGTATTGGGATGCTGTGGGATGGGTAAGTGTTTGTGGAAGTTTTAAGCAGGTCTGTAAGTGTAAGAGTCTTTCTTTGGAATGTGCACACATTACCATTGTATCTGAAGTCAGATCAGAAGTCCTCACTCATTGTCTTGTCAGGGGAACCTACATGTGCTTTTTCACCTGTAACTTCATTTTAGTTTAACTCTTGCCTGTGGACTGTTCTGAGGTTTAGAACATTTTTTAGCTCTTTTGCTCTGTCTCTCTTGGGCCATCCAAATACCCTAGGGTGTATTAAGATAATCATAAAAAAGATACACAATTGCTTTTTTCCACTATTCCTAATGGAAAAAAAATTAACAATACCTATTCACAGATTGAAATTTTGGTTTTTAAAAATCCTCTGAACTTCCAAAGGAGAAAGTCATTTTAGAATTCTCCTATGTTTTCCATGGTCTTCAGTCTCTATGTTTGGGTTTGTTTATTGGGAAGAGCTGCAGGAAATGTGACCTGTTATGACTTCAGGAGAGGAAAGTGTTATTAACCGAAATGCTTGGTTCTGCATTTAAAGCCATTATTAATAAAAGTTGTGGAATGATGAGAGTTGGGCATCCATGTCAATTTTTTAATGTCCTGGAAATCACTGGTTGTGTTGCAAGTGCTTAAAATTTGTAATTACCTAGACTCATATGACAGACGGAACTGGAAATCAAATTAAGTGGCTGCCTTCTCTTACGATGCTAAATAATCTCTAGCTTAAGACAAGATTGCCTTTTTCCTTCCTAAAAAAAGGCACAAACAATGACAGCCCAAAATAGCTATTTAGTCAGAACTGACGACACTTTCTGAATGCTTGTCATTAAGAGAGAAATAGAAAATCCTGCTTTTCTTTTTCCTTTAATTTCTCTCCCTTAAATACCTTGCTTTCTCCTGAAGCTGCCCAGGAGAAATGCCCAGTGGCTCTGACAGTGCCTCAGCACCACTACAGGCTCCAGAGGGGAGGTGGCTTATGCAAAACATATTAAAGAAAAATCCTAAAAGTCACTGCAGCTTTTTCTAGTGAGTTATGCTGATCTTCCCTGTTGCTGTAAGCTGATGGGGAACGTCATGGCAAAGACAAACCACTCTTTTTCCTCCTACTATTTTTGCTGCAGTGAGAACTGTTCATTTCTGCTTACATTTCGCCAGATAGCTTTAGAATTCTAGCTGAGCATTAGGGCTTCCTAAGGCTGGAAATAAGAGTTTAGAACGTTACATTGTACTTTGTCCTTTCGACTCAGTAAAAACTGAGTTAATTTGCAGCATCCGGTGCCTGAGAGGAATGACAACAGACAGTAGAATCTGACGATGTTTTTGAATTAAGTTTTTTTTTTCCCCCTTATGGATTCATGGGGGCAGAAGCTTTTATTTTTCTCTCTGGTTCTCTCCCTTACAGAACCAGCTGAACATATTACATTCAGCAGCAGTAGCTACTGAATCTTTAGTTATGTTATATCCTGGAATCTTCTGTCTTCGTTCCAATCCCATCTTCTTCTATCGATTGTCATTTATCAGCAAAGGTTAGTTTTGGAAAATTGGATGCATTTGTTAGTGAGCTTCGCAACTTTAGATATCCCTGGAAGATGTAACAGAAATTACAGGACAGGGAAGTGAGAGAAGGTGGTACTTCTCAGCCATGTAACTGCAGATCACCCCGGGGGAACCCAGCTTACATTTTAGGGGACTTTATGAGACAGTGATCCTTTGGTCTTCGTCCTATTCCATACAGAAAAGCAGAATGAGATGTGTTTGCAGTGATTGGTAGTATTTGCCAAACAGGGTGCTGCATCATAATAGCCTGGAATATAGAGCAGAGCTCATATTAAACCTCCAAAGGGAAAAGGGTTTCCTCTTCATTTACAGTCTGCTTGATGCAATCCCTTTGTAAAGTATCTAATAGGATAACACCAGGGCTCTCCAGAAATATAAGTAACTCATTGGTTAAATTTCAATTCTTCACCTTTCCCCCCCCTCCTTCCTGGGTGAGCTCATTCCCCCCTCCCGTTTTTTTTTTTTTTTTTTTTTAACCCAGTGATTTAAAATGCTAGAAGGAAAGGCAACTGAAGTCTTAACTTTCAGCTGCTGAATTCTCGGCTAATTGAAATTACTGGGCACAATGCTATATATAGCCAATGAAGAGATTTTGAGCCCTCACTCAGTGCCTTCAAGACATGTCGTTTTGTAGTCAGAGAAAACAGAGATCAATGCATTTTCAAACTGACAGAGGGAACGGATGCTCCTTAGTAGCACATGCCCAGGATCGTGTGTGTGGGGCTTGCGCTGTGCTGAGAAGCTGAATACCGGTCCATATGCTCCTTATTTACTGCAATGTTCTTTGCATGTTACTGTGCACTCCGGACTAACGTGAAGGTAAGAGGAGGCGAGTCGGCAACTGGGCACAATATACATGTTAAATCAGCTGCAGAAAATGTCTACCTCGTGTAGCTTCAGGACTTTTCAGATTGCTGGCTGAGCAGGCAGATTATTACAGGTGGTTGCAAGGGCTTTGTTTTATTGTTGCCGTGCAGCCTCGCTGGGGGAGCATGTTGGAACGCTGCTGTGAAGTGACCTTCAGGTTTAACTGTTTGCAATTCAGGTTCACGCTCACACTTGGGGGGTGGAGTGGGGGGGAGGAAAAGATGAAAATTATTTAGGTAGGCCAGAACCAAGAAATCAGAGAAGGTAAAAAGCCATGGAGTGTGCTTCAGATTAGGATTTAAAGTCTTTCTTTTAAAAAGTGCCGTGAGCCGCCTGCATTCATGCAGCTTAATTGTTTAAGAGCTGGGGATTAAATTTAGTGGCTGTAATGGCATTAGGATGTGATCTGTGGGATACCTGACCATTCTGTTCATATAAACAAATTATTATCATTGGAAGTTGGTGATATTGATCGTACAAATTCTCAGCGCTCACTGGGCTGCTTGCTCAGGCTGAGTGGGCACCACTGCCCCGGCGTTGTCACCCCATTGACATTCACTTGCTGTAGCTAATGAGCATCCGAAGTTGAGCTTAAGTTTGGGAGATTTACCCCTTGTCTGGAAGGACGTTGTTATTATTGGAGAGGTTTTCTGACACCGTGTTCATTGAGAACTGAGCCAGACACACAGGCCAGCTGTGGAATTCCAGGTGCATAATTTAAGTGAATTATATACTCTGTTAGCAGTTTGAACTTGTATTTCTTACTGAAGAAAGACCAAAAGGAAAGTGATTGCCTTTCAGAAAAAATGTAAAAGGCAATTAAGACTTCATACCTAAAATAGAAATCTCAAAAAAAAAGTCAATGTAAAGTGTTTTCCCCTTTTATTTTACTGCGGGAGTATTTTAATGTGTCTGGGCACTAAAGTTTCCTTTTCTGTGTTTACAAGTTTTATTAAAGAACTCCCTGCTGCTCACTCTTTTGTAAGCCTTTTTTGTTTTCTATTTGAATGTCAAACAGGTAGTATTTATGTTTTGATGACCAATTCTTTTACAACTACAGCCTGGAAGCATTCTGTGGATCATTTTGCAGAGTTCTACAGAATTTACTTTCTACTACTTTTAAGATTAACTTCAACAGTCAATTTTTTCCATGCCTATGATGGATATAGTAAACAACATGAAAAGAAATATTTAAAAAGCTAGAGAGTGTGCCCAGATATCAACTTGGATTTCTGCATCACCACCTTCTGTTCCAAACTATTCGTATGGCATACATTGTTTTGTAAACTCAATGAATTGTAAATGTTTTCTCTCCTCATCTTTTTTGAAGGAGAAACATGCTTTTTTTCAGATAAATATCCATATATAATTTAGATTAAGGGATAATGATTGTTTTGATATTTCATTGTTATATTTCAGAAGTACAAGAAAACCTGAGTCCAAAGTTCCTTTGATATGGGTTGTGGGAAATCCCTTTTTTTTTTTTTTTTACCTATTAACTACTATCAGTGGTCTTTGTGGGCTTAGCTTTAAATTTTTCTCATTTAAGTTCATAAGCAAGAGAATGAAAAGAGTTTTACCAAATATATCTTAATTCAGATGACTTTTGGATAATAAATTCTTAGTACTTTGGCAAATCTGTACTCTAATATAATACCTCTGATACATTAATCAATAGAAACTCAGACCACATACATTGCCACATACAGCATATCTAACCTTGCTTTGAGTAGGTTAACTTGAACTTTAAATATGCCTATGCCTTTCAATAATTAGCTCTTGTACTTTCTTGCATACTTCATAATTTTGTAAGGTTATCTTTTCCTTCTGAGATAGCAAGTTTTGCAGAAGAGTTTGCAGATCACTTGGGGTCTGATATTTTACCAAGTTGGTGCAATAAAGTCTTACATGATATTTTTATTTTTAACTTTTGATTTATGTTATTATACATTTTAAAAGTATTTGATTTTATTTCTGTTGTGCCCAAAATTACTTATTTGCTCAGCTATGGTAAAGTCTCTTTTATAGTGTGTAGCTTCTCATGTTGCCATGATTTAACATGATTGGTGTTACAGTGACCCAAAACTTTAAGGCGGTTAAAATTCAAAGGAAAGCAAAATCTCTTGCTTATGTTATTCTGCACAGAAAAAGCCCCTGATGTCACAGTCTTTTATTCTAGAATGATTGTTTTGTTAATTGAACCTTTATAATATAGTACAGTGAAAAAGATTTTATGGGAGTGGTATGTTTTAATGTATTTCATGTATGTTTTTATGTAATAATCAAGGCGTTAAATCAGGGCATTAATACACATACATACAGACATCAGAATGTGACTCATGGGTCACTATTTATTCATTAATCTACCAAAAAATTTCTGAAGGACAGCTATGATTTATGCACTGTGCTTGTCTGGGAAACTAAGATCAATAGAAAACAGTCCTTGCTCTCAAGAAGCTTCCAGTCTTGGAAAGGACACAAACATGTAAACTAATAAGTGGTTTGAAATATTATAGGACCAGTAATGGACATCTATGCAGGGCATTATAGGGACAAAACAAAACAGAATACTGGCCAATTTTACATGGACTTGTCACGAAAGTTTTCACTGTGAAGTCACCTCAGACTTGAATCTTGACAGCTAATGGAGTTTTGCCAAGCAGCCTGGAGTGAGGAAGGCGTGCCTGGTGGAGGGAATGACAAAAGCATGGAACACTTTGGAGAGCTGCAAATAGTTGAAATGGATGGAGAGTAGGGTCTTGCAAGGCTGAACATGAACTACTAGAGTAAAACAAATAAATGGGAGCTAAAGCCAGGGCTGTGAGAACTGGCTGAGCCACCATCACAATCTGACTCTTTAGAGATTGTGTTAATTTGCCACCTATTTCTAGAAGGAGAACTTTCGACAGAAGGAAAAGAAATGAAAACTTCTAGACAGAGGGTATTATTTATGTTGTATGTTTTCGTGTTAGCGTTAGGTTGTTGAGTTTGATGAACATTCATATCATATTGGCTTGGGTTTATCTTTTAACGTTTTAAAGAATATGATTAGAGCAATTTAATCTGAGTGTGGCCACACAAAAGGAGCAATCTGATCATTACATAGATGTATAATTCCTCTTCCATCTCAAATTGCTTATGTTGTACATAAAGTACCTCTTGGATAAGAAAACATATAGGAAGTTTGTTGCACCAGATGTCTATCTTGTCTATAGAAATGGCTCTATTTTAGAAAGTAATGATATTGATGATAATAACTTACATCTAGGTGATACCTTTTACTTTTCTAAATAATTTTATGTTCCTCATCTCATTATTTCCCTCCTTTCATCTTGCTACTGTAGACACACCCATATATACTTGTGAGTCTACAATACCTGAAATATGAATGGCAGGTATTAGACCCATTTCACAGATAAGAAAACTAGGTAGAGAAAGGAAATGGTCAGTTACTCTGTTCCACAGTGTGTCAGAAGTAGACCTAATATAAGGCTCAGGCCTCTTGACCCTTGATTTACTGCTCATTCTAGTAAATCCTGCTGCCTACCCCATAGATCCAAGAATTCTGCTCTTAATTTTGAAATTCCTTGAGGGTAAATATAAGAGCTCTTTGGAAAAAGAGCATAGCAGAATGATTTTAAAGTGTGGGTTTTGGGGATTACAAAAGAACTATGTTTAGGTATATCTTCCCCATTTATTTATACAAATTTTGTGTATAAGAAACTTTCTTAACCTACCTGAAGTTCAGTATTTTTATCTATAAAATAAGGATAATGATAGCTCTTAGGGATTATTAGAATTATGTGAAATAAGGCATGTAAACACTGTAAAAAAAGTTCTTAGAATATAGTAAATGCTCAATTAATTTAATTCTTAATTGATAAAATTGAGGCCACCAAATAGGAGTAATGTGTAAACTCTCTGGGACTGAGAGTTCAGTTCGTTTTGTTCATATCTATATCATCAGCATCAAGAACAGCACCAAGGGCATAGTAGGTGCTCAGTAAATATTTGTTAAATGATTGTATTAGCTAAGTCCCAGATTTCTTTTTATTACTTAATCAGCTTCTTCCCAGATTTATTTACCTTAATGCTTGTTAAATTATTATGAGAGAAAGGAAAAATGAAACCACAGATTTGAAAGTCATATAGGCTTGGGTTTGAATACTGGATTTGGCGATCACAAACCACTTGCACTCAGTCACATCCTCTGGATCTGTACAGCCAGATTTGTAAAGCTAAGTTGGAGAGAATCAATAATTCAAACTAAAACAATTTGTTATATGCCTAAACACCCTAGAATTCAGACATTCATCATGCTCATTTCTACCAGGTTTATTCAGTGAAGTTGCTTTTTTCCAAACACCCCATGGTTTTCTGCCTCTGAGCATTTGCTAGAATTGTTTCTTGCAATGGGTATCCCTTCTCTGCATGGTCATGCTTGTCTAAAGTCTATCCTTCCTTTAAAAAATAGTACAAGGTGTCTTCCAAGAAGTTGACCCCAGCCACACTAATTCCCTTACTTTATTCCCCCTTTGATTTTGTAAGTGCAATTTCTCCATCTTTCATGGCAATAAATCTTATATTGCCTTATGCCATCATTTGCATTATTATCTTGCATTGCTAGCTATTTTTTTATGTTTGGGTATTGCCTCACTCCAAGTAGATTTTAAGCACTTTGAGGACAGGAACTGTATACTATTTTCTTCATTATTTTTAGTTTGTTTGTATTTTAAGAATGCAAAAAATGATTGATGGACTGATTGAAAGGGAAACTTGCAGAAACTCTGTCTCCTTATGCTGCTGACACCTACTCTTTGCTAGATTCTATGATAGTCCCACATATTGATGCTTTTAATAAACATTATTTGCTGTAGACAGGGCTTGGAATCATGAATCAGAATGTGTAGACAGTTTATATAACACCTATAGCTCTCCAAATCAGGGGTGATCCCTCTCAGGGTTCCAGTTGAATAATCGTCTCTTTTAGGAGGTCAATAATGTATTAGTCCCTCACTGGGCCCCTATGTGATGGCATCCAAATGGTTGTGAGCCTACTCAGTGTATTGGGTTTATAATACCTAAGCCTACTCAAAATATTGGATTTATAATTTCTAATGAGGCTCTTTAATTCAAAACAAAAAAATTTACAAAAAATTGATAAAGAATACAATAGCAAAATGAACAATGGCAATAATAGCTACCATTTTCAGGCTCTTGGCATGAGCCATGGACTACACCAATAACTTTGCACACACTCTCTCAAAACGCTTTTCAGTGACCTAGGAGGCAAACATCACCATCATCATCATTATTTTGTAGATGAGGAAGACTAAAGTTTAAGGAACAAAAGTAATTTGCCTAATATTACACAAATATTAGATGCCTATGAAGCCAGCATTTAAATCAGGTCTGTTCCACTCTAAACCTTTTAAAAACCTTCCTAAATAGATAATATAGATATGTGAACTATAATTAATGTGTCATAGAGACCTCAAATCTTTTTTTTAAATAAAGTAAGGAATTAAGTAAATAATATAACTGTGTATATTTTACTGAGTATGAGTTTACTGTTTCTTCTCTTCTTTCTAATAAATGATGGTTACAGTCAGAGCATGAGGTTTTCTTCTGTATTCTACATTCATTCATTCACCAAATATTTAATGAGCATCTATTATGTGTCAGGCACTGACCTAGTTGCTAAAAATACCAGGTGGAATAAAATAGACGATAATCCTTATCCTTATAAAATTTATATGCTTGTAAGGTAAGCAGACAATAAAAAACACAGTTAAGTAAAATATATAGTATAGATAATAAATGCTAAGAAGAAAAACAAAACATGGAAGGACCACCAATCAAAAGTGTGAATGTGGGAAGGGGTTGAAGTTACAGTTTTAGATAAAGTGGTTAGTGAGGGTCTCACTAGGAAGGTGACTTTTGAGGAAAGACCTAAAGGATGTGAAGGGATTAACCATGTAGGAAAAGGTAACAGAAAGGGCAAAGGCCCTGAGGTGGCATTTTAAGGAATGTCTAGCAGGCCAGTGTGACTAGCAAGAGAAAGGTCAAGAGAGTGTCAAAGTGAGCAGATCATGTAAAGCTTTATAGGTTTGGCTTCTTTCAGTGAAGGGAAGCCAGTAGGGTTTTAAGCAGAGGAGTCGCAAGGTCACTCAGGCTGCTGTGTTTAAGAGACTTTAAGGGGACAAGGGTTGGCACAGGGAGACCAATTAGAACTTCTTGTGATAATCCAGGTGAAAGATGTTGATAGTTGGGATCAGGTTGGTGTCAGTAAGACTGGGGACAAGTTGTCCAGTTCTGTATATAATTTTACTTTTGGATATTTATCTTCTTCTTTGTCTTTTCCTGCCCTGATACCAAGTTCTCCTCAGCTGTGGGGTACTGGTTCTCAGCTCTTCTGTATTTGATCAGTATGAATTAGAGAAAAACTGCTTTGAGTTGTGGTTGCCATTGCAGCTTTAGTGCTTTTTAATCCTGTGAACATTTTGAAGGGTAGATTACCCAAGACTAATGTCATAAATGTGCATTCAAGCCTTCATTTTATTTTTGGCCTAAAAATCTTCTGATCCTCAGGGGACCCCACCGTAGTTCTGAAATAAGTCTACTCTAAGCTACTAGAGGGCAGGGATCATGTCTTACAGATTTTATATCCCCATTACCTTGCATGTGACAAAAGATCAATAAATATTTGCTGAATGAATGACTGTTAGCTGCTCAAAGAGCTGGATGTATTTTGCAGACTGCATCTTTGGATTAGCTATGGTACCACCAAATATGAATAGATATACAACAAGGAGAATGAATTTTGCTTTCAACAAATTTCTTCTCTAATGGCAAATTATTGCCTCTTGTATGACAGTATTTCTCCAACATCAGAATCTCTGGGAATCTGGAAAAGACCCTAGGTAATTCTTATCATAAGACAAATTTGGGAATTACTGTCTTACAGCTTATGTTTGGAATTAAAGCAGTGAGTCAGCAAGTTTGTTGAGAAACTGTTATGTGTTAATATTTGTCTGAGTAACATATATAGCCAAAGTATTTAAAACTTTCTGGACTGCAATCCATAAAGAATATAAATTAAAAATTGCAACTCTGTACAAGTTTCACAAAGCGGTACTTAACTTTACCAAAAGCTACGCATTTTGATATTTTCTGTTCTATTTTAACCTTTTAAAAATTTGTTTCTTTTCTATAGTTTTGGTCAACATTTACTAAATGTTTTATAATCATAAAATGGTTGAGGAAATATAATTTATACTGACTAATTTAAAACTGATTTCTTCTTTTACCTTTATTAATGAATTTGAAAGAGTACAGAATGGGCCACAAGTCACAATTTGAAAAACACTGTAATATGTTCCCTGCTTTGAGGAACATACAGCCTCAGTTAGGAATATGCAAGTAAAAGATGACAAATTACAACAGTCAGTCAGCACTAAGCAGAAAACGTGTGGAAGTCCTGCACTAAGCACAGGGAGGCTATCCATATAGCCTGGGCCATTTACCGTGTAGTATCCTCATTTGGGAATTCATGGTTCAGCACTTACTTCCCTGGCACTGGCCCTTGAGGTTTCACCTAACCATCTACACAGCTCAGCATGCCTAATAGCAATAGCTAGTGTTTATAGAGTGCGTATGATGTGTCAGGCACTGTTCAAAGTACTTCATTCATTTAATTTTCCCAGTAACCCTAAGAGAAGTTTGATTATTAAACCCATTTTACAGGTAAAGGGGCCCAGTCCCAGAGGTTTAGTTATCCAGGGCCACATAGCCAGTAACTTACAGTACCAGGATAAATGCCAGACACAGGAACCAGTGCTCAGGACAGGCCAGTACCTGGACGCACACCTCCTTTACTCTTGACTTTTGCTCTGGTACTTGGTACTCTGGCTTTTGACTCCTGTCTCCAAACAGGCTGCTCTGCATCTCCTTATTTTCAATAACTCTGTTGAGCTGTCCTCTGGCTTGTTAGATTTAGCATCTGATACAGATCCCAGTGTCCCCTGATTTGGTTGTATCATAGTTTCTTCCATTAGCCAGAAGAATTCCCATGGGCCTGGTAACCTGTACCCTCCCATGAATCTGGGGGTGCTTATACTGAAGACACATTAATAACTAACTGAAGTACAGGCACCCTTTGAAAGAGGCCTATTTGCTCAAATCTGCACCTTTTATTAGTGCAGTAAATAAGGTAAAAAAACTCCCCAGGATAAATTGGTATTGCTTGGAGAACCTAGCTCTTGAGAATTGAAAAGGGAAGGATGAACAATAAAACAAGGAGACATTTGACCCTGAGAAGGTCTGGCCCTAAATATTTCTCAAATATAAACTAAATCTTTTCTTTTTGTTTAGACTCATAAAAGACTTTGGCACTTTCAAAATAGGCAGAATTTAATTGAAAGACGCTGAGGGAATATCTTTTTTTAAAAATGAAAGTTAGATGAATAGCAGGGGACAAATATTGAGTCATTTTATTTACTTATTATTTAGTTTCTAATGGGTATACTTAGATTTACATATTCTTTTAAAAATTATACATAGATTTATTTATTTTTAAAGAGCTACCTAGATTTATTTATTTTTTTAAGGTTGTACCTAGATTCAAAGAGGAAAGTGAGGCCAAGCGGTATGCAGTGAGCCTGGAAGGAAAGGAATAAGGTAGATTTCTGAAGTGAATCCCTGAATCTTTTTGGAGACTTGTGCATGTGTGTTGGATGTTTAGTCAATTAATTTATAATGCACACTCTTTCAAACTCTTTAGGAAAAGTAAATTTAGGAATCAGTTATAATGGTATGCATTGTAGCTCAACTGTTTTTAAGATTATAATAGTAATATATGCTCATTATAGAAATTATGTAAATACAAAGAAGGACAAAAATTTATATTTGCTCATAACCTTGAAACTCATGTATAAAAGTTCTATTTTCTTTTCACTTTTCCTTATGTATGTGTATATGTGTGTGTTTATGAATGTGATGTGTTATGTGTGTAAGATATCCAGGATTAATTATTTGTACCCTGTGTTTGCACTCAATACCGTAATCATAAAAACATTCTCATGTCATTAATAATTCTTCATAAGCATCTTTTAAAATGGCTGCATAAGAGGGAAACTTTTTTTTTGAAAAGTAAATAAATAAAGGTAGGCAGGGACCGAAAGCATTGTTTTTCTCAGACGATTGCTTTTCAGCAGAGGATAAAAAGTTTTCAAGTGTAACCTTGGAATAGCTTTAGAATGAGATACAGATTGGAAAAAATATACGGTGAGTCTGAGTTTCAAAAGGATCATTGCCATTGAACTTCAAACAGGGAAAATATGTATACTTAATGCAAATCTATTTCTCTAGCTAGTCCCCTAACACTTTTATACCCACACCACCAAATAATGTGCTTTGAGCTGTTTGTGTGAGTGTGTGTGAGTGTGTGTGTGTGTGTGTGAGTGTGTGTGTGTGGCTATTTTAAAAAGAAGCCAACCAGACAACTTCCTTATTATTACTATCTCCTATGCATTTAGAGTAGAAACATTGAAATTATTTTTAACTCTCCAGCCCCAGTGGATATATAATCAGTTCACAAATCCTTGGAATGATTTCTTCTACTTCTGTGTCTTTCTACCTCTCGTCCCTCAGTGAGGGCTCTCATTATCTCTCACCGCATTGCCACAGGCACATCCTGACTGGCTTTTCTATTCTCCCTCTGTTTCCCTTCTAAATGTGTCTTCCCCATGGTGGCACCAAACTTATTTTTCTAAAACACAGAAAAGAACTGGCTATCCATATCTCTACTCAAGAACTTTCTGTGTTTCCCATTGCCCTCAAAATTATTCATCCCCATAGTATGGCCTCAACCACCTTTCCATCATTTACCTCCTTGTAGACACCACTTACACTCAACATAGGCAGCCAAAACCCATTCCAGCCATGTCTCAATCCACTGCTCATGACATAGAGGAGATGTGGAAAAATTGATATTTAGTGGAAAACCTAGGTTTGAAATCCATCTCCACTTAGAAAATAGTCTACTACACTTCTAGGTGAATAAATCAGTTTTTCCGATGTTTAATTTCTAATGTCTTAGTTGAGATGATAATCATAACATCCCTCTAGTATCATGAACGAGGCTCAAAGATACTCAGGATCCATTAAGAAGATGTTGAAATATTTTAAAGAAGTCAGTGAAACACCAACTGAAGCGGTGAAGAAAGTTGCTTTAAACTTTGTAGTTGTTGTGAATTTGTGTAGCTGATGATTCCCTTATGATATATTTTGAATCCAGGGGACATATGCTAGGACCAAATTCCTTTCTAAAATTTTGTAGTTCATAAGATAGTGACTATAAAACAACGTTTAGTCTTATTGTTGAGGAGGTGAGAAAAATCACCCTCAGTATCTGTAGTTACACATCTCCCAGCCAATATCTCTACATGATATACAGTCTCAGTGAACTAAATATGAAACCCTAAAAAATTCTTGGGAAACCAACCACAAGATTTGCATAATTGTTTCCTTAGTGGGCAGAAGTCTTTAATCCTGAAAATATTTTGATTAATTATAAAATAATGAAGGGAATTAAACCTTTTAATTAATATTTTGTGTTCTATAATAATTACATATATTTGGTAGTGTATGTACTTATATTTTAAAAGAGATTTGCTAGATTAAAGTATTTAACACATTACTTTTAGAATGTCAAGGAATTGATTTTGACTTGAGATTTTAAGGTGAAAGATATACAGAATCATACCATTTGTGAATTACATTGAAACATATAATAAAGCTTAAAACTCCCCATATTTTAAGTTTTATTTATGAGATATAAAAGAATTATTTAAGTACTTGGGAAGGTTTGTTATTCAGATAAAGTACTTTAAAGGAAATTTAATATAGTAAATTTATAAATTCAGGTTAAATTTGTTTAAGGGGAATTTAATTAAGTCATAAAAACTTTTAAAATGGTGATTGTAAAAATCTTGCTTGATTTATAGATAGAACAGTACACTTATAAACTGAACTTAAGAAGTTAAGTAGAAGCTAGGCTTTTGAATTTATAACTTAAAAAATTAAGTATTAATTTTGTAAACCAAGAGAGCTCCGAATAATCTTTTCTGTACACAAAAGATGCCTTTAAACAGCACCAAAACACACTCACTGCACCTTGTATGGTTGTTACAAAGCATGAACAGAATATGAAAACAGGACTTCCCTGGTGGTGCAGTGGCTAAGAATCCACCTGCCAATACAGAGGACACGAGTTAGATCCCTGGTCTGGGAAGATCCCACATGCCACGGAGCAACAAAGCCCATGCGCCACAACTACTGAGCCTGCGCTCTAGAGCCCACGAGCCATAGCTACTGAGCCCATGAGCCATAGCTACTGAGCCCGCACGCCACAACTACTTAAGCCCGCAGGCCTAGAGCCCGTGCTCCACAAGAGAAGCCACTGCAATGAGAGGCCTGCACATTACAACGAAGAGTAGCCCCCGCTCACCGTGACTAGAGAAAGCCTGCGCACAGCAACAAAGACACAACGCAGCCAAAAATAAAAAATATATATATATAAAAATAAATAAAAAAAAATAAAAATAAAAGAATATGAAAACACTCTGTAAATTATAGAACACTATAAAAATATTTGTCATTATTTTTCCTTCTAATTGTTTAGAAAGGTATTTGCCTTTTCTTTCCCCTACATAATAACTGTGCAGTCCATCTGGACCCTGCCAGTTCTTATCTTCTCCCAGATGAAACTTCTCTGTTTCCTATCTTTCATTATTTTGTATTACTTTGTTTTATTAGTGTACCACTTGTTATACTTTGTATTACTCTTCTAGCACTTTGTATTAATAGTGTAACATGTATCCCTTATATTGGAGGTGTTTATTCTTATTTGTTTTCTTTACTAGAACATGAATTCCATATCTTCTTCAGTTCATTTTTAAAGCAAACATTAATTGAGTCTCCCTTTTGTGCTAAACACGATATTCTGTATGAGGAACAGAGGCATTATTAAGAAATGGTATCTATGTCTGTGTGTTTTAGGTAATGGATTATTGAATTTAATTTGACATAAAATCATTCTGTCTGAAGAAAATTCTATATTAAAACTTTTAGAGAAGCATTTGATTAGTTCAAAAAATTCTGTTATTGCAAATAGCAGATAAGAAAAGTTCAAAATAAATAAAAATTTAAATTTCACCAGTGCAGTGAAAAACAGTCACATTTTCCCTTAGATCTAAAACATCATTTCAGTGCAGATACGCAAGTTAGAAGATAGTTTTACAAAATGACTGGAGCGGTGGAGACTGGGGGGTGGGTGGAGACTGCTGAGACAGAACTGTTGATGTGTAATGAGGGTCACTCATTCAGGGTGCCTGCGCA
The DNA here is from genome assembly GCF_965194825.1 of Balaenoptera physalus. Taxonomy (NCBI): domain Eukaryota; kingdom Metazoa; phylum Chordata; class Mammalia; order Artiodactyla; family Balaenopteridae; genus Balaenoptera; species Balaenoptera physalus. The sequence goes on from NC_138889.1 coordinate 50,871,287, forward strand.
TTCTCATTACATAGACTCTGCTGCCCACCTCCCACTCCTTTCCTCCTTCCGGTTCACCACAGTCAGCAAGACTGTTTTCTCTTTCCTTTAGTCCAGCAGTCAATAACATTGATTTTTGCAGCACTAGGTGATTCTCACCTCTTCTCTCATTATCCCCTCCTTCAGGGCTAAACAAAGCCAAGTTCCCTGGGGTGCACCACAGTCTGCAGAGTCTTAAAACAGAAACGGCTAGAGGCAGGATGTAGAGCTTTGGCTGGGTGGGAGGGATGGTCAGTGCCATAAATTCCTCAGGAATATCCTGCGCAGAATATTTTTGACACAGTCTTAAGTAGGGGATAATATATCCTCCAGAGAAAAAGAGCATGCACAATGTCTGTCTTCTTCACAGCAGTTCCACTGAGTAGGCTGAGGGGGGGAAAGCCCTGAGGTCCTACTTCCATGTGTAATTGTTACTGAACCTATTCAGATACTTTTCCTGGGGAGGAGACCAACTAATGGGAGTGAGTCAAAAGAGCAGCAATACATAACAGGGCCGTGGATGGCCACTGTGCTGCAGAAGAAAAGAAGGAATTTACTCAGTGAGTGCTTACTCTGTGCTGGGAATGTCCTCATCTTTATTTTAATCCTTGTAACAACCCTGTCAGGTATTGTTACTGCCCTCATTTAACAGACTGTAAAACTGCAACTTAGAGAGGCACATTAATGTGCCCAAGTCACATTCAAGAAGATGACAGAGCCAGTCTTTCCCATATATACCATACTGCTTTGCAGAGCTCCTGCATTTTCTTCTTGAGTGTTCATACAAAAGCTTCAATGATCAGAAAGAGTGGAAACATGGCTACTTTGTTTAAAGATGAAGGGGAAACTGTTGGGATTTGTTTTGATTTAGTAGTCTTGGGAAGGAATGATAGAGAGGGTTTTGTTGTCTAGCCAAGAGGAAAACCAACTGAGAGAGATAAGCTTCAAGTACTGTTTCGGAAAGAATTGTCCCAGGCTTGTGAAAAGGTGCCTAGATGCAGGGCTTTAATGGTCAGAAGAGGAATTTCGGGTTGCAGGACTATTCAGACTACAATGCTCTGGAATTTTATGTGACCAAGCAGGGTTAGCTCTAGTAACCCTGCTTCTTAAATATCGCAACCCTTGGTTTGAATTCTTTCTCTATCTCTTTCCAGCTGTGTGAGCCTGAGCTAATTATTTAGCCCATCTTAGCCTTAGTTTCCTCATCCATAAAATGGGGTGCTAATGGCTATCACATAGACATAGATTCTTCTGTACAACTTAACATGTGCTAATATTTACAAGCCCTTCAAAGTGTCTTATACATAAGGGAAATTGAGTCAATGGTAGATTCCTTCCTTCTTCAGGGATGTCCAACCCCATCCCCCCAACATAATGTGAAAGTGAAACCCCAGTCTTCCTTTCTGCTGAGGTATAAGTAAGGGCAATGTTACTACTCCAAGGAGACACACCTTAGGAAACAAAGCCTTGACAATTGACATCAAATTCAATGAAAACAATTAATTTCAAACCTAATTTCATGTAGTGGAGGAATGTGGGTGTCCCTAGAGCTGTCTAGAAGTTTCTGAAGATACACCCTAGAGCTGTGCTGTCCAAGAGAATAGCCACTAGTCACATGTGGCTGCTGGGCCCTTGAAATGTGGCTAGTTTGAATTGAGATGCATTATTAATCAGTGTAATATATATTTGATTTTTGAAGACTTAGTATGGAGAAAAAAGTAAACTATCTCAATAAATTTTTTCTTGGTTATATTTCAAAATTATAATATTTTGGATCTGTAGAGTTAAATAAAATATAGTATTAAGATTAATTTTTTCCATTTTACTCTGTTCAGTGTGACTACTAGGGATTTTTAAACTACATATATGGCTCACATTTTGGTTCTCATTATATTTCTCTTGGGCAATGCTGACCTAGAGGCTAATGTGTAACTCATTCTTCCCATGGTTAATCAGATGCTTGATCAAGGTATTCTACAACCAGTGTGGATAGCAGTCTTTCTCCCTATCTAGGCTTTGAGATGGATGGATAGGACTCCTTCCAGCCCTGTGGTTCTAGGATCTTAATACAATCATTCAATGTTAGACTTAAAAAGGAACTTAGAGAGTCCAAGTTTCAACTCTCAGCTGAGGTCCAGAGAGGTTAAGTGACTTGTACAGACTGCTAATGCCCAGTACTTTTTCCATTAAAATGCACTGCTTCTCAAATGCATGACCACTTTTCCCAATGAACTTAAATGTGTATACCATCTTGGGAGAATACAAACCCTGCCATTTGGGTGCAGGCCTGTTTCCTTGGAATAGAAAACTGTCTCCTCTGTCCTGTTCTGATGTGGTCCCAGTGGAGAATTCCTATTTGACCTTCAAAAATCATATACTAGTTTAACCTCCTTAGTGAATCCTTCCTGCCCCAGGCAAAATTAGTCACCTTCCGCTCTTCCTTGTCTATAATGCTCTATTTTAGCTCCAAACAAACTCTGTGGTATTGACTTACTTACATATAAACCCCTTAAGGCAAAGTGCTTGTTTTGGGGGCCCAACATTGAGTGTATGGTAAGCCCGCAGTAAATATTTATTGAATTGAACTGTTTTTTGAACATTGCCACAGATTCCCCTTTACATTCTTATTTATGTTATTCTGTAAGCCACAGTCTATATAGTCTATGCAAATTGGGGAAAAAACCCCACAACCAACTCTCTCCATCTCTGTCTCTGTCTCTGTGTGTGTGTGTGTGTGTGTGTGTGTGTGTGTGTGTGCACAAGTTTTTAATTATCCGTACTTGCCAAAATGCTATCATGTGTTGGAAATGCCATTCCTTAACACTTATCTACATCTCCCAGTTAGTCATATGTTGAATTTCCTCATCAAAGGAATCTTCTCTATATAAATGAAGTTGGACCTGTCAGGGCGGATTGAGTAGGCCTGAAGAAGCCATGATTCAGACAATCTCATTTCCATGAGGTATGCTTTAAATGCCACATCTTCAGTCAGCAGTTAGTCTCCCATGAAAACAAAATTTAGCTTTGTATTCCGTTTGGATTTTAAAAATGCATATTGAAGTTTGTGCTAGGAAGTGCAAATGTGTAGCCATACTAGTGATACACTTCTTTTGGCCTTTTGGCTTTCTCGAGATGAGATTTAGAAATGGCGTCATTTCCCCAGAAAATTGATTATAATTTTCCATAAGTCTTGTCTATTGATACCTTCATTTTAGCATTAAAAATCTATATTAGTTCAAAGAAGAGGAAATGAGCTTTTTTACCTTGCTGCATCTTGGATTCAGTTCCTTTCCCGCCTACTATGCAGGTATGTCAAGATAAGAGACAATCCAAACGCGTAGAAATCTGGCTGTAACCCCTTGCCCTGACTCTTCTATTTTGTTCTCACTACTGACAATTTTATTTTCCAGGCTGCAGAAGTAAGAGACCTGTACTCATACTGGTCCATCATATTCACAGTCACTGATATAAGATTTTAAATTCATATAATGGAGACTCATTTTTTTACTTATTCAACTTTTATTTATTAGACATCAACTATGTATTAGCCACAGAGGCAGGCATCTTCAGATATAATTCTTGTGTAAACCCCTGTTTCAGAGCTGAGGTAACTAAAACCAGGAGAGATTAAGTGACCTCTCCAAAGTCATTGCTTGTAAATAGTACAGCAAGCACTTAACGCTGGTCTTTACAGTGTAAAAAACTTGTGCTCTTTCTATAATACCCTACTGCTCCAGAGTATAAAAGAAACAGTGGATCATAGTGGTTAAGAAGGGGGAAATCTGGGGTCAAACTACCTAGATTTGAATCCAGATTCTACGACTTTATGGTCTTCTGATCTTGGGCATGTTACTTACTATCACTGAGCTTCCACCTTCCTTACCTGTAAAGTCTGGTTAATTACGTTACTCACTTTATGGGATTATATAAATTAATCTGTGTTACGGTTTTAGCAGAGGATATGGTATTTAGTAAGATCCCCTTAAATATTTGGTGCCGTCATCATCATCATCATCTGACTCTTCCTCCTCATAATAATTATACATACTTTTTTTAACACTTAATGATGAGTTAGCCGCTCTACTAGGTATTTTAACTGTGTTAACTCTGCTTTTCACGAGAAATCTGAGGTAGCTGGAATTACCCGTTTTTACAGATGAGGAAACTAAAACTTTCAAATGTGCAGGTACTTTTCCAAGGTAATACAGTCAGTAAGTGGTAGCACTGGAATTGGAATAAGTCTACCGAATCCCAGTCTCTTTGTGTTATGCCTTTCTGACTCGTGGGATTTCTCCCCAGCCGCCCTAAGTAGCTATCTGTTCCCTAATAGAAGCTGTTAAGGTGAGGTTCTCTTGTTAATGTTGTAGTTGGAGCCTCAGAAGGTAAGAAGTACACGAAAATTGACATGTTCCCCCCACATCTGCACAGTGATGAACTAAAACCTTGACCCACTGACTCCCACTCTTATGTACTCTTGCTAGATAAGGCTGCTCTGGTATCTGTCATCTGCACAAACCTCTATTTCATCCTCAACTGAGAACTGCCATTTCCTTCTCTGTTTCTACCAAGGTTCATATCTCTGTAGGTCTAGGTGGAAAGACCCTCACTCAGCTCTTTTAGCCTAACTTCAGTGACTTTATCTGTCAATGTATATAATTTTGGAGCCTTCAGAAACAGTCTTATTCTTCTGTGACATTGTTTTGCACTATAGAAAATTCCACCTGCAGTCCACAACCCTTTTTCAAATCTTGATTTTTCTTCTACCTCTACTATTGCTACTCTAATACAAGATGTCCTTTCTTGCTTGCTGGGACTGCTGTAATAAATTCCTGACTGGGAATTATTCTTGACCTACTTCTGACTATTTTCTTTTTTTTTTTTAACATCTTTATTGGAGTATAATTACTTTACAATGATGTGTTAGTTTCTGCTTTATAACAAAGTGAATCAGCTATACATATACATATATCCCCATATCTCCTCCCTTTTGCATCTCCCTCCCACTCTCCCTATCCCACCCTCTAGGTGGTCGCAAAGCACCAAGCTGATCTCCCTGTGCTATGTGGCTGCTTCCCACTAGCTAGCTATTTTACATTTGGTAGTGTTTATATGTCCATGCCACTCTCTCACTTTGTCCCAGCTTACCCTTCCCCCTCCCCTTGTCCTCAAGTCCATTCCCTACATCCTCATCTTTATTCCTGTCCTGCCCCTAGGTTCTTCAGAAACTTTTTTTTTTTTTTTTTTACATTCCATATATATGTGTTAGCATATGGTGTTTGTTTTTCTCTTTCTGACTTACTTCACTCTGTATGACAGACTCTAGGTCCATCCACCTCACTACAAATAACTCAATTTTGTTTCTTTTTATGGCTGAGTAATATTCCATTGTATATATGTGCCACATCTTCTGTATCCATTCATCTGTCGATGGACACTTAGGTTGCTTCCATGTCCTGGCTATTGTAAATAGAGCTGCAATGAACATTGTGGTACATGACTCTTTTTGAATTATGGTTTTCTCAGGGTATATGCCCAATAGAGGGACTGCTGGGTCGTATGGTAGTTCTATTTTTAGTTTTTTAAGGAACCTCCATACTGTTCTCCATAGTGGCTGTATCAATTTACATTCCTACCAACAGTGCAAGAGGGTTCCCTTTTCTCCACACCCTCTCCAGCATTTGTTGTTTGTAGATTTTTTGATGATGGCCATTTTGACTGATGTGAGATGATATCTCATTGTAGTTTTGATTTGCATTTCTCTAATGATTAGTGATGTTGAGCATCCTTTTATGTGTTTGTTGGCAATCGGTATATCTTCTTTGGAGAAATGTCTATTATGGTCTTCTGCCCATTTTTGGATTGGGTTGTTTGTTTTTTTGATATTGAGCTGCATTAGCTGCTTGTAAATTTTGGAGATTAATTCTTTCTGACTCTTCTCTATAATGCAACCAGAGATAGATTTTTCAGATATGATTTTGATAATGTTAGATATCTGCTTAAATGTTTAAAAGGCTTTGCTTTGCTCTGAATATGTTTCATATGCTCTTGTGCGATCTGGGTCCAGCCTGGCCCTCTAGCTTCACTGTCTACCATACCCCCTATTTTCCCTGTGTGAGCCGCACCCTCCTCACTTCAGTTCCTCAAAAACATCGGATTTCTTTTCAATATAGTCTTTGCTGCATTCCCCCTCTAGAACGACCCCACCAACCCTTCATCTGGTTAAATCCTACACATACTTCAGATCTCATCTCATACCTCCATCCTTCCTAAAGGTCATCCCTGCCCCTGTATTCTAGATCTGGTCCCATCTATAAACTCTCATATAATCTGAACCCATGCTTTATAGTACTTACCATACTTTGCTAAAATCTATGTATTTCTTGGGTTATATGATTACCATCTGTTTCCCAACTAGCCGGTAAATTCCATGATGTTAGAAACCATGTCGGTTTTGTCTACATTATAGCCTCAGCCTTAAACGCAGTACCTGATACACAAAATGCCCAACATAAGTATATATTATAAAAGTGAATGATTAAATGACCTCTGCACTGTGTCCCTAAAGTGGATAAAGTGTGTTGTTTCAGTATGAGTTCCATGCATTCTTACAGTATTGACCTTAGATCAGGAAAAGAGCTCTCGTTCCACTCTTTATGGGTCTCTGGTTCTGGTGAGTAGGGAAGGTACCTGCCTGTTTCCCCCAGGAGTCCAGAGGTCTTCCTGGAAGTAGATCCATTGGCACTTCAAAGGAGTGATTATTATATACTGAGTGTCTATTTTCTGCTGGATGCTATCTTAAATGCTTTACATATATGATGATTTCCTCATCTTCACAACTCTAAAAGTTCTGATTTAAACTCAGTTTTGTGGTCTTTAAACTCTTGATCTTACCTTTACATCAATTTACCTCAAAATTTACTATGATTAAGGATCATCTGGATAGCTTGTTACAGTACAGATTCCTTTGCTCGACTCCCATAGATTTGGATTCTCCTCGTTTGGGGAGGGACCAGAAATGTGCTGCTGCTGCTGCTACTTCTGGTCTGTGGACCACACCTTAGCTCTTCTACTATAGCTCTCTATTATAACTCAATACCTCCAAGAATTCCTGATATCCTGACCTTGACTATACTTCTTAGTCAAACTATTTTAATCTCTCAGTCCTCCATTTTCTACTCTGTAAAATGGAGACAATGATAGTTATTCAGTATCAGAGAGATATTTTAAGAACTGCATATGATAACTTGATGTGAAGAGTACATAAAACCTAACATTGATATTCTCTGTTTAATGTTTCATGTCTCAGTTGTAAGGAGTTATGGGCATGATAAATGACAGAAGGAGGCAAACATTTTTTATAACCTGTCACCTTATTTTCTCTAAATTATCATGTCTCCTGTCCCAGGTAATATGTTTTTGTTTGATAATATATCCATCATCTCTCCTTCTGTGACCTGAGCACACTACTAATTGCTACCCGTTGGCTCTATGCATGTGTTACCCTTGCTGTGGGTAATGGACTACAGATGTGTCAAATCACCAGGTGTTTTTCCCTGTCACAAGCATGCCCCTTCACCCCCCACCTGCTATATTTTGGTATATGTTAAAGTTAATTTTCTAGGGATGCAAAAAATATATTTTAGTATTAATTCACAGTAAATGTGGAAATAGCTCTATTATTAAAGAAAATAAAGTTCATAAAATATATTCCTAAGGCTAATATTTTAAATGATATTTGACTGATGAAATACTTTGGCTATCCTGTCTGACTCCATTAGCACAATTATTTGTGGTGAATTTGTTAAACTAGGGATCTTACCCTGGCCTAGGCTTTAAATTCCAAACGAGATTTACACAAGGTATTTTTATTCTTTGAAGGAGTTAGATTTTTATCACTGGTTTAATTTGCTTATAATTCAGAGAATCATTGGTTCTTGAGATAGAATTAAAAATCAATTGTAGGGACATTATAAACTGCACTATGTGTAAAATTCAGACTGGAAACTCCATAGGTCAAAGAAACTTGTACAGTGTGAGACACAAAGCTAAGCTATAGTGTCAAGAATGCATACTTGGATAAATAGACTATAAGGAAATAGAAGAAAGGAGTTATTATGAGTCAAGATATGATTACATTTAAGGGAAAGAGGGGATTTTGATTGGCCTGAGGTACATAGAGACTTCTGTGGTGACTGACAAAGTTCTATTTCTTGACCTGAGAGGAGGTTACAGGGGATTTGCCTTATATAATTAATCAAATTATACATTTTCTGTATCTCTGCTTTATTTTACAGTAAAAAAAGCTTTAAAACACAGAAAAAAAATAAATCAATTTTATTACCAATATTTTTGTATTTCAAATTAAGAGATCCCAGAAGGATATTGTGTTAAGAAACAGTTTCTGGGACTTCCCTGACGTTTCAGTGGTTAAGACTCTGATGGAGGTGGCACGGTTCGATCCCTGGTTGGGGAACTAAGATCCCTACATGCCACGTGGCATGGCCAAAAAAAAAAAAAGATAAGAAAAGAAACAGTTTCTTCTAGTGCCTTTCAGTGTCATAGAGAGAAAGCATTGGATACTTTATTTGGACAATACATTTTACAAAATTCTTTGAGTTTAGAACAGTGTTTAACATTGGAGGAGCGGCGGAAGTAGTAGAAAAGAGGACCCTGGACACAGATACATGAAGCAATTAGAAAAATTCACATGTCTTTTCTTTTCTTCCTTTCCTCTCTTCCCTTCCCTTCCCTTCCCTGCCCTTTCCTTCCCTTCTCTTCTCTTATCTTCTTTTCTCTTTTTTCCTTCCAGTTTTACAGAGGTAAAATTGACATACATCATGGTAGAAGTTTAAGGTATAGAGCAAAATGATTTGATTTACATACATCATGATTTGATTTACATATGTCATAATCACAATAATTTTGGTGAACATCTGTATCTCATATAGGTACAAAATTAAGGAAAGAGAAAAGAATGTTTCTTGTGATGAAAAATCTTAGGGTTTACTCTCTTAACAACATTCATATATAACATACAGCAGAGTTAACTACAGTCATCATGTTGTACATTACATCCCTAGTACTTATCTGCTAACTGAAAGTTTCTATTTTTTGACCGCCATCATCCAACTCCCCCTCTCCCCATCCCCACCTCTGGTAACCACAAATCTGATCTCTTTTTCTATGAGTTTGTTTGTTTTTGAAGTACAATTGACCTACAACCCTGTGTTAGTTCCTGTTACACAACATAGTGATTTGATATTTCTATACAATTCACCACGATAAGTCTAGTTATGATATGTCAACATACAAAGATATTACATAGTTATTGATTATATTCCCCACACTGTACATTTCATACCCGTGACATTTATTCTGCCACTAGAAGTTTGTGCCTCTTAATCTCCCTTACCTATTTCTTTCCTACCCCACCGCCTTGCCAGAAAACACCTGTTTGTTCTCTGTATCTATAACTCTGTTTAAGTTTTATTATGTTTGTTCATTTGGTTTATTTTTTAGATTCCACATGTAAGTGACATCATGCAGGATTCCTTTCTCTGTCTGACTTATTTCATTATGTATAATACCTTCTAGGTCCATCCATATTGTCATAAATTGCAAGATTTCATTCCTTCTTATGGCTGAGTGATATTCCATTGTGTGTTTGTGTGTGTGTGCGCGCGCGTGCGTGCATGCATATACATATCACATCTTCTTTATCCATTCATCTATTGATGGGCACTTAGGTTAATTCCATATCTTGGCTATTGTTAATAATACTGCAATGAACATAGGAGTGCATATATCTTTTCTGATTAATGTTTTTGTTTCCTTTGGATAAATACCCAGGAGTGGAATTGCTGGATCACATGGTAGTTCTGTTTTTAATTTTTTGAGGAACCTCCATACTGTTTTCCATAGTGGCTGCACCAATTTACATTCCCACCAACAGTGCACAAAGGTTTCCTTTTCTCCACATCCTCACCAACATTTGTTATTTGTTGTCTTTTTGATAATAGCCATTCTGACAGGTGTGAGGTGATATCTCATTGTGGTTTTGATTTGCATTTCCCTGATGATTTGTATTGTTGAGCATCTTTTCATGTGCCTGTTGGCCGTCTGTATGTCTTCTTTGGAGAAATGTCTATTTAGGTCTTCCACCCCTTTTTTAGTTGGGTTGTTTGTTTTCTTGACGTTGAGCGTGTTACAGATCTATTCTTAACAAATAGAAATTCAGATCAAACCAGTTGGCTTTAGAGAGAAATATCTTACAGAGCTTGGTAAACAGTAAGTGCTTATTAAAATAAATTTCTTACTACCTTCCTTTCCTTATTTGCATCATGAAAACACAGAGAATATAGTATATTCATTCTAGGTTAGAGCTTCAGCAGTGGGGTGGTGTGGGAATTTCATTAATTCCATCAATATTTATGTTGCCTCTTTGGTGTATTAGATACTGCTTATTAAAACATTACCATAAACATTTAAGACTGGTTTATTATCCCCATTTTATAAATGTGGAAAAACTAATGAAAGAAATGGTTTTTGTAGTTGAATTTAAAGCATAAATAGGACTTGAACTCTCATTTATGGGCAGCAAAAAAAGACATTTCCAGCAAAAGGAATAGCATGTAGCAATGTGTGATGGCAGGAAAGCTTAAGGAGCATTTGGTAAACAGTATATGTAGTCTAATCCTGTTGGAAAACAAGATCAGAAAAAATACATTGGAGCCATATTATGAATGTCCAGGTGAGAAGTTATTACTTAACTTTGTAAATTATGCAAAGTTATTGAAGGTTTTTGAGTAGAAAAACAACACGTTATTTGTGCAATAATACAAACATTTAGTTTTTTTAAAAAAGGACTAGCTGTTTGCCTAGAATACTTCCAATATCGGTATAATGTAGTAGAAACCAGAATTGTTCCCAGCAATCAACCATCTTGGCTGCTGTTGGACAGCTGTCAACATGACTACAAGTAGCCCTTGAGCCTACCTGGAGTAAGAAGTGGGCCCATGCAAAGATAACCTTTTGGAATATTACTTTGTTCATGGTGCATCTGACAATATAATTAGATAAACAAAGGCATATAATTTTAGCTAAAGTGAAGCTCAGCAAAAGGTAATCTTAAAACAAAGAAAAAGAAGTGCCTCTCTACACAGTATAGATATTTTTTGCACCATTATGTATAAGAGGAAATGGTATAACTTTTTAAGGTTTTGTGTATATATTGTCTAGTTGCTCTGCCAGAAAGGTTTTATTGGCCTTACACTTTCATCAAGGGTACATGATAGTGCCAATTTTAAAGAATCATTAAAAATGACTACTCTTATCTTGTTTTATAATATTTGGTTAAAAGTTTTATTCTAACATTGGTTCATTTCTTATATTTACCAATGATGTTGAACATTATATAGACTTATAGTCATTTATATAATATTTCTCATTTGTGATTTCCTTTTGTATGTCATTGAAAAAAAGCAGGAACTTTTTTCTCATTTATCTGTAAAACCTTTTCACATACTAAGGATATTAATGATTTTTTTCTATTGCCTGTTGCAAATATTTTGTCTGAGGGGTATGTGTAACTTATCTTTTAACATTTTAAAAGTTTTTTCTGGGTGGTGTAACTTATCTTTAATCTTTATTGACTATTTTTATGTACATTTACATAGAAAATGTCTATGTATAGGGCCCATTTTACTCTTAACACCCTCCAAATCTGATTATCACTAGAATCATTTGAGGGAGATGAAATTCCATAACTTAACTAGTTTTACTTGTGTAATTATATGGCTTTTCCAAAACCTCTGTAAGGTGGAGATATTGCTGTATATCTTAGAGACATATACATTACTTGATTTAACCAAGTTCATGTATAATGCCAACTACTAGAGATATGAAGAAGAATAAGAGACATTCCTGCCCCCGAGGAGCTCATATTGTAGTGGGACTCACCGGTATATATGCACATATACCATTAGGATGATGTAAGGAAACTCTGGGACTAGAGGGGCTTGGGTAACTATGTCTAGGGGAATTGGGAGAATCTTGAAGTAGATCTTAAAAGGATGAGTAGGAGGTAGGAAATTTCTGTTAATTGGAATGTGTTATGAAAGTAGTGAAAGTCAGTGATCTTGTTTTGGGACTGGCAAATATATCTCTGTGTTCAGAATGTGGGGAAGGTAAGGTTAGCAAGATATGATTTGGGATAATACTGTGAAGTCTCCATCAGAAAGTTTGGACTTTATCTTGTTGTCATGATTTATACCATTGCCAGTTTAATTTTTCTTAGATTTAAAGTAAGGGATTGTCCTGACCAGATTGGTGTTTTTAGGAGGATTATTCTGGCAAGAGAATTGGAAGATGGTCTGGATGTGGAGTCAGACAGGAAATGGGGGAAAGATATAGGGAGTTTTTGTAGGTGTTCAGAAGAGAGAAAGGTAAGGGCATAAACTATAAAAATATCTTGGGAAAAGAAAGGAGAAATCCTATCGAAGAGAACATTAAGTCTTAGTAACTATATAAGAGTGAAAAAGAGGTAGAGGCTGAGACTTTCGTATTTTCAGCTTGGATAATTGATAGATTATGGTATTTTTAGTTATTTTGGAGAATTTGAACAGAGAGGAGATGTGGAGAAGAACATCAGTTTACATATGCTGAGTACCAGTTACTGATGATAGTCCCTGGGATTTGTGTAGTAGACAGTTACACATGCCCATCTGCATCTCCATTGTGAGCACTAAGCTGAAAATAGAAATTTGTGCATCATTACCACATAGGTGATGGTTGAAACCACAGACATGGATAATATTTCCTAGGGAGGCTGTGAAGAGTAAAAGAGAGCTATGGACAGAACCCTTGGGGATACCAGCATTGTGGGGACTGGTACTGAAGATGAAATCAGATCCCCTAGGTGAAAGCACTTCATGAGTCTAATGCACTTTTCAGATATAGGAAATTATCATTATTCTTATTATAATTATTAAGAATTTCAGCTTCTATAAGAGGGTGGAGATAAGTACTACCACATGATGCACTGAAGCAGAGTAGTTGCCGATTTAACCTCAGAGGCACTATGAAAATCTATAAGCAATTTTTTTATAAAAAAACATTTCAAATGCTAAGGTAAAAGTAGCCTTTGTCAAGTTTTGCTTATTCCAACTGTAGCCATGGATTTGCCATCTGGGAATTTGTAGTAACTGTAAGCAAGTATGTTCCCACTGAGTTATCATCCCCCATTGAATTCTGGAGAAACAAGGTCTGGGTCCAGATTTCCATTCAAGAATTTTACAAAACTGCCTTCTAAGAAAGCCCAAGAAATCTTCATGAACCAGATTGGTTTAAAATTGGTACATTCTTTGCTAGAATTGGCAATATTGGAGATATTTTTATTAAGTCTACAGAAAGAAAATCAAATAATTCATTATTATCACCGCCTATATGTTCATCTCCAAAATATTTTCAAAACTCATGTGTTTTATATTTTGTATTGCAAATTCAGTCTTCCTTTTTATCTTAATTTGAAACTAAGGAAATACTTGCTCAGTAAATGGTGTAATATATTAGAATCAACTATAGAATTTGAATTAGAATATATAAGAATATTTATTGGAATATATATTCCACCTTTGACATTTGTGATATGGAACTTTATTTCCATGACCTTCAGTTAACTTCATCTACAAAATGAGAGTAATAAAACAGCTAACTTACAGGTCTACTGTATAAATTAAAATACCCCATAACATCATGACCATTTTAAGATATAAAACACTTTATTAATCTAAGGGACTTAGTGTAAAATTATAATAATGAACTCTTTCATGACTCTGAAAAAAAAGGCTCAGTTTTAAAATTTACTTCTGGTTAATGGAGTAGTAGAATTTAAGATAAATTAGCTTTTGCTAAATGCTGAATCTTGAAAGACATTCATTTGGCTAAGTCTCAAAAGAGAGTACTATGTGGAAAATCTGTGATTAGATATTGACTGTGGTATCAAAGCTCAAAACCAACATCATCTCTTTAGTAAAGGGCATGGGTAACTTGGCTGTGACATCACTCATCATATTGATTATCAATCTATCTCTGCATATTGATAGATTGCAGAGAATAACTCTCAGTTTCATTGTCCTCCTCCTACCATCCTTGTCATTCTGTGGCCTGCATGAGTCCTTGGGCTTACTAGAAGAAGATACTCAATGACTTCTACTCTGGTCACATCCACTGAAGGTTGCTGTAATTTTCCATAGCATTTATCAAATAAAATTACATGCTATGGTTATTGGTGAGAGACATCTATTTATATTAAGCTGAAAATATATCAAGGGGCATTTCTTCACTTTAATTCTTTATTTAAATGTTTATTAATTATTTTTCTCTTTATATTAAAAACATTTTATCCCATATTTTATTTAATTATCTGTTTCACATAGGGGTTTACTAAGTATCTAAGGGAGGATAATAGGGTTAAAAAGGATAGAAGGAAACCATGCACCTTAGGAAATCAGAATAACTTTTGTAATGAACCTCGATGGCCTAGAATATTGTATACTGCAAAGTAATCTTGAGGTTTGTGATTTGATCTCAAGGGTTTAAAATAAAATAACATTTAAAAGCTTTAATAACTTGTTTGGATAAGAAGCTGGACAAATAGTAAAGGGGAGAAAATTCCCATGAAATAGATTTTGATTTCTGTTACACAAGATTATTTTTATTTATTTATTTATTCTCAGCCCTACAATATATTAACTTTGTGAGCTTGGTGGAGTAACCCAATCTCTCTGAGCCTTTTTTTTTTTTTTAATTAGTTATCTATTTTATACATATTAGTGTATATATGTCAATCCCAATCTCCCAATTCATCCCCTCCTGCACCCCATGCCCCCCTTCAGCCCTTGGTGTGCATAAATTTGTTCTTTACATCTGTCTCTATATCTGCCTTGCAAACCGGTTCATCTCTACTATTTTTCTAGATTCCACATATATGCGTTAATATACGATATTTGTTTTTCTCTTTCTTACCTACTTCACTCTGTATGCAGTCTCTATGTCCATCTATGTCTCATAAATGACCCATTTCGTTCCTTTTTATAGCTGAGTAATACTCCATTTATATATGTACCACAACTTCTTTATCCATTTGTCTGTCGATGGCCATTTAGGTTGCTTCCATGACCTGGCTATGGTAAATAGTGCTGCAGTGAACATTGGGGTGCATGTGTCTTTTTGAATCATGGTTTTCTCTGGGTATATGCCCAGTAGTAGGATTGCTGGGTCATATGGTAATTCTATTTTTAGTTTTTTAAGGAACCTGCATACTGTTCTCCATAGTGGCTGTATCAATTTACATCCCCACCAACAGTGCAAGAGGTTTCCATTTTCTCTACACCCTCTCCAGCATTTGTTGTTTGTAGATTTTCTGATGATGCCCATTCTAACTGGTGTGAGGTGATACCTCATTGTAGTTTTGATTTGCATTTCTCTAATAATTAGTGAAGTTGAGCAGCTTTTCGTGTGCCTCTTGGCCATCCATATGTTTTCTTTGGAGAAATGTCTATTTAGGTCTTCTGCCCATTTTTTGATTGGGTTGTTTGTTTTTTTAATATTGAGCTGCATGATCTGTTTATATATTCTGGAGATTAATCCTTTGTCCATTGATTCGTTTGCAAATATTTTCTCCCATTCTGAGGGTTGTCTTTTCGTCTTGTTTATAGTTTCCTTTGCTGTGCAAAAGCTTTTAAGTTTCATTAGGTCTCATTTGTTTTTTTCTGTTTTTATTTCCATTACTCTAGGAGGTGGGTCAAAAAAGATTTTGCGGTGATTTATGTCAAAGAGCGTTCTTCCTATGTTTTCCTCGAAGAGTTTTATAGTATCTGACCTTACATTTAGGTCTTTAATCCATTTTGAGTTTATTTTTGTGTATGGTGTTAGGGAGTGTTCTAATTTCATTCTTTTACATGTAGCTGTCCAGTTTTCCCAGCACCACTTGCTGAAGAGACTGTCTTTTCTCTATTGTATATCCTTGCCTCCTTTGCCATAGATTAGTTGACCATAGGTGTGTGGGTTTACCTCTGGGCTTTCTATGCTGTTCCATTGATCTGTATTTCTGTTTTTGTGCCAGTACCATATTGTCTTGATTACTGTAGCTTTGTAGTATAGTCTGAAGTCAGGGAGCCTGATTCCCCCGGCTCCGTTTCTTCCTTTTTTTTTTTTTTCCTCAAGATTGCTTTGGCTATTCAGGGTATTTTGTGTCTCCATACATATTTTAAGATTTTTTGTTCTAGTTCTGTAAAAAATGCCTTTGGTAATTTGATAGGGATTGCATTGAATCTGTAGATTGCTTTAGGTAGTATAGTCATTTTCACAGTGTTTGGTTCTTCCGATCCAAGAACATGGTATATCTCTCCATCTGTTTGTATCGTCTTTGATTTCTTTCATCAGTGTCTTATGGTTTTCTGACTACAGGTCTTTTACCTCCTGAGGTAGGTTTGTTCCTGGATATTTTATTCTTTTTGTTGCAATGATGAATGGGAGTGTTTCCTTAATTTCTCTTTCTGATGTTCTGTTGTTAGTGTATAGGAATACAAGAGATTTCTTTGCATTAAT
Organism: Balaenoptera physalus; assembly: GCF_965194825.1. Taxonomy (NCBI): domain Eukaryota; kingdom Metazoa; phylum Chordata; class Mammalia; order Artiodactyla; family Balaenopteridae; genus Balaenoptera; species Balaenoptera physalus. The sequence goes on from NC_138889.1 coordinate 50,887,913, forward strand.
TTTGTATCTTGCACCATTACCAGATTCACTGATTAGCTCTAGTAGTTTTCTGGTGGCATCTTTAGGATTACCTATGTATAGTATCATGTCTTCTGCAAAAGTGACAGTTTTACTTCTTACTGTCCAACGTGTATTCCTTTTATTTCTTTTTCTTCTCTGATTGCTGTGACCAGGACTTCCAAAACTATGTTGAATAATAGTGGTGAGAGTGGACATCCTTGTCTTGTTCCTGATCTTAGAGGAAATGCTTTCAGTTTTTCACCATTGAGAATGATGTTTGCTGCTGTGGGTTTGTCATATATGACCTTTATTATGTTGAGGTAGGTTCTCTCTATGCCCACTTTCTGGAGAGTTTTTATCATAAATCCGTGTTGAATTTTGTCAAAAGCTTTTTCTGCATCTATTGAGATGATCATATGGTTTTTATTCTTCTGTTTGCTAATATGGTGTATCACATTGATTGATTTGTGAGTATTGAAGAATCCTTGCATCCCTGGGATAAATCCCACTTGATCATGGTGTATGACCCTTTTAATGTGTTGTTGGATTCTGTTTGGTAGTATTTTGTTGTGGATTTTTGCATCTATATTCATCAGTGATGATTTGTGAATAGTGAAGAATCCTTGCATCCCTGGGATAAATCCCACTTGATCATGGTGTATGACCCTTTTAATGTGTTGTTGGATTCTGTTTGGTAGTATTTTGTTGTGGATTTTTGCATCTATATTCATCAGTGATATTGGTCTATAATTTTCTTTTTTTGTAGTATCTTTGTCTGGTTTTGGTATCAGGGTGATGGTGGCCTCGTAGAATGAGTTTGGGAATGATCCGTCCTCTGCAATTTTTTGGAAGAGTTTGAGAAGGATGGGTGTTAGTTCTTTTCTAAATGTTTGATAGAATTCACCTGTGAAGCCATCTGGTCCTGGACTTTTGCTTGTTGGAAGATTTTAAATCACAATTTCAATTTCATTACTTGTGATTGGTCTGTTTGTATTTCCTATTTCTTCCTGATTTAGTCTTGGAAGGTTATACCTTTCTAGGAATTTGTCCATGTCTCCTAAGTTGTCCATTTTATTGGCATAGCGTTGCTTGTAGTACTCTCTTATGATGCTTTGTATTTCTTCAGTGTCTGTTGTAATTTCTCCTTTTTCATTTGTAATTTTATTTATTTGAGTCCTCTTCCTCTTTTTCTTGATGAGTCTGGCTAAAGGTTTTTCAATTTTGTTTATCTTCTCAAAGAACCAGCCCTTAGTTTTATTGATCTTTGCTATTGTTTTCTTTGTTTCTATTCCATTTACTTCTGCTCTGATCTGTATGATTTCTTTCCTTCTACTAACTTTAGGTTTGTTTGTTCTTCTTTCTCTAGTTCCTTTAGGTGTAAAGTTAGGTTGTTTATTTGAGATTTTTCTTGTTTCTTGAGGTAGCATTATATTGCTATAAACATCCCTCTTAGAACTACTTTTGCTGCATCCTATAGGTTTTGGGTTGTCGTGTTTTTGTTGTCATTTGTCTCTAGGTAGTTTTTGATTTCCGCTTTGATTTCTTCAGTGATCTCTTGGTTATTTAGTAACATATTGTTTAGCCTCCATATGTTTGTGTTTTTTTATTTTTTCCCCCTGTAATTTATTTGTAATCTCATAGCGTTGTGGTTGGGAAAGTTGCTTGATATTATTTCAATTTTCTTAAATTTACTAAGGCTTGATTTGTGACTCAGGATGTGATCTATCCTGGAGAATGTTCTGCGTGCACTTGAGAAGAAAGTGTAGTCTGCTGTTTTCAGATGGAATTTCCTATAAATATCTATTAAATTTATCTGGTCTTAGTGTCATTTAAAACTTGTGTTTCCTTATTAATTTTCTGTCTGGATGATCTGTCCACTGATATAAGTGAGGTGTTAAAGACCCCACTATTATTGTGTTACTGTTGGTTTCCTCTTTTATAGCTGTTAGCATTTGCCTTATGTACTGAGGTGCTCCTATGTTGGGTGCATATATATTTATAATTGTTATATCTTCTTCTTGGATTGATCCCTTGATCATTATGTAGTGTTCTTCCTTGTCTCTTGTAACATTCTTTATTTTAAAATCTATTTTATCTGATATGAGGATTGCTACTTCAGCTTTATTTTGATTTCCATTTGCATGGGATATCTTTTTCCATCCCCTCACTTTCAGTCTGAATGTGTCCCTAGGTCTGAAGTGGGTCTCTTGTAGACAGCATATATATGGGTCTTGTTTTTCTATCCATTCAGCAAGCCTGTGTCTTTTGGTTGGAGCATTTAATCCATTCACATTTAAGGTAATTATCGATATGTATGTTCCTATGACCATTTTCTTAATTGTTTTGGGTTTGTTTTTGCAGGTCCTTTTCTTCTCTTTCATTTCCCACTTAGAGAAGTTCCTTTAGCATTTGTTGTATAACTGGTTTGGTCATGCTGAATTCTCTTAGCTTTTGTTTGTCTGTAAAGCTTTTTATTTCTCCATCAAATCTGAATGAGATCCTTGCTGGGTAGAGTAATCTTAGATGTAGGTTCTTCCTTTTCATCATTTAAAATATATCTTGCCACTCCCTTCTGGCTTGTAGAGTTTCTGCTGAGAAATCAGCTGTTAACCTTATGGGAGTTCCCTAATGTGTTATTTTTCATTTTTCCCTTGTTCCTTTTAATAATTTTTCTTTTCTTTAATTCTTGTCAATTTGATTACTATGTGTCTTGGTGTGTTTCTCCTTGGGTTTTTCCTGCCTGGGGCACTCTGCACTTCCTGGACTTGTGTGGCTATTTCCTTTCCCTTGTTAGGGAAGTTTTTGACTGTAATCTCTCAAATATTTTCTCGGGTCCTTTCTCTCTCTCTTCTCTTTCTTGGACCCCTATAATATGAATGTTGGTGTGTTTAATGTTGTCACAGAGGTCTCTTAGGCTGTCTTCATTTCTTTTCATTCTTTGTTCTTTATTCTGTTCCATGGCAGTGATTTCTACCATTCTGTCTTCCAGGTCACTTATCTGTTCTTCCTCCTCAGTTATTCTGCTATTGATTCCTTCTGGTGTATTTTTTATTTCAGTTATTGTATTATTCATCTCTATTTGTTTGTTCTTTAATTCTTCTAGGTCTTTGTTAAACATTTCTTGCATCTTCTTGATCTTTGCCTCCATTCTTTTTCCGAGGTCCTAGATCATCTTCACTATCATTATTCTGAATTCTCTTTCTGGAAGGTTGCCTATCTCCACTTCATTTAGTTGTTTTTCTGGGGTTTTATCTTGTTCCTTCATCTGGTACATAGTCCTCTGCCTTTTCATTTTGTCTATCTTTCTGTGAATGTCATTTTCATCCCACAGGCTGCAGGATTGTGGTTCTGTTTGCTTCTGCTGGCTGCCCTCTGGTGGATGAGGCTATCTAAGAGGCTTGTGCAAGCTTCCTGATGGGAGAGACTGGTGGTGGGTAGAGCTGGATGTTGCTCTGGTGGGCAGAGCTCAGTAAAACTTTAATACACTTGTCTGCTGATGGGTGGAGCTGAGTTCCCTCCTTGTTGTTTGTTTGGCCTGAGGTGACCCAGCAGTGGAGGGTACAGGCTCTTTGGTGGGGCTAGTGGTGGACTCTGGGAGGGCTGATGCCAAGGAGTACTTCCCAGAACTTCTGCTACCAGTGTCCTTGTCTCCGCAGTGAGCCACAGCACCCCCTGCCTCTGCAGGAGACCCTCCAACACTAGCAGGTGGGTCTGGTTCAGTTTCCTATGGGGTCACTGCTCCTTCTCCCTGGTCCTGGTGTGCACACTACTTTGTGTGTGCCCTCCAAGAGTGTAGTCTCTGTTTCCCCCTGTCCTGTCGAAGTCCTGCAATCAAGTCCCACTAGCCTTCAAAGTCCGATTCTCTGGGAATTCCTCCTCCCATTGCCTGACCCCCAGGTTGGGAATCCTGATGTGGGGCTCAGACCCTTCACTCCGGTGGGTGGACTTCTGTGGTATAATTGTTCTCCAGTTTGTGAGTCGCCCACCCAGTGGTTATGCGATTTGATTTTATTGTGATTGTGCCCCTCCTACTGTCTCATTGTGGCTTCTCCTTTTTCTTTTTTGGTGAGTTCCAATGTCTTCCTGTAGATGATTGTTCAGCAGTTAGTTGTTATTCCAGTGCTCTCGCAAGAGGGAATGCACACACGTCCTTCTACTCCACCATGTTGAACCAATCTCTGCACAAGATTATTTTAAATGTGTGAAAAGTGAATTGAAGAGCTAAATTCATTTAGTTTTATCCTCTGTGATCCAGTTATGCATGATCATAATGTTGTTTCTTATTATAAAAATAACCATCAAATTTAATACAGTGAATATATACAGTGTTATATCTATAATTGATTTCTTTAAATTTTAACCACTGAACTTTATGATATCAAAAACATAGTTGACTAATGAAGATTTTCAAATTGTTAACGTATACAGTAGAATATATTTCTTTTACAGATGAATGTGATTTTTTGGTTACTTGTCTATTATCGCACTAGAGTGAAAGCACCTTGAAGACAGGGACTCTTTTATTACATTGTGTTCCCAGTGCCTGTCACAGAATTTAGCACATAATTAAGTATAGAATATTTGTAGGTTAAATTAATGGCAATATCACCTAATTTTTTTGCTAAGAGTAAGGGTGGTTTTAATGTTTGAGTTAGGTTTTTTATATCAATACAATTCTAGATTTTAAAATTCATTTTAATGTTCTTGATAATTAAAATTATTTGAGAGGGAGAACTTTGAAATATGTTGCTTGTCAGAGAAGAATGTTTCATTAATGTATTCAATATCACTTCTGATAAAATGTACAAATCATTAATTTAGTCTGTTAGTTTTATAAAATAGGTAAGAACTTTTTTTTTATTACCAGCCATTGTAGGAAGCCAAAGGTTGGAGGAAATGTTCTTAATGATCTCAGGAAAATTCTTTAAGCATAGAAGTAATTCTCAGGGAGTTAGGTCGTCTACCACTAGATGCTGCATTAACTCTTTCAAGCCTCTAGTGTCCTATTGAGTGCACTGAAACTGCAGTTTACCAAATGGTATCCCAGTGGTCTCACTCCATTATTGAAGTTTCCAGAAGGGCCCTTGTCTTTCCAGAGAGCAGTTTCAACATTGGAGAAATCTGGCGTAGTGTATATTTTCCCAAGGTGATGCTTTAATGAAATAGTTAGTGCATAGCTTTACCTTGTAGCATACACAGTCAGTTCTTTGTGTAAATGTACTTCTGAACGATGAAGATGCTCCTTACTTCTCTTTTGCTCACCACCATTTCCAAGGGAATTAGAATAGATTATGGTGTAGCTTTATTTAAAAGTTAAAATTTACGTAATATAATGGCTTATATGATTCAGTAATATTGGTACTTTGGATATTCTCTTAAGGCAGAAGGGGATGCTGGGGGTGGCAGAAAGAAGGAAAGTTAGGGGGAAAATCTCATGTATCTTTGAAGGTTACCAATATTTGTTCCATTGTTACATCCCTTGGGCCCCACTAATTGCTAGATACAAGTGAGATTCACAACATTTTTAGTCCTTTTTCTTTTAATTTAGTCTTGTGGGCTAGTTAAGAGGCAACGTTGTTGAAATAATTGGGACAGTGACTCAGATTTAACATTTGTTACAGAATTAGATTTCTTTAGGTCAACCATAGCAGAGCAAACTTTGCTTTCAGAAAACCTTCCTCAGATCTCTTGTAATTTCATCAAAGAGTAGTGAAACATGATACTATATGGCGTTTAGTGTTTAAAGAGACATCTCACATTCATTTTGATATTTTTGATAGGTTTTAAATGTTTTCTCTGTTCCGTGTAACAGCAGTTTTGTTCATTTAATTCTCTTTTCAGATATCAGATGGTCTAGCAGTCCGTCTTATTGGCCAGAGTTTAAGCCCATTTCTCGTGCCTCATTTCAGTACTTCTTTATTCACTCACTCATTCACAAAACATTTAATGAGTTTCCACCATTGAACTAATGCAAGTGATTTTACAGTTTAGTAGAAAAAGGCAGATATATGAATGTATATTTAATATGCAGTGTAATAATAGCTATAATAGAGGTAAACGGAGTGCTACAGAAACACAGAAGTGCAAATAACTACATTTAATCTGAACCTTAAGGGGAAAAACGTCTGAAGGAGGTGACATTTTAGTTGGGCCCTGGAAGATAGGTAGTGGTATTCTTAGAAGAAAAGACAGGATAGAGTGAGAAAAATTCTGGAAAGAGGGAGTGCCATGTAGATAGAGTAGAACAGAAGAGAAAGGGAACTTGTTATACCTGAGAATGAAAGTCATGGAAAGTGATTTTCTAGTACAGGATAATCAGCAGTGTCAAATTCTCCAGAAAGGTCAAGTGGGATATAATTAAGAAATGATTCTGAATTTTCCATTTAGGAGTTTTCTAATGTTGAAGAGCATTTTTAGTAGAAGGATAGGGACAGGAGATAGTTTTCTGTAAAGTAAGAAATCAAATTGTATGATGAAGTTGATGCAGGAGGTATTGAATACTTTTTCAAGAAGGTTCACAGGGAAGGAGATAGATAGGATGGTTGCTGGGGGAAGGAGCATGGTTTTGGAGATTAAATAGGTTTGATATTTGAGGCCAAGAAAAAAAATCAGCAAAGCAAAAATATGAAGATACAAGTTTTGAAAGGCTATTTTTGTTTAATAACTTAGTGGAATATTCGAGCTGATTAGATATTTTTCTACCCCTCCCCTCTCCACTCTGTGCTTGGCTTACTTAGCAAAATTAGTCTTATAAAAATAGGGTAGGAAAAAAGTACATTTTAATTATATGTAGTTTCCAGTGTTTTACCTTTGTAGGCTAAAACCTATATTTCCAATTTAAAATTATTTTTCACACCAAGCTTTAAGTTAGTTAGTGAATGATTGAAAAGATCCAGCTTCATACTTATCTACCTTGAAGTTTGCTGTCTTGAAGGTAAATAAGCAGGGTTAATTTGAAAATAGCCTACAGTCTTTTTAACATGTGCTCATGTATTTTACTAACAATTACACTTTATATGGTCAGAAACTATGTGTTCTACATTATCTCTGGACCATTTTACCCAACATTTTTTTCACACAGCCAGATATCTAGTCAGTGTGAATTACCTTAAATGTTTTACTTATATGATATTTTAAAACCTTAGACTCCTGCTTCTCAAAGTCTCAATATTGGAGAAGGCTCTGTGATTGAGATGTAGCCTTTTTTTCCTTAAAACTTAGTATCTAATGCTTATTTAGTTTTATTTTTGTTTGTTTGCTTTTAAGGGAGATCACAGCAGAATCTAATCTTTCTACCCTCCTGGTAGTTCTGGGGAGATATGATGATGAGTATTTGCAGTAGAAGGGTATTCACTCTAGAACATACATGATTTAAAAGATCTTAGGAAAAATGATTAGGTTTCTGCAGAATCAGAATGCAGTTATGATTAAAGAGAAGAATATAAAGATTATTTTAATCCTAGGAAATTTCCCTTAGAGATTAGGAGAGAAGCCAGAACATATCATCTCTCTAGGTTCATTTAATAACTCCTGAATAACATAAAGTCGTTTAATAATTACTGACTTAACAGACATGTTTAACCATATTGCTTATAGCATCGTTGTTTATAACTGCAGAAACTGGAAGTAGACTAAATATCTGTACATTGTACCTTATTTATACAATGGAATACTATGGAGTAGTGAAAATTAATGAACTCCCCATATAGACTGCAACATGGATGAATGTTAATAACAATGTTGAGTTTAAAAAGAGAAGAAAATATGTAGTATGATTCTATTTACATAAAATTCAGAAACAGACAAAATTAAGCACTATTATTTAGGGATATACATGTATGTAATAAGTATAAAGAAAAGCAAAGGAATGATTAATACAAAATACTCTGGAGTGGTGTGATTTGACTGGGTATGGGTATACCTGATGCTTCAGAGACACTGGTAATGGCACATTTCTTAAGTTGATTGGCTGGTACTTGGAGATCCATTTTATAATTTTGAAAAAGGTATGCATGTGTTTTATGCCCTTTTTATATGCTTCATATATTACAAAAATTACAATATTGACATATGGCAAGAACTCAATAAATGATAGGCTGTATTATTATTACTCTGATTACTATATATTATTATTATTATTACTGAATAAATACTTGTTAAATGAGTCACACTTCTTCTGTCAGAGATTTGTTAGATTTTTTTCAGATTTCTTGCTACTGATGAAGGTATGGCATTACAGCAGGAAATCTTGGGAGGAAAAATATGTAGCATTTAAGCATCTAGGTCTTTAATGAGCATCTAACTATTTAGAAACATCAGGGTGATTGGCTAAATTCTCTGTCTTCATCTCCATGTTTGGCACAATTTTGGTAGAACCTATACTTGTAGAATTCGATACAAGTTTGGATAATAATTTGTTACTTGCAAAATATATTACAGATCTTATCTTCCTTATGAATTCAAAAAAGAACTCTGTAAAATGCATATGAAAGCTAATGATTTAAACAACTTGGTGTGTCAATATTTCACTTTTTATGTTTCTTCTTCACAGGAAAACCAACTCAAGCCAACTCTAAATTTTATTGTTTTCTATGCTCACTCCTAACTGATCAGTTAACAAGTTAATATATTGGATATTTACAATGTATCTGTTCATATATTCAAAAATATTAAAGATAGTAGTTATTTATTGGAAGTTTAATAAATGGCAGGTGCTCTGCCAAGTGCTTACATGTACTACCAGGTTCATTTTATGTTGTCTGACTTCCCAGAGTTCATAAAAAGATGTCAGTTATTCTTCATTTTCAGCTGACCATTAAAGTGAATACCTCTGTTCCAACTTGACACATAAACTCCAAGTACTTATCTTAAACTGTAACCTTAGGTTAATCAATGCTCAATAACTACTTAAAGCTTGGCTGAGAGAAATGGTAATTTTGGAAGACCACCTTAAAACTCTGCAGAACTCCTCCTAGGATATCTAAAATCAGTCTGCCTCTCAATCCAGCACTGATGCTTCCCACTGCCCCCAAAACTACTTTATTAAACTACAGTTTGTAGTGATTTCCTAAGTATATATAATAAAAGAAGGAAAGCTATGAAACCATTGCCCTGTCTCCTGAATGTGCTGTCACCATATTTATCTTTATGAGAACCCATGGGAGAAACACTTATATGGCCTCATTTGATTCCTAACTACTTTGTCCTGATCTTCTTGGTCTTTTTTGTCTGTTTTTTTAATAGTAAGGTCACTGAGAATCAGGTCACTGATTGTGCCTTTCTTTGGTCATAAACTATTAAGGTGCTTTGAATCATATTCATGGCCCTCTAGTATACGTTCAGTAGCTAACCACCTCTCTTTTGCAAAATAGTATCAATGTCATTTCATTATATCTTTCCTACTTCTATTGTCTCTTTTTTACAACCTTATTCAAATTTTTTAAAATTTAAAATTTATAATATTTATATGTCACCTCAAATCCTCTCTAGAATAAGGCAAATCATGTAAATAAGTTGAGTAACCATAATGTTATAATAACTCCACAATTTTATATATATTGTTTTAGGTGAGAAGGTTTAAATAACTTGTCCAAAGTCATACAGCTTATAAATGATGGAACCAATATTCAAATCCAGTCTGATCGTTCTGGCTTCAAAGCCTGTGAACTTTTCACGTACTACATTGCTTCTCATTGAGTACTCATTATTTATCAGACACTGCTCGGTGTAGTAGAGATTCAGGAATGAATGAGACAGCCCTTTGGAGCTGTCTGCCTTGTGAGGACAGTAGTAGAACTAAGCTGACACAGCTAAGGCACGGAAGAGGCCTTAGCAACTTTGGTGTGGTGAAAGACCTCAGCGTAAGTCGTGGATACCATTTACCCTGAGTCGGAGGCAGGAGATTGGTTCAGCATCCTGAGCATGTACCTTAAGCAGTAGGCCTTCCAAGAGGCACATATTGAAGAGTTATACTTGCCTGACTCATGTGGCGTGGACAGTGTTTGGGCCTAACTCTCAGCAATGGCTTCCTCCTGCTCCTTCCTGCAATATGGCTACTTTCCTCTTCAAAGCCTTCCCTACTTCAGAGAATTGTTCAGACAATTCTCAGACCTGATTGGTCTCTCTGTTGGAACAGGAATGTGGAGCTCTTTTCCTTGTGTACTGTTTATTAGAAACCATTCTTTACTAAATACTCCACTAAGTCTGGGAGACCTGGAAGTTGTTGTGTATGAATATGTGTGTGTGTGTGTACACATGTGACGTTTGTGTGTGTGTTCACTAAATTACATGCTATAATTTGGGGCTGACCACATCATTGTAGAAGAATAGCAGAGGGACTGATCAATTCACACAATATGAGTATGTGGTGAAGAACAGTGGAAAGAAGAGGGGGTGGGGAAAACTGGAGAGAAGGGGCAATTTGGAGAAAATTATATGAGTGAAATGCAAGACAAGATTTCTGGTCTTGTAAAACTGTCTCTATAGGAACACAGACCAATTAATATGAAACAGTTAAAGAATAATTAGGAGCCAAGGTTTTGTTGATGACCTTGACTATACCAGGAGTTCAGAGAAGAGCGATAGAGGGTGGACAAGAGTAGCCAAGAAGGCTTTACCCAGGTGACCAGGCTTGAGAGCCTTTGAAAGATGGGAAAATTTAATCAGGCAAAGAAAGGACGGTATTGCTTACACAAATTTATAGAACCCCAGTGACTATTATTTAATGGAGACTCTGTTCTATAAGCCTCACAGAAAATTGATTTCATAAAATTCTAGATACTTCCAAGATTATTCTTAAGTTTCTATGTATATGATTTATAATATCCAATCAAGTCATAAGCGCCCAGAAACCTAGGCTGTTTCTTCTGTTTCTTCTCTATTGCATAAATGTACCTAGGACAGTGCTCTAAGCTAATAATTTCCAATAAATGCTTATCATTTGACCATACCAACACCTTGTTAAGTCGTAATTATAATAGCATCTACTTGCACACAGTTATTGTATCCCAGACAGATCCACCTATAACATTTGTAGCGCTTGAAGCAAAAGTACATATGGAAGCCATGCACTAAATATTTAAAAGTTCTAAATCAGGCCAACGAAGTGTTACTGAATGCATTTAGCTTTCCTAATTCAACAAATGTTCTTTCAAATAGGACATGTAAGGCCAGGTTCAAAGTGAGACTTAGTGAATGAATTCTCAGACTCTTCAGAATTCCTAGCCATAAGGAGGTAATATAAGAACAATACTCTTGAGCCCCTGGGCTAAGATCCACTTTATTCTTTTCCCTCTCCCCCTAGGCTTTATCCAACACTGGCTCAGGACTCACACTTAAGGTTATAGGCACTCCAGTGTGTTCTTATAAGCCACCCCATTTGAGATTCACTCCTTACACCTAGGGGTACACATATCAGTGGGCTAGTGCACCCTCAGAAGAAAGATTAGGGACTCAGCTAGGATCTAGAAGCAGGACAACTTGGGCAGGGATTCAGGATCCAGTTCTTGGCAGAGTGATGCTTGGGGTCCAGGTAGGCACATTCCCCTTAATCCCACAAACTCCTCATGGGGAAGAGTTTCTGCCAAGGAAGAGTCAGAGTGAGGCCTTCTAAAGCATGTGGCCAGAACATTTTATTGATCGGAAGACTGGGTATCAAAGTTGTTTACCTGTTCAAGGTCTGACAGGTAGTACCTAATGGTGGAACTAGGATTCAGACCCTAGTCTATATGACTCCTGAGTCTCTTTTCTTCATTTGTGTGTTTTTCAGTCACTGGAAACTGACTTTATTCTCTGGTTTCTCATTTTCTCTCTTATTCCTCCATTTTAGGTGATCAAATACGATGACGGATGAGCTAGGGTTGAGAGGTACAGGAAAGGAAGGAGTGAGAGCAAGAAAGGGCATGTGGGATTTTTGAACTTGAAATTAGTGGGAACCAAAAGTGGAAGGGGAAGAGTCAAGAAAGGAACATTACAGAAAGAGGAGAGGTTAGGATTAACCCCATGATTTTAACGAACTGACAACACCCTTTAACTATTTAGATTTCTTTTAAAGGAGAAAAATTCTCACAAGTCACCTGTGTTATTATTTTTATTATAGCGTATTATTTAAGCACACCTCAGCATAAAACCAGGTATAACTTTTATTCAGCTATAAAACAAACAAAAATTTAGAAAACAAATATAAACTAAAAATACTCCATTCCTTCATTCCTTTATTCATCCATTCAGCTAATGTTTAGCAGACATTTACTATAAAGCCAGACACTGGGGGTACAGTAGCAAATAAGACAGTTAAAGCTCCTTCTCCCATAAAGTTGCATGCTAGTGAGATGAAATTAGTATTAATGACATTTATTTAATACAAAGGAATGACATTTGGCTAAAACTAAATTTCCATTCATAACATGAATACAATTCTGACAGCTTTTGAGTTTGGCATAGCTATACCATACCACACATCCTAAGATGACTCAATTATCTGACCATTTGTCACTATTCATATTACTGCTAAATATCTCATAATACCAATTAGTTTCCATGAGGCATAAACAACATTTATATTTAAGTTCATTTCTTATTAGCCATGACAATTAAATGATAATTGGCACAATTATAATCACAAGCATAAATATAGACCCTGAAGTCATGTGTTAGTTAAAGGTGTCATTAAGATGATGTTGAGCAACTTGTGGTATTTAATATATTATCATATACATAAAATGAAAAATTAAGAAATATATTGTAGAGAATTCCAAGATCCATGGGAAAACATCAATAAAGCTTGCTCTGAAAAATGTTGTAATGAATGATGCTTTCTATTTTCTTTCTCTCTGACTTTTAATAGACTCTGATCTCTTTGAAGGCAGGGAACCACTTCTCTAGATCTGTATCCACAATACCTTTTATGTATGGTAGCACCAAGTAGATAAATAGACATGGTTTTTGAGTGAATGAACAGAGGAAAGGCTGAATAAACTCTGGGTCCAAAATACATTTTAGTTTTCTGCAATTGAAATCTGCTCATCTGACCCTTGTAGTCATAACTTTTCTATGCATATCAAACATATAGCTGTAAATATACCAATGCTATATTATTTTTCATTAAGATTATGTAATCTTAATGAAAGAACTTAGAGTTTGAGAAAGAACTGTCTTCATTCTAATAGAACCCTTTTAATTCATCGATATTTTCCACCCAATTTTTTTTTCCACCCATTTTTTATCCTCATGTACAGAGTTGAAATTGTGGTGTATGTACACATGCATCTCTTCCTTTACCATGACTTTATATACATGTTTAATGTTGATTAATAGTATATACCCCATATATATCATTTTAATATTTATCCTTATTAAAAATTAAGGCATATTCATTATAGATAATTTTAAAAATACAGATAAATAAAATAATAAAATATCACTAATATTCCTACTATGAAAACTGCTGTTATTTTCTTTTCTGGTGTACCCTTTCAGTCTTTTTCTAATATATATATGTAGGTATATGTAGTGTATGTTCTTTTTTCAAAAATGAAAACCAATGATATATTCTTTTAGATATAGTATATTTAAAACTGCTAGGGATGTGCTGGTGTGTTAAAAGCACAGGTAGGAGGCTAAAAGGAAACCTAAGATGTGTACTGACAACACACAGCTAAAATAACCACATTATACAGAGCTTTGAAGCACCTGTATTTTCTGGGAACCTGGGTGAGGAATGGTAAGAAAAAGTCTGGGGATCAGAAGTGACTAACTAAGCCAAAGCCCTAAGAACTGGAGTTAGAAGAGAAGCAGGATCTTGTTGCTAGGCAACCAGCATTCCAGGAAGAGACCTCCAGACAGCACACCCGCTATTCTGCCCCCCAACGTGACATGTGCTGAGTGTTTGTTTTGTGAGGATGGCTAGACTCCCCATGCACATTGGCCTCCAAAGTCCGGCATGTGTCCTGCCCATAGAACATGCCCCTGACCGTCTCATCGCAGTCTGCAGCCCAGATGGAGAAGACAGACAGCTCTGGGACAGACCTTCAGTAAAGCCCCTATGGGCTCACAGTGAACCTGTGCTGATCAGGATCTGTCAAGACCTGGCTGTCATTGGCTTTTTCTATCAGTGGCTTCAGTGCCCTGGGGGTAGGGAGGCATCTAGACTCAGAGCATGAAAAGCCATAACTACAAGTTTTTTCAGGCATATTCAGGACTACAGGAGAAATGTTGGGGTAAGAGGAGGGGGAGGTGAACAAAGTCTATTCTATCTCCTCTGGGGAGAAAACACTTATCAGATTGCTATAGAATTGGCAGTGTGACTTTTTTACTGAAACTGTTAAAAATGGCAAGCTCTGGTTTTTTTACGCATATGACTAATCAGTGTCCCTAAAATGCAGTGTTCTGGAGGACCTGACCACTCTACCATACAATTAATCATTTGCCTGACACCCAGGAGGTAACTTGTACCTTTTGTACTTTTTCTGAAGCACAAGAGAAAGAAACTACCAGTTATTGAACCCTCATGTATCTGCAATCTCTTAACCACAAGTCCAGTATCCAAAAATGTACTGAAAATAAAGTTTTATTTCTTCTTCTTATTTAAAAGAAAAACACAAACTTAGAGAAAAATTGCAAGAATAGTTCAATCAATCCTGTATACCTCTGATTAGATCCATTAATTGTTAGCAGTTTGCCGTAATTACCTAGAAAATAAAAAGGGTCTTATAAGTTTTCAGCAAACTAGTTTGGCAATAAAACTTGATCTGAAATAACAGGTAGCTATATATAGTCTTTATTCACTCTACTATTGTGAGAATATGCATATATTTCATTGCAGAACTATTAATTATTTGATTATGGGGTGCCATCTTAGACTCTACAGGGATGTTAGGTTATATATGGTACATACATCTTTGACCTTTCTAAAATCCATATAAGTTCTGAGTTCCAAAATACATCTGGCTGTAAGAATTATAGATGGGGGATTATGAGCCTGTGCTATTTTCTAGATACTGTGCTGGACAACTGACTTTTTTTCTGTCTTTAATCTGCATAGCAATTCCATAGAGAAGTCATTATCTCCACTTTATAAGTTCAGAGACATTAAAGAACTCCCCCAATATTACATAGTAAGTGGTAGATGTAGAATTTAAACCTAGGTACATCAGGATCTCTTTTAATTCTCACTATCCTTGTTGTGCCTATGAGAAAACCAAGATTATGAGATATCCCAAGGTTGCAATTGTAGATGTAGGGCCAGAGTAGAATCTATTGCCTGAGGGAACCACAGAGGTCTGCTGCCTCCTCTGCTTTATGCCTTGGCAAGCTGTAGTCTTGTGTAGGTATCTAGATCTATCCCCAAATCAGAGATGGAGGCAGAAAAACAGAGGAGATAGATATACATGCTGTCCTTCAAGCATCCCAGCTACTGTCTGCATGATGGATAACAAGGGCTTTGCTTTAGAAGACCTCCATGTTCATAGTCTTCCAATCTTGCTTTCAGGATTTACCAGTTGCATGTCCTTAGCAAGTCATTTAACCTCTCAAAGCTTTACTTTCATTACCTCTAAAAAGAGATAATAATTGTTCTTAAACTGCAGAGTTGTTGTAAAAATTAAATTTGATAGCACAGTACTTATCATATTGTCAGCACTAATCAATGTGAGAAATTACCATTATCATATCATTCCCTATTTGCCCTGATACACTCCAGCAGTGCAAATGGTGTACGATTCTCACCAATATCTGATTTTCATTCCCTCAAGTTCCTTTCCTTGTTTATAGTAATGTCCGTTTGCTACAGTAATGGTCGTTGATTGCAATACTGACCAACTCATCTTCCCAAAGTAACACTCACTCTGTGAAAGCTGCCCACTTTATTCTGGAACACCCATTGCTTATCTTTTTGCTTACTTAAGTCCTGCAAATATTTTAAGGCCCAATTTCAGTCTCACGCTCACCATGAAACCTTCACAGATTTCTATAGCCCTCGGTAATGTTGCCATCGAATGCATTCCAAGAGCATTTCTTCTCTTTGCTACTGCCTGCCACTTAGACTTCATAACATTACAGTGTTTGCCTTGCCCTTTTAAATAGCTATGGAGATTAGGATCCATGTCTTTATATTTCTTTGTACCTTTATCAGCAATAAGTCATGATAGTTAGGACCCCATGAAAAGGTCTATAAATAAATATTTATGAGTTGAATATAAGAGCTTTTAATGTGTCTGGTAGTTTTCTCTTGAAAACTTTAAAATTTGAATTGGGACTTTTGAGGCCTTAAGCCATGGATAGAAAATACAAGAAATATATATTACCCTTCTTCCCTCTCCCGTGGAAGATTTTAAAATTCAGCTGCTTCACTCTCACGATAAACCCAGGTGCATCTCAAAAGCTTTTCAGCTGTGGTCAAGGCAAGCTTGGCCAGTGGATCAAAACCAAAGTACTGGATAATACATATTTGCTACTCATCACTTCTGCCTCCACCTTGAACACAGGAAGGGTTAAGGATTTAGATGAAAGCAAAGCCAACCAAGATTAGTGCAAGTTCCTGGAAAGAGTGAAGCAGGGGAGGTTACTACAGATCTTAGAGAGAGAGAGATGGAGGATGGAAGCAAAATGAAAAAGGCCTTTTCTCCTGAAATAGCAAAAGAAGTAAAAATTAACAAAATAAATGAACAAGAGAAACTCCTGTTTAATAATCAACCTGAAGGGAGCTGTCTCGGGGTAGAGGGGGAGAGAAAGAAAAGAACAATGTGAACAAATGAGAGAGCCATAGTATTATTGTTGTTGCTATTGTTGTTGTTACTCATAACATTATTCCTGAGAAACTTTCTTAACTCTCAGAAATAGTTTTTGAGGTAATGGATTGCTAAGGGGAGCTATGAATTGGTTAAATGCAGCTGGATAATTTGTGGCTACTAGATACAGCAGATGTAGTAGTCGTGCTAAGGAAACTGAGAGGAAAAAATAAATCTCATATGTAGCCTAGGAGACAGTCTACTGTAGTGAAAAAACATAGGGTGTAGAGGCAGATAGACCTGGATTTGAATTCCTGCTCTACTGATCTCTAGAAATGTGACCATGGGCAAGTGACTTAACTATTTGAACTTCAGTTCTTCTATATGTAAGGATCAAAGGGAGGTACTTGGTAAATTATTATTACTTCTCTGTCTTAATAGAAAAATTCTTATTGAATGCCTATTCTCTTGATCTTGATTAAGTGAACTGGACTGGGTTAAGTGGATGTGTCTCCTCAAACTTGTGCATTAACATGATGTCACCATTGGGAGCTGACATAATCCACATCAGAAGAGGATACAGCATTAATCGAGGCATCCCAGTTGTAATGAACTCCTTTTAGGCTTTTAATGAATTTTTTGCTATTTAAAATTTTTTCTGTAAATATGGATATAACCAGATGGTCAACGATAAAATTCAAATCCCAAGACTTCCCAATATCTATAGATGCCAGCATTTTCACTTGCATTATCAGCTACCCAGTAAGTTTGAATTAAGAGTTTTACTTCTTCTAAGGGAGGCTGTTTTGCTTTTATTTTAAACTATAACCCTACATCCGGATGTTTCCAGTCTAATTCCTTGTAGAGCAATTTTTATGATTAACAAGTTAAAAATTTTTTTTCAACATGAACAGATGGTGCTTTTCAATGTCTTTTAAAAGGTTCTCTGTATCTCTTGCGCAGCAGAACCTAAAATATGAATTGGACATTGTATAACTGAAAATATATGGAAAAGGAAAAGTGACTTGTATAGTTTATAGAGTCTATATCAAGTCTTCTTCCTTCATGGAGATTTATTCTCTTCATTTTAGTAACATTCTTGGGATTGTTTCACATTGAAATCTGAGTGAGAATCTGAGCTTATCTACCTCTTAGACAGAAGCTTGAGATCACCTAAAGGTGATTAGATTTATTTTTAACTTTTAATTTCATATAACCTGTACTTTACAATAAATGTTCCAGAATTATGCTTCAACATGATTAATGTTGTACATTGATGATTGACCATGTTTTACAAGATTGCATATAAAGACTAATGGACATAAATATATTCTATTAAACATTCTTTATTTTCCTCCCTTGAACGATGCATTTTCTATGTCTATAAGTTATCGGTTCCCAAACAAGTGAACTGCTTAATTAAGGTGATGGCAAGTACTTGGCAAATGAAGTGGCTTGGCATCTTCCATGTTACACTGTTTTAGATACATTCCCATGTTATACAGAGGATACACAAATAAAAATAATTCCATGAGTTGTGGGTGTGGTACATCCAAATCTTTTCTGACAATGGCACTAAGAGGTGTTTGAGGGTAATCATGGGCATTGCCCTCTGTGTTTTCTAAGGCAGGCACAAGGTCTGGAATCTCCCTTTAATAAAAGTAACTTCTAACCATCTTCCTTCTTTTTCCTTCACGTTTGCTAGCCATAAGAGATTGGTATAGAAAATACATGACAGAAAAAAAAATCTTTTTGTTTCTTCTTTAATTTTGATAGTCGACAAGTACATATTTTTCCTGTATTATAAAATTGTAAGCCCCCAGAATGCCTGGGAAATTTGAAAGTAGTCCTAGAAAATATCTTGGTTATGGGGCAGGGGAAGAGGCAGTTGACAGAGATGGATGACAAAAAAATTTTGCACAGCAGCAGCTAGCCCCAGGTTGTAGTTCAACATCACCCATTCTTCCAAACTTTTCTTGACACCCCCCCCCCCAGTTTAAGCTGATGCCTCCCTTCCTCTGAAACTTCTCTAAGGGATTTATATGTTTGTGCGTCTCTCTTTTTCTCCAGACTGTAAGCCCCATGAGAATAAGATCCCTATATTACAAATCTGTAAATCTCCTGAACCAACACAGTACCTAGTGAATAGTAGGCACTTAATAAACATTTGTGAAGTTGATGTAATTGAATTTTCAAGTGGAGTATCTTTCCTTGTATTTGTTGAATATCATTGAGTCATTCTGCCTGTGCTTGTTTCCTCCCTGGTAATGACTTGAAAACCCATTTAGTCCTTCTAGCCAATGGAGCATTAAATCCTTCTGTGGAAGGCATTGTATCCAAAAAGTGTTGATATTATAGTGGTGATGGGTTTCATTGCTAATAGCAGGCACTACATATCATGAGTACCTACTGTGGGTCAGACATTGTGCTACACATTTATTCTTTGACATGGGTAGCTTTTACTTCCATTTTACAGATAGAGAAAGTGAGGCTTTAAGGAACTAAGCAATTTGCCTAACCTCACAGAGCCAGCAATATGCAGAGCCAAGAATTAAAGTCAATTCTGTCTATGATTTCCATGGCATTAAACATTATTGTGCAAGTGCCTTCACACTGTGTCTGCCTTTGTACATGCCAAGAAATCAGTAGGTGCTTACGAAAACCTGGTTCATTAAGTTTTCTGAATACTTGTGAAGCTTTTCAAAGTCATTTCTGATAAAATCTTTTCACTGTAGTATGCAAACAGCTTTTGCCGGAGTGCTGGTCTCTGTGAGGTTGATGAATATGCTTTCCATTTTACCGTCTTGATTTGAAATTGACAATAACAAATAACGGTAGTTAGCGTCAGAACAAAACCTTCTTAAAGCAGCATTCACATCATCTTCCACCTTGTATTGAGTAATTTAAACACTATTACTGAAAATTAATCTGAAGTTAGTGTCTAGTCAGTTAAAAGTTTGTTGATCAAGGTTACATTGAATGGCTATCCTTTGCTGACATTGCTTTTGAATTTTCTTAGGACTTCAAAGCTAAATTGCTAAATAGCTCTGAGGATGCTTATACATAATTTTATAATTTCCCTTTTATTTCCTTTTTATTTAATCCAAGTATTATATCATCTTTTCTTTTTTTGCCTTCTATTTATAAATTAGAATTTAATGCTTGCTTAGAGACCTTACTTTTTTTTTTCACTTCAGACAAGTCCATCACTCCAAGACCTAATAGCCTAAAGATAAAATGGTTCAATCTTAACCAGAAAATGCTTAACTGAGATACCTCTGTAACACCAGACTATGAGGCCACTTGAAATTAAAATCATTTTTTCCTTTTTTTCCCTCAAAAATTGTCTACAGCAATGGAACTGTTTCTTTGATAAATAAGAAAGTGAATATTCTGGTGTGTGTTTAGATTTGGGTGGAAAAAAAAGTCTAAAATGCATATAGCATATGTGTAAATAGCTTAGAATCCTCTATGTCCTCTATGTGCCATGATACTGATAACGAAGTAGTTAAATAATCCTCTCTGGGCTTAGAGGTGCCAAGCTAATATATAATGTTTTGCCACAAGAAATCTCATGGTACCCATGTTTCTGTGCAATTTACAATTTCCTGCCAAAAGGAATTAAAATGCCACAGAACACAGGTTCTACAGAGTGAATGCAGACCCAGACATAAAGCATTCAGGTTAGAGACACAGAGCATTTTAGCATCACTCAGTTCCTGCTTACATTCTGCTCAAAGTAATGAAGGAAACAAAGCCTCAGAAGAAATCTACTGATAAGAACTCAGTCACTTAAATGAACGGCATCTTGAATAAGACTATGATTTAAATAAGCTCTTTGGTGTAAGAAGTGAACATTTTAGCACTGATGGTTTAGGCCAAGAATTTGAACCACCAGAAATTTTCCTCCGACCACAACAGGTTAAGGTATATCATCAGTAATTAGCGAGAAGAGAAATGGAGGCGTGGAGGCTGATAAGTGAATAGTAAATGCTCTTTAAAAGTTCTGTCTATAGTTCTCCTTTAGGAGTGTGGATTTAGTCGTCTTCAACAAAACTTTTTGTCATCCTAAGAAAGCCTTGAATTAAAGAACTTTTGTGAATTCTGTTGAAGATTTACACCTCAACTGAGTTGACTCAGCTGAGTATTACAGTCAGGATTCTGATGCCCAGAAAGGACAAATCCAGGCACAGCTGTATTCTTTGTTTCCTTGGAGATGTTTCGCCATAAGGAAGGTTCATTATCTTGTTTAAGGACATCAGGATGAGAGTAGTAACAGTTTCATTTAATTTCAAGGGTTGTAATCATTCTTTAAGAGTCAATGAGAAGGTCTGTAAAGCAGCCAACATCCTAGAAGGACAACTCAAATGTGAAAACAATAACCACAGTAGAAATAGCAGAAATTTTAAATATGTATTTTGAAAACATCATTTAAAAGGAATAAAAGATGGAGTATGTGTCACATTTTGGAAACTCTAAGTGATCCTAGATGGCATTTTGGACTATCCCTGTCCAGGATATCGTTAAAAGCAATCAGAATTATAGACCGTCAGTCTTTGTGCCACCTCCAGCTGCTTACTTTATTTACTCTTACCATTTGCCTTCCTGATTTCTCCACTGAGCAACATTACCGCTGTTTCACAGTCTGTCCTGCACAGTGGTTCACAACTGGGGACAGTGTCACCCCCAGGTGCCTTTTAAAAATGTTTGGTCACGTTTTTTGTGTGTGTTGCAATGCCTGGGGGAAAGCTATTGACATTTAGTGGGAAGAGGCCAGGGATGCTAAGAATCCAGCAAAGTATGAGACAACATGCACAATTACCTGCCCAGAATGTCCGCGGCATCCCCGGTAAGAAACAGTGGCCCTCTTGAATTGGCACCCCAGTTTTGGGTTGACTGAACTGGTTCTTGCCTTTGGAGCAGGTTATTTATTCTGGATTCTTACAGTGTGCTTCAGGCCCATGTCAATGATTGGGGCTGTAATCTCCCTCATTTGGCTTCAGCCTGAGAGGGGAGGGATATTTGGCAAAGAGAAATTCAGGAAATGTGCTTGTCTTGGTGTACCCCATTCCCTTCTGCTGGGAAGCTGACACAGAGAACTCAGCTTTAGGCAGATTTACAGATACCTGTTTGCTGAGATGCCTCCAGCTACACAAGTGAAAACTCACAACAGGTGCGGAAAATGAATGTCAGTATCATTTCTTTTTATTGCTGTTACACTGCCTCCAAACAGAAGGGAATGTGCAGAACATCAGTGTTGGCTGAAGTTGTGGGAGAGAATGTTGCCTAAGGTGCTTAGAATGCAATGTTTGTGTAAAGAAAGGTATAGAGAAAATATTTCTGACTGATGTATGAGATGGCTATTTGATTTTTTCATAAGGGATTAAGTCACTTCTAGGAGGTGAGGAGGTTTGGCAATAAAGTATCTAAGTGATGGTTCAAGGTATAGCAGGAAAGAATATAGAAAAGGAAAATTCTGAAGCTATGGGGGATGGAAGAGGTAAAGAAGAAAGGAGGGAGAAATTGACAGAAGTAGCAACCAGATTGTACATCTGTCAGTTAATTAAGGATTTGAAGTCTATCGTCACATCCTGATCTACTTTGGGAAACTGGTTATCATTCGTCTTATTTTAGGTTAAAAAAGAAAGAAAGAGAAACCGAAAAAAAAGCGTATTCAATTTCCATTCATTCCATAAAAATATAGTTTTTGACATGGTTTAATCCTATGTACAAAGTCTCCCAGATCAATATTTTTAAAAATTCATTAAAAGGTTTTGATGTAAGCAAATGATGTAAAGCTATTACAAACCCAGCATCACACACTATTATCTAGATTTTTATTAAAACAATGTCTACAAATAAGAACCTCCAGAACCAAAGACATGCCAAATATCTGAAATCATGTCTATAATTACCTCCAGAAATGATTTGACATAGCAAAATACAGGAAAAGAAAATGGAACTATTTCCTTTTAACCTCCTCAATTGGATTTTTAAAAAATGAAGTTCTGAAGGTCTTGGAAGTGAATAACAGTGAATTCATTTGAGTTTTTAACACTGTATCTTGGAATGTTTTCAAAACCAAGCCTTGTCACCTATTGTCAAGAGGAGATAATAGGAAGCTTTGCAAATGTCAAGGCAAAGGTCGTATCTGGCACCTTCATCTCCAGGTCTGATCTATAGGCACTTTCTAATTTTTCTTTTCCCTAACTTACTTGTGCCCTAACACCTCTAGGATAGTTTGAAGATATGATGACAAATTACATACTTCAATTGGTTGCAATATGCTACAATGTTATTTTTGATGTGTTCTCACATTCCTTATACTGTTATTTACAATTACTTCTGGCCCACCAAATGTAAGCTCCATTAGATTTTTATCTCTGTAGCTTTAGTATCTAGAAATGTACATTGCCTTAATAGTAGGTATTCAAGAAATGTTATTTAATAAATGAATAAATTAATAATTCATTTTCTTTATTTCACACAGTAAGTCTAGAGATAGTAAATTATTGAGTTTGGGCCATATTGAACTTCTATGTGGGCTCTCCTCAAAGTCAGCCAATGCTAGTGCATCAGGTCTTCTGAACACTCTTAAATATTATGGGGAAAAAAGGTTAATATTTAAAATTTTAACTATGCCAGTGACCTTAGTTTCTTAAATGTTCCTCTTTGGAATAAAGGAATGTCATAAAGTACTTATTACATGGAAATAGAGTTTATATCATACCGATCATTTGTTCAATAAATCATCATCTATATGATAAGCATATGCAAGGCAATACACTTATCCTTTAATAGTTTTATATTTATGCAAACGGGAAAGGTAGAAATATACCTTCCAAAAAATTCAGGATGAAGCATCTATGTCTCAGGCTATTTCAGCCCTAAACTCGTGCACCATTTAATTTGCTGGGTAGATTGCTGACTGACATAGAGAGGGGTTCTGAAATAAGTTACCAGGATGGCTGGACACTTTAATGTCTAAGTGTTTCAATAAGGATTCCCAGTTGGAAGTGATTGATGTTTTGAGTGAGCTCTCAGTTCCATTGAAGGCTGCCTCTGTCTAATAGACAGGGGCAAGCCAATTCTGCCTTCCACTGCCTTTTTCCTGCTTTTTTCCTTAGTCAGCCTTGGGGTTCTCCTTGTGCAGCCTCATAGTGATTTCTGTCTACCATTAAGTATTTGCCCTCTCTCTCGTGAGCCGTTGCCTCTCCATTCATTCTCATCTACTATGACTACTGCATTATCTTTGTCTCAAGTGATTCATAGTATGACGCTTATGCTTTAAAAGAAAATCACTTCATAGAACTCTTCTTATGTTCAGCTTGCTTGTTAAAAGCCTTTGAAGTTGGTTACTTTCCTAGGATGTCACTGATTTGGAATTTTTCTAGAAACATCTGTTAGTATAAATTATGCTAGATTGGGTTTTTGTCCATTTGAGTACCAGAATTCACTGCCACAAGAAAGAAGTTGGGATTAGAAGCTTGATGTCATTCATACTTGAATTGAAATGTATTTTTTACGTATTTTGCATTCTAAACCCAAGCATATTTTGAAATAGATTTAATACTTTGTAATAAATGGGCAGTGGTGGCCTCATAATTTTGGTAGATAACATATAAAATATTCTGAAGCATGGTCATGGTGTCATAGGGATCATCAATAAATAATAATATTGACCATTGAAACTCCCAGCTCTGTAACCCAATACTTTTGCTTCACACACATAGACTTCCTGTTTTCCATAATCCCCAAACCATGTTGTCCTTCCCTAATTAGGTTGGAAATGTACCTTGGCCCTCACCCTGCCTCTTGACATCTTTATCATTAGAACATACACACGCATATACACACCACACACAAGGTCAGCTTTGCACCCAAGAGACTTCACTAACCACTGTGTCTTAAATGCTTGAGCTTAACTGACCTTCTAACTTATTGTCCTGTGATATAATACTGTCTTAAGCTATCAATAAGTTTTGAATTTCTAAAAGCCAAGAGTTATCTTATTCTTCTTAATAGTCTAAAGTGTCAAATATTTCATGGGGTTTTGGCACTTAGTAAGTATTTGGTAATTTTTTAAGCATCTAATTGAACCAGATATTTCATCCTGTTTGTGAGGCAGTAGGTGTTTTATGGAGTCATTAAAGGAGCAGCCTCTTTGCTGATTGACCTATGGCCATTGTGGTGACTGACAGAGACCCAGAGGAGCCCGGAGCTGTCACAGCTAGTTGCTGAGAACCTAGAAAAACCAGATGTACAGCCCAGTCCAAAGGATCACAGACATTTCACAACTGCAGTTTTGTGGAGGGTTCATTCTTATTGCTTTGTGGGAAGCTCCACATTCATGCTGGTTAACAGAGAAGAGCTAGCAATTCATATTTTACAAATGTACAAATCCAGCCTCAAAACCACACACTGATTTTGCCTTCAATCTCTGGACAAACTTTGCTGTGCTACTAAGGGACAAATATCAGGGTTTAGCATGGTGAACCCATCTTTGAAGAAGAAGGGAGTCAATGGAAAAACCAGGATCATCACTGTCTTCCTCCAGTTCTCTGTAGGAAATGTTGACCTATAGCTGATTTGTTATATTTTCCCTTTGAAATGATTTTTGCATTTCCATGATGACTAGGTACAATTTATTTCTTATTAGCCAACATAATGAGCTGGCAGCTTGCTATGTTAAAAAGAGCTGCCAATAATATTAGCTCTGTATTCTTGGGCAAGTTGCTTAATTTCTGTCATCTTCAGGGACTTCATCTGAAGTATGGAGTTTTGGAAAACATCAAGGAGTAAGAAAGGATGAATTGCAAGTGAAAGGAGAGGGGATTATGACTATTCTTCTACTTTCATTGAAGTCCAATTGTTCCTCTTTTAGATCCTTTCAGAGTCCTTCTCTATTCTGTTGTCTTCTCTGTTAGAATTTATATTGGTGAGGCAAGGGACAAGTTCTTTCTCAAACACTGCTCTAGTTCCATTTTCCCAAACAGTACCTGGCATATAAATAAATACATAAATATAAATACATATAAAATAATGTTTGTATAAAGTATACAGTTACTGTACTTTCCAGCTGTCCTTACAAACAGAGATAGCTTCCTATTTTGGTCCATATCCTTTTTATAAAACCTCATCACAAAAAGGTATCCCCTTTCAGAATCCTTTAATTTCACTGATAGCCTCATGTACCTAATGGCATAACAATCTTTTAACTTTAAGCAAACAGACTAAGAAACTTGGCAGTGGTGGTTGGGTTGTTGAAACCAAGAATTTTCATCAGGGCTCTTGTTCCTAGGAAAAGTGACAGAAGAGACTAGGGTTTAGTTTTTGCTAGGGTTTTTTAAATAGTTCTTTATTGGAGTATAATTACTTCACAAGACTGTGTTAGTTTCTGTTGCACAACAAAGCGAATCAGCCATATGCATACACATGTCCCCATAGCCCCTCCCTCTTGAGCCTCCCTCCCATCCTCCCTATCCCACCCCTCTAGGTCATCGCAAAGCACCGAGCCGATCCCCCTGTGCTATGCTGCTACTTCCCACCAGCCAGCTATTTTACATTCGGTAGTATATATATATGTTGATGCTACTCTCACTTTGCCCCAGCTTCGCCCTCCCACCCATGTCCTCAAGTCCATTTTCTATGTCTCTTTATTCCTGCCCTGCAACTAGGTTCATCAGTACCATTTTTTTTAGTTTGTTTCTTAGATTCCATATGTATGTGTTAGCATACGGTATTTGTTTTTCTCTTTCTGACTTACTTCACTCTGTATGACAGACTCTAGGTCCATCCACCTCACTACAAATAACTCAATTTCATTTCTTTTTATGGCTGAGTAATATTCCATTGTATATATGTGCCACATCTTCTTTATCCATTCATCTGTTGATGGACATTTAGGTTGCTGCCATGTCCTGGCTATTGTAAATAGTGCTGCAATGAACATTGTGGTACATGTCTGTTTTTGAATTATGGTTTTCTCAGGGTATATGCCCAGTAGTGGGATTGCTGGGTCGTATGGTAGTTCTATTTTTAGTTTTTAAAGGAACTCCATACTGTTTTCCATAGTGGCTGTATCAATTTACATTCCCACCAACAGTGTAGGACGGTTGCCTTTTCACCACACCCTTTCCAGCATCTATTGTTTCTAGATTTTTTGATAATGGCCATTCTGACCTGTGTGAAGTGATACCTCACTGTAGTTTTGATTTGCATTTCTCTAATAATTAGTAATGCTGAGCATCTTTTCATTTCCATATTTTCACTTGTGCTTTGACACTTCCTTTGAGCTTA
This sequence comes from Balaenoptera physalus, assembly GCF_965194825.1. NCBI lineage: Eukaryota > Metazoa > Chordata > Mammalia > Artiodactyla > Balaenopteridae > Balaenoptera > Balaenoptera physalus. The sequence goes on from NC_138889.1 coordinate 50,914,936, forward strand.
TATATAAGCTCATTAAGGTAAAGGGTAGTGTCTTTGGGATTTAATAATCATGAAAATATTATTCGGCCCCATGTCCTGTGGACATAATTATACCATTGGCTATCCCATAAAGTTGTCAGATGATCTGATAACCTTATTCAGATGAGGAGCAGTTGGCTTATCCATAACATTGTTAGGATTCAGGTTATTCTTTTCAGAAAAGATGATTAAGGAGCCCAAAGGCTGAGTGTTGTTCAATTAACCTCAACATACTTTTTGAAATTCTATGGGAAAAAAAGCAGGGATGTTATAGCTTTACTGAGGATGAGAAGATTCCTGAGTTATGACCAGGAGTGAGTAACCCTTTCTCCAGTCTCTTCAGGAAATCTTTGTCTTCTCATGCAGAAATGGTATAAGTGATGCAGGATTATATGGCTTTCCATGCTTACAGTTCTAATTTGATTGTCCTTTCAGGGCTTTGGTAAATGTGGTAGTTTACTAATGCTGCTGTAATGTATTACCACAAACTTCATGGTTTAAAACAACACAAACTTATTCTCTTAAATTTCCTGAGAAAAGAAGTCAGAAACAAGTCTTACAGGAATAAAAATCAATGATAGCCAAGCTGCATTCCTTCCGGAGTTTCCAGGAGAGACTGTATTCAGCTTCAAGAGGGCACTTGCATTCCTTGGTTTGTGGTTCCTTCCTCCACAATCAAAATGCACTACACCAATTTCTGATTCCATCATCACATCCCCTTTTCTGATTCTGACCCTCCTGTCTCCCTCTTGTACTCCTCTGATTACATTGGACTCACCTGGATAATCCAAGATAATGATCATTTTCCCATCTCAAGCTCCTTAACTTAATCATATCTGCAAAGTCCCTTTTGCCATGTAAAGTAATATATTTAAAGGTTCTGGGGATTAGTACATGGATGTCTTTGCCAGGGGCAGAAGGGGTGGCATTATATTCTATTTACCACAGTGACATAGATCTAAGTGCATACTTCTAAAAATGCCAGTCAGACAAGATTTAAGTCTAGAAACAAAAGTTATAGCGTGTCTTTTTCTCTTAGTGCCTTACTTAAGGTCTTGGTTTTCCCGCATAAAATGCCATCCATATATTGCAGCTGCTTATTATCAGTCTCTTTAATTAAGCTCCTATCTTTACTCAAATGTGAAAGATAATCATTTGTTAGCTTAAGTTAGATCTCTGATCTAATGGAAATTACCTTGTGACACTGTAAAGAGAGTAAGGCTGTTTAAAAATGTAAGACTATGCATTTCATACTTAACAAATGAAATTCTGGCTTATTATAGCTGACTAAAAAGCAATACAAATTAGGGGGAACTAAATATAATTAACTCAACCTCCAAGATACAATCTAAATGTTATCTATTTTATGAAATCGTTGCTGACCTTGCTAGGTAGAACTAGGCAGTGCTTCCACTTCCCTTTTGCTGTGAGAGCATCATGTGCATAATTTTTTTATAGCATTTACCACATTCATATGTTGATCTGTTTACATGACTGTCTCCAAACTACCTGTAAGAGCCTCAAGGGCAAGCACTCCGTTCTGTTTTTCTTAGGACTAATGCCACCTAGAAGGGTATCTGACACATAGCGGGTGTTTTACTGATGCTTTTTGAGGGAATGTGTTCCTTTGAAGGTCTGTTTAACATCTCTTTGCTAGCTGTCTTACAACATTGACTGAGGAGCACAGTGATGAGACTGGTTCAAAGAGATGAATCAATAGAAATTTACTTCCATCCTGGGGAAAGCAAATCTGAGTACATGCCCCTACTAATGATGGGTCAGTGGCATTACTTCTCAGCACAAAGCACCTTCCAAATCATCATTAGGCGCACAGCACAGATTCAAGAGTATAAAGACAAGTAAGTATGCTTTCAGAGGAGTAAGATAGGGTATAAGCATTTTAGTGAAAATTTAAAATCCTACGTTAACTGAGTAGAAATTAGATCTAAGCAAACAATTGTAAATATGAAGTTCTACAGCTAGGCTTAGGGCATGTGAATCTAATACATTCTCTCTATCCTACCAGGAATGTTTAAACTCAATCATATTCCCTTTCAATCTGCTTTTATGCAAATTATAACATTTAAAAATTTTTTTAAGCTTTATTAAGGTATAATTGATATACATAAATTGCACATCTTCAATGTACGCATTTTGATGAATTTGGGCATATGCATACAATATCACCACAATCAAGGTACTAAGCATATCCATAACCTCCAAAATTGTTCTTTTGTTCGTGTGTGTGAGTGTGTGTTTTGTGGTGAGAACACTTAACATGAAATCTATCCTTTTAACGTATTTTAAAGTGTGCAGTACCATATTGTTGTACTCCACAACTTATTCATCTTGCATAACTGAAACTAGTACTCACTTAGCAATAACTTTCCATTTCCCCCTTCCCAACTCCCTGGCAACCACCATTCTATTGTCTACTTCTATGAGTTTGACAATTTTAGATCCCTAATACAAGTGGAATCATGCAATATTTGTCCTTGTGTGACCGTCTTATTTCATTGAGCACAGGGTCTTATAGGTTCATCTATGTTGTGGCATATGGCAGAATTTCCTTCTTTTTTAAGGCTGAATGATACTCCATTGTATGTATATACTACATTTTCTTTACCTATTCATTTGTTGATGGACATTGGGTTGCTTACATATTTTGGCTATTGCGAAATGGTAAGGATGAAATGAACATGAGGGTGCAGGTACCTCTTCCAGATCCTGATTTTGTTTCTACTTAATATCTGCCTTTACCGCTTTAGTTATTTAGCAACCGTCTCATAATTTCGTCAAGCTTCACAATAGCTTCCTAGAGGTTTGAACATACAAAAAAGTTTTTAAAATTTGTTACTGGTAGTGATCCCTGAACTTCCAGAATCTGGGTAACAGAGTGTGAAGGTCTCTTAGGCACTCTATTTTTTTTTTTTTTCCCCCAGTGGTAGTTTTTTAATATATCAGTTTTTCATACATCAAGAGAATGGCTTAGTCCAATTCAAGTGGTACTCCTTTAGCTGTTTTATTCTTTTTATTTTTGTTTTGGGTTTTTCTTTTAGATCAATAGATTTTTTTGTTCAAATTGAAGGAGTCGAATGTAGAATGTGAACCTTAGAGCCAAGCTTTGGAGTTTACACCCCCTTCCACTATTTTTTTTTAATTTTTTAATTTTTTATTTTTTAACATCTTTATTAGAGTATAATTGCTTTACAATGGTGTATCAGTTTCTGCTTTATAACAAAGTGAATCAGTTATACATATACATATGTCCCCATATCTCTTCCCTCTTGCATCTCCCTCCCTCCCACCCTCCCTATCCCACCCCTCTAGGTGGTCACAAAGCACAGAGCTGATCTCCCTGTGCTATATGGCTGCTTCCCACTAGCTATCTATTTTATGTTTGGTAGTGTATATATGTCCATGCCACTCTCTCACTTTGTCCCAGCTTACCCTTCCCCCTCCGCGTATCCTCAAGTCCATTCTCTAGTAGGTCTGCATTTTTATTCCCATCTTGCCCCTAGGTTCTTCTGACCATTTTCTTTTTTTTTTTTTTAGATTCCATATATATGTGTTAGCATACGGTATTTGTTTTTCTCTTTCTGACTTACTTCACTCTGCATGACAGACTCTAGGTACCATCCACCTCACTACAAATAACTCAGTTTTGTTCCTTTTTATGGCTGAGTAATATTCCATTGTATATATGTGCCACATCTTCTTTATCCATTCATCTGTTGATGGACACTTAGTTTGCTTCCATGTCCTGGCTATTGTAAATAGAGCTGCAATGAACATTTTGGTACATGACTCTTTTTGAATTACAGTTTTCTCCAGGTATGTGCCCAGTAGTGGGATTGCTGGGTCGTATGGTAGTTCTATTTTTAGTTTTTTAAGGAACCTCCATACTGTTCTCCATAGTGGCTGTATCAATTTACATTCCCACCAACAGTATAAGAGGGTTCCCTTTTCTCCACACCCTCTTCAGCATTTATTATTTGTAGATTTTTTGATGATGGCCATTCTGACCAGTGTGAGATGATATCTCATTGTAGTTTTGATTTGCATTTCTCTAATGATTAATGATGTTGAGCATTCTTTCATGTGTTTGTTGGCAATCTGTATATCTTCTTTGGAGAAATGTCTGTTTAGGTCTTCTGCCCATTTTTGGATTGGGTTGTTGGTTTTTTTAATATTGAGCTGCATGAGCTGTTTATATATTTTGGAGATTAATCCTTTGTCTGTTGATTCATTTGCAAATATTTTCTCCTATTCTGAGGGTTGTCTTTTCGTCTTGTTTATGGTTTCCTTTGCTGTGCAAAAGCTTTTAAGTTTCATTAGGTCCCATTAGTTGATTTTTGTTTTTATTTCCATTTCTCTAGGAGGTGGGTCAAAAAGGATCTTGCTGTGATTTATGTCATAGAGTGTTCTGCCTATATTTTCCTCTAAGAGTTTTAGAGTGTCTGGCCCTACATTTAGGTCTTTAATCCATTTTGAGTTTATTTTTGTGTACGGTATTAGGGAGTGTTCTAATTTCATTCTTTTACATGTAGCTGTCCAGTTTTCCCAGCACCACTTATTGAAGAGGCTGTCTTTTCTCCACTGTATATTCTTGCCTCCTTTATCAAAGATAAGGTGACCATATGTGCGTGGGTTTATCTCTGGGCTTTCTATCCTGTTCCATTGATTTATATTTCTGTTTTTGTGCCAGTACCATACTCTCTTGATTACTGTAGCTTTGTAGTATAGTCTGAAGTCAGGGAGCCTGATTCCTGCAGCTCCATTTTTCTTTCTCAAGATTGCTTTGGCTATTTGGGGTCTTTTGTGTTTCCATACAAATTGTGAAATTTTTTTTGTTCTAGTTCTGAGGCACTCTATTTTTAATGGCTCTCCAGACTACCCTGGCAGTTGCTTTCTAGAGGTCCTGAGAATACCACAGTCAGTGATTTCCTGTACTGATTCAGCATCAGAATTACTTGTGGTGCTTTATAAAAACAAGAATCTAGGAACCCATCTGAAATCCTTATATGAGAAGTCTGGAGGGGGTCTGATTAGTTTTCTAATGAACTTAGAATAGTTTTTCCTCTAATAGATTCTGAAAAAATATTAGTTTACTTTCTTTTTTTGTTTTTTTGATTTTTGTTTTTCTTTGTGAGCTCAGGTCTGGAAGGTGTACTAGGCCCTTTTGTCAGGGGAATGTTTTCCCCTGAAGGAAGAAGAGTGATATTAACAATCTGAGCTTATTACACTTGTATTTTGTCACTTTATAAATAGGAAGAGTCAAGAGAGTTACTATTATGAGGTAGGGATGTATGTATATATATATTAATATATAAATGTGTATGTTATAAACACATGGTAATGACTATGTAAATAGGCACAGAGATACACATATACTTATTTATCTATATGGCATTTCACTCCATCATTGTCAACAACTATTGTGAATTTCTTGGGGAGTGATTCAGAAGTGATGAACAGGAATGATAGTCAAATAGACATTTTTCTCTTAAGGGAAAAAAAAGGCATTCTTATGTCATTCTCTCATAACCTACTAGTATAGAGGAAAAGGAACTGTAACAGGCCTATTCTGAAAGTTACTTGGAATATCTTAGGCTTTTCTTTCTCTAGGTCACTTTTTAAAGTCCTTGTTGAGAAGAAAATGAGAGGAACAGATTTTTCCATTTTTACCTCTGACGTCGCTGACTGTTCTCAACCTGCTTTAGAGGCTCCTCTTTTTCTACCTACCCCTAAAATACTGCTGTTCCCAGGTATTGATAAACTCCATCCATTCTCCTTGGATGATGTAATTTATTCATATTATGCTTGAAATAATGTTACTGACTCACAAATCTAAATGTAAACCTTGATGGCATATATGTACCCCATACTTTACATGTATACAATTGTCTTTAATATATTTCCATCAAAATCTGCTCTATTTCCTGTGTTTCTCAGCTCTGTGTATTGTAGTTTTATATCTTCAATTACCCAAGCAATAAATCAGGAAACCTTCCTACCTACCCTCCTCCTGCTCCTTGTCTCCCACATCCAAGTCCCATTTATTCTACTTGCTTAATTAAGGAGGTTGAAACTAGCTGTTCCTTTCTCTCCTGTTCCTCCCCTATTGCCTGGGTTTACACTCACAGCAGCTCATATGGAAATACCACAGTAGTATCTTTAAGATTCTCCCTGCCTTCTGGTTTATAATCTATCCTCTCTGTTGCTGAGAGTGATCTTCCTGAAACATAAGTCTAATCATGGGATTCTCCTGGACTCTCCACAAAAGCTTCAATTAACTTCCATTGTTCATAGCATAAAGTCTCAAACTCCTTAATTTGACATATGAAACCCTATAAGTTTTGAGTTCTTTCTTTATACCCCTTCAGATTTATATCTTTCCTCAGTATTCACTGAACCTAAAGCTATAGATATTCTAAACTCTGCACATCCTCAAACACATGGTGCTGTTTCATATTCCCACACCTCTGTGCATCACCCTGGCTCCCTTAGCTTGTAGTACCTGTCCTGCCTCTTCCTGGTCACCTGAGGGGCACTTTCTCATCTTCCAGAATCACTTCATGGCCACCTTCTCCATGGAGCCTTATATAAGACCTATCCTCCAGCAGAATTAAGTGGTTCCATCCTTGTACTGACACTTGTGCCACAGTGTCACTATCACATATAGTGATAGACTATATGGGTACAGTGGAAGTTCTATATGTAATCAAGTCTTGGTTTTCTGGTAGGTAAATGATTCTTTCTTTTTTAATATCCTGATCTGGAACTATGTATCTCCACCAACATTTTTCCAAAACTACATTTTCTACCAAACTGCAGGGAATATTCCAAAATATTCTGAGTACCCTGCTTTAGGAAAAACCTGAAATTTCAAATTCACAAAATAGATAAATTAGTGGCTGGTTATTTAGGTTCGTTACCAAACACTGACTCAGTGCCTACTTGGTACCTCTCATGCCAAGTGTTGGTGCTGGGCACCGGAGTTCAAAAGTTGGGAGCACACAGTCCCTCCCCTTGGAGAGTGTAGTGTGGAAAAAAGAAAAGGAGAAATTTGTTATACAAAATGATTTATTACAGGGCTTCTCTTAGCAGCGATGTTATCAGGAGGTTTTTAAGTATCTTGTGATTTATATAGCATCTTTTCTGCATGCTTTTGGTTATATGTCAGATTCTTAAAGTGTGTCACACTTATAGCTTCCATAGAAGCACTATTCCAAATTCAGGAAGGAGCTTTGTTCCCCATTTTGATTATGTAAGTTTCAAGCTTTCAGAGTTTGCCAGAGCCACACTGATTTCAAAAATGGCATTAAACAGAACTATCTTAACTCAACCTTGTCAACTTTCCTGTGACACATGAAGGCACTAAAAGGCTCAGCCATCATATCCAGCTATCTGTTAGGTGCTGCTCACTGCATCTGAAATCCTAAAATTAGGGCAAGCCTCTTAGTGAGCAGGAGGCAGCACTGCGGGCACCACAGGTTACTCACTAGCCATCACCTAATGCCTATTTCCATCCTATGAAGCCTAAGAGAGAAATAAGAATGTATCCATGACCTGTAAGTCCAATTCTGTACAGCATGCACTATGGACAGATCAGCGCTGAGCTAGGTGCAGAGAAATCGTGATCTCACAGCAGCTATAACAAAGTGGAAACCTAAATGTATAGTTCTGCTTTTCCCTGCTCTTAGTTGATAGCATTTCTCACAGATATCCAAAGTTTTCCATATCCCATCATTTAGGGGATATTAACCAAATGCTGGCCTGGCATCTTAGTTCAGTCACTGTTATCAAGGCCTGGTCCCCAGATCTAGAATCTGAAAGAGCATAGTATTGCCAGGTATGACCCTATTCAATTACCCAGTAATCAGTTGCACCCACTATATGCCAGGCACTTAGCTAGTAAATGACCTTTGTAGCCATTTCCTCTCTGAGATATTGGCCACCTCCCTGAGCTCCTTTCTGAGATCCTTTTTGTGAATGAGCCATACACGTCTATGTGGGGGGCCTATGTCCCCCTGACCCACCACTGTACTGAGCCTGATACATCCCTGCTTTTTCAAGTGTCTGTAACTTTGACACACTCCTTGATTCCCCTCCAAAGTCCTCCTCCTCCTAGCCTAGGGGAGTTTTAGTCGTGGAGGTAGGAAGCTTTGGCATTCCTTACCTTGTGTTCTTCCAGATCTACAGGGAGTTCTTTCTGTTTCTCCAGCTGAGAGAGAGACTTTTAAAACACAAAAGCCAAAAATTGAATCCTTGTTTGTTTGTTTGTTTGTTTGTTTTGGTGTCATCCCTTAACTTGAGGCAACGAATATAGAGTGACCTGGCTGACTGAATGGAGCAAAGGACAAGGAATATTAGAAAATACGTATGTTCTAAAAAGCTTATTTATTTATTTAAAATATTTTTCTACCCTTGCAAATTGCTTGGTGAGCCTAGGATTTGAACAAGAGAAGATTTGATAGCCTTATTAGATACTCTGTCTAGACCAGGAACAAACTTAGTAGAACCTCCCCATTTTGTGCAAGCCTAGCAAATCTTCAGTAACATGATAGTCACGTGCCTCTCTTCCATAATCATTATTGGGCAAGGGTCTTACAACTTTTTCTGCATTTACTCCCTTGCTCTTGATGCATCCCTTGCATTCTAAAGATTTTTCAATGCCAGAGACTTCTTGTGGCCCATGTTAGTCCAAGGACACCTATCTCTCTTTGTTTTAGTAGTGATAGCATTGCTACTTTGTGCTTATCATGTTTCTCTAATTCCCTGTGCTTTGACTCCTCTATAAATGTTGACTTTGTTCAGGCATCTTCTTTGTTTTAATAATATGGGTGTTTTTTAACCCTAGAAACCAACGGCAAACTGGAGACAGAAAATCTGGCTTATAAAAAGCATGGCGAATATTTGGTTCCGCATGTCTTCCAAAACTTGAATCTTGGAGCTCAAACATAACTTACCTAACATTCCTAAAGTAGTAAGTGAAAACAGCTCTCCCAGCTCCCCATGGCTCACACTCTGCTACAAGCTAAAGGAGCCCCTATTCCTACTTCTGGTTAAACCTCAAAGACTAGCAGAGAAGTAACTTCAAACACCTCCAGTGTGTGTTCGAGATGGAGTTCGCAAATTCTCTGAAACTGCAGATGATAGACGTAAAGGTAGATTTTGGTGGAAGGTAGATTTTGTTTCTATATGTGTCTGTCACTACATGGTGACTCCCTTGTGGCCAAGAAGTGAATACTATTCATCTTTGAATTCCTACCTCCTAACTAGAAACAAGGTGTCTGACAACAGGGTGTACAATTCAATGTTTGCTTAGCTAGGTTGAGCTCAGTCAATGTATAGCCTTAAAAACATTATTCATTTATTCACCAAATCTTTACTGAATACCTGTTATGTAATAAATGTGTTAGGGACTAGGGATACCAGGAGAGCCCAGGTATGGCCCCTGACTTTAAAAATTTTATAATCTAAAGAGGTAGGTATTGTGCAGTGAAAAGAATGTTAACTTTTGAGTCAAGCCTTGAACTCTTTTTCTTCCACTTATCAGCTAGGTCACGTTGGACTTGTCACTCAATCTCTCTGGGTCCCAGTTTCTTCACTTAAAAAAAAATGGTGTAATAACTGCTTCATAGGATTATAACGAAGATTCAATGAGACCATATGAGATAAATTTTATCTATAATTGTTATAATCTGTCCTCCCTCCTAGTCCTTCATCACTACCCTGTAAATAAACAGAGCAAGAAGCAGATTCCACTCACCCAGATGAGAAGAGTATGGTTCAGTGAAGTTGAGTGATCCAGGCTCACACAGCCAGTAAGTGGCAAGACAAGACTCCAACCGGCGTCTGCAAAATCGTAGAGATTTCCATTCCCAGGAGTCTGATTCTATGATGGAAATCAGTGAGCTTCCTTCAGTGTAATCTTGCTCATACCAGTCATATCTTCCAAGTGAAGACTTACTCCAAGCCTCCTTTTGCATGACAGACTGAGAATCTTTTTGGTCTTGTCTTGGTCTCCTTCCATGGGTTTGTGGTCTTTTTTTATGGTTTGGAAGGGACAGATATATACTTGGTCAGGCTCAGGTTCTAGTAGCAGATCACCTTGACTTTGATGATGACAGCTCCCGTTGTCAGTGTGCCCAGAAAACTAGAGCAAAGGGAGCTCCCACAGAGGGAGCACAGAATAGACAAGTCTCACGTGGAATTGATTGAAATTTGAGATTACTCAGACTTCCATCATTCACAACCTCTACAGAAAACTGATTGTTAGAAGGAATGGTATCTTGCGTAATCATTCCCTAACCTTTTGATCTTCTTCCCTGTTGATAATCACTGCTTAGCATATTTCTTACTGCTGAGAAAGTGAGCAGGCAGCTGCTGCAGCCTGTAGCAGATTCTAAGGTTGTGCCTTGGAGGGCTGGCAAAGGATACCTTGTGAAGCTGAGGATTTTTTAAAAATGTGTTTCACCCTGGAGAGTTTGAGCAATCAATCCTGGACTTTTCTTCTCTAAACTGTTTATGCTTATGAAGGAAATCATTTAATCAAAGTATGAAGGTGGATTTTTTTCTAAGCATTTTTGGCTTTGGTGGCTTATTTACATATATGTTATAGGAGCTTTTCAAACTGATTTGGTGGCTTTGTTCTATGCAGCCTGTCCATACTAATTGCGCTGCTAGGATGCTTTTGTCAAAGAATATAGGCTAACGTTTTCTTATTAATTTAAAATTGATAATGCTTACCACGTTCAAAAAGCTACGGTCGATTTTGTGGTTATTTGGCTACATTTGGAACTTTGGATGATTGAAATCTGCCATTTTCTCCTAGATATTTAGTGTCCAGACTCCCTCCCGCAAGAGGGCCACTCTGAGTCACGGACTCACACAGCCTAAGATAGGTACGGCAGAAATGCATTCATGGGCTCTGCATGCCCAGACATGGGGTTTAGTGAAAGGATTTCTTCTGGGTTATAAACATATATTTCAAGGTCACCCCTCCCTTTCAATCAACATCCTAGAACTGAGATGGAAATAGGTTTCATTTCAAGTGCCAACTCTGACCAATTGATAGAGGGCCTTATAGAAATCTCTACTGGGAAGGATTCTGAGGCTGTATCCAGACTTCGTAGAGATGAATGCCTTGATTGATTAGCAGCATGTGCCATGGATGCAGCAAGAGTCAGGGGTGGTCACACTCTGGCCATTGTCTGTGTTGGGCTGTAAAGTTTTATATTAAATGCAGTTGCTTCACAGGAGTAATAGAGAAGAGAGAGTCTAGCCTCTGTCAAGCCCTTTTAAAAGAGCTTTAGGCAGTTTTTCCTTAGAGTAGTCCAAATGTGGTTTATTAATCTGCCCTGGAAGATTATTTCTATGTATAAATAATTCACTCCATTCACTCCCCAATGTATTGAATTTTCCAATCCCCATGGCTTTGCTTAAACCCTGTTCTTTTTTTCTCCACTTGGGAAAATTCTTCTCACTATTCATGGGCTACCCCTTAAATACTGTCTCCTCTTCTGTAAAGTCTTCTCTGACCTTCTCAGGAAGGATGAACGACTCTATTTTCCATCTCTCCAAAGCAATCCTCTGAATCTCTGTTACCACACCTGCCACATTACCCTGTAATTGCTTGTTCACATGCCAGAATCTAGCCCAAAATATGACATATGCTTGTAGGCTTGAAGTGGATTAGGCATTGTTCAGAAAAACTCATAGTTCCTTACTTAAAGCTGTTGAACTTCTAAAGTTTATTTGGAGATAATACAGTGGGTGCAAATATGATGGCAGTATTGACTGAGAGGATAGAGGGAGGGAGATAGTAAAGAAAAGAGAAAGAAATAATTAATGCAGAGTCAGCAGGGAAAACAGTAAAACTATGTGTGTTCAAGGGAGAACCTTTATAGGAAGGACAAGGTAATAAATCTAGGCTAATGCATGTAAGTGTATGTAAAAATTCTGCCTGCCCTCAGAGTGATAGGACAGAGCTGACTCAAGGCTTCTTTGCAGGTATCTGACAGCAGTAGTAAATTCTTGCCTGGTCAGAGAAGAATTAGATGGTGAATCAGTTAAGCTGGAAAGCACATATCCCTTCTGAGGGCTTTCAAATTCTCTTTTAAAAATACTGTGTACATCAAAGCAAACATGTGCACTGGGAGAATTGAGCTATAACCTTTGCAACTCTCCTGCCTATGACAATCAGTCTTCAATAGGATTGTGTATAAGTGACTGACCTGTGCAATATATTGGTCTCTACTGTCTTGAAGAGAGTACCCCTTCTCAGGTAGTAGTCAGTTCCCTTAAAATCACCCAAAACTGTACAGTTTATAAAGAAATTTCATATGCTTTATTTCAGTGAAGCCATACCAAGAGAGATTTAAAAAAAGCATGAGGACATAGAACTGTCTCCCTCTTAAATATAGAGTAACTCAGAGAGGTTAAGCAAATGGTTCAAGGCTGCAGAAAACAGGACAGCTAGCCTTTAAACCTAGATCCTCATGCAAGTCCCATGTTCTTTTATTTGAACTTCCATACCTCTTTTGCTGTATTTCTTTTATCCTATTCTTTATTAACTTCATTTTCTTAACTTCACATGTTCCTGTTATATCTCTTTCATTAGACTCTAAGCTCCTTGAAGTTCTTTTTTTTTTTTTTTAATTTTTATTTATTTATTTATGGCTGTGTTGGGTCTTCGTTTCTGTGTGAGGGCTTTCTCTAGGTGTGGCAAGTGGGGGCCACTCTTCATCGCGGTGCGCGGGCCTCTCACTATCGCGGCCTCTCTTGTTGCGGAGGACAGGCTCCAGATGCGCAGGCTCAGTAATTGTGGCTCACGGGCCCAGCTGCTCCGCGGCATGTGGGATCTTCCCAGACCAGGGCTCGAACCCGTGTCCCCTGCATTGGCAGGTGGATTCTTAACCACTGCGCCACCAGGGAAGCCCCTCCTTGAAGTTCTTAATTATCTGTTTCCTTTATGGAAGACCACATAGTGCTAGCACAGTGTCTTGTTCTTTGCAAGTATACAATATGCATATTAGTTTAATGAGTAAATAATGAGTGAATAAAAGAATGTAGGAATTAAAGAGAGAAATAATAAAATTAATAATCACATAATGATGCCATTTTGGATGGTTTCCATTTTCTGGGACAAATTAATGTATGTTAAAGGGTAAAGGAAAGCCCATCTGAGATACTCATTTAACTGAGGACACATTATAAAGGAAGGGAAGAAAAAGATACAGAGCTGTATTGAGGAAAATTGTCAGACCTTCTCAAAAAGAGAATTTCAGATGGAGAGGGCAGCCTTGGGAAAGGTCTGAATGGCAAGACCTGGCACTGGGTCAGAAACATTAGAAGAATGTAATTGGATAATCCATTAGACTGAAGACTTTTGAAAATGAAATTGTGAACTTTTGTATGCACATAAACAGCCAAGCCTGAAAAACTAAAGGTCAGCTTTGAACTGTGATAAAAGGGTCTGCATTAAAAAGGCACAGTTCTTTAAATGGTCAGGTGAACCTTGAGCCAATGTGAATTGGCTAATGAACTCCTCAGGAAGGAAAGAACAGGAAGCAGGGATTTGGGGCTTGGGGTGAGGTTGTCTCTTTGCTCACGAAAGGAGGGCAAAGAGGCAGAAAGGCACTAATATTCCTTAAACCCCCTCTAGGTGCCAGTTTCTGTGTCAGTAGTATGAATGTAAAGTGTTCAAATGATTGGAAACTGAGACTCAGAAGGATTTAGTGATATCAGGAGTGACACAGCTGGTGGCAGAGCTGGGATGTAAATCCAGCCATGCTGAACTTTTCTCAGGCTCATGAATAAACATCTCACAGTCTATCTTATTTCTGGGATTCTTCTACACATGCTGATCTCCTTTCTCCTTTCTCAGCTGTCCCTTTGTACCAAGCCGTTTTTTCTATATTTTGGCTCTCAGGTTAGATTACCACCCTGGAAATAGCTTTCTGACCCTCCAACGTGAGAAGGGCACCCAATTTCTTGTTCCTATAACAGCCTTTTCTGCTACCATCTACCACTTGTGATATTTCTCATATTGAATTCTGGCTATTTGTTTACTTCTTTGTCTCCTTATTAACTGTGAGCTCCTTAAAAGTACGGACTGCATCTATTTTTCATTTTTGCCCCTAGCGCATAGCATAGTGCATGGCACATAGTAAGTGTTCAGTAAATATATACATGATGAATAAATAGTTGAAGGTTCTTTCTGACTCAAAGCTTGTGCCTTTTCTACTCTTATTATTTATATCTCCCCCAGCTCTTCCCTTCTAGGCTAAGCCAATTACCATTTGGCTTTGGAGAGAATTCTCTTCTCTTTAATGTTTTCATTTTTCTTATTTGACTTCTGTATCTCATGTGAAGTGTTTTGGATTAGATGCTAAAACAATATTCTAGGATACTAGCTACTGGGCCAAGCTGCCAGTAGACTGGCAGATGAAAAGAAGGCAGAATTTGGGCTGTTGTTATTGCTAACACAGGTGTCATTTATGATTCTTTTACAGACACCATTAGATGATTCATCAGATAGATTTCTTTACCAGTAAACCCTGGAAGTACAGTACACACATGAGATAGCTTTCTGACAGGAGGTGGAGGGGAATATGATTAATGGTGTGAATGAAAGTACCCTTAAGATAGCTTTCTATTTTTAAACAATAGAAAATCCTGGTATATATGCATAAAATATATTCTACCTGCAAATGAAGCTCTTGCTTCAATTGTCAGAAAATTACTTTCTAGGGGTAAGTCAATCAGCAGGTACTTAATGAGCTTTCTCTGCTATTGTGCTGGGACCCACTGAGGGTAGAGTTGGGTGGTGACAGAAACAAGGAAACAGACTGTGTGGACCACACCTGAAGGAGTTTACAGTATTATTGTAAAGATATGATTAATACATGTGAAACAAGACAGCAAGAAGGCATATTGTTCAATGCTAACTCGTGAGTCAAGACAATAAATATAAAAGGATTTAAAAGAAGTTGAAATTCATTTGTTTTCTCACTGAACAAATGTTTATTGACTGTGTGCAAAACATTGTGTTAAGCCCCGGGGGCCGGGGTGCCGAGATTACTACAAGTTTATGCCACTGAAGAGCTCCCAGTGTGTTCAGATTACATGTATGGATGTGACAGTGATGTGAGGGGCGGGAATGCCAGAGAAGCACATAAATGGGTCTGTCTGAGAAGGTGGGAAGGCCACATAGAGGAAATGACCTTTGACCCAAGTCTTAAATCCTGAATAGTAATTTGCACTTTTCTCAAGAAGAAAGTAAGCCAGCTGATTTTTTTTTTTTTTTTTTTTAACCTTGCCTCTCCTCCTCATTGGCTGTGCTGGTTCATGACTGTTATCCTTAGCAATGGATGTTAAATTATATAGTGCTGAGGAGGATGAAGACATCAGAGGTATTTTGCCAGAAATGTCACATGTTATAGAAGAACCTTGTAGAATGGAAAGAGAGAAGAAAAAGAAGGAAAATATTTGCTTAATATTATTTCTTCATATTCTATTGTGTTTGCTACTTGTTACTTCCACCAGCTATTTGTAAGCTAGCATTCTTTTCCTTCAGTCTTCTAACATTACTTTTATTTTACTGTAGTTTTTATAATTTATTTTGATGTTATTCAATATCATTTGTACTTTTATATATTTATATCCTCCTATTGGATTTGGGATTTTTGAGAGCAACAATTGCATTTTATACTTCTTTTCAGGGGAAGAATAGGAAGGGACAAATATTTATTTTACGCCTACTGTATTTCAAGAGCTGTGCTAGGTGCTTATATGAGGTACTTGATTTAATCCCTTTAATAATTCTATGAAATACGTTGCATTGACCCTTTTCACACATGTGTAAACTAAGGTAGAAAAAGACTAAATGTCTTGCCCAAGCTAATACAGCTAAATAGTAAGTGCCAGAGATGTGATTCAGACCTGTAGTTATTTACCTCCTCTTCTCTTTCTGCTACTTCACACAATGTTAATTTTAAAATATATAGAATGTATTTTGATAAAAGGCAACGGCCTGACTAGTTCTCTTTATTGAAGGTATTGGTCTCATTCATTAATTAATTCATAAAATATCCTGCCATGTGCCAGAAGTTTTGGATTTTAAAAAGAGAAGATATTCATTGCTTTCATGGGGATTACCATTTAGTAGAAATAAGATATCTTGAGACAGTTGGGAACGTTCTTAATTCATCTCTTTTAATAAGGTGAGAGTTCTAATGAGGTCCACAATGTCTTATTTTAGACAAATCTTTGACAAGAATTTTCAGAGCAATTGGTTTCAAAAAAGTTACAGTTAATCACCTTCCAGACCCCTAATCTCTTTTCAGGCCAGAGGTCCTCCTATAAGAAGCTGACTTGTACTTTTCCATTTGCAAATAGTAGCAATAATTTTTCTGGGCAACTGTAACCTCAGTACTATTTCTAAACTTGGCCTTTGGGGATATACATATTTTTAAAAATTTCTTTAAGCTTCAGATACTGGCTAAATAACAACATGATTTACTGGTGCGCACTTTTGATTTGAATAAACTGAATTTAAATCTTTAAATAAGATGTCAGTGAATAAGATGGCAGTGAGCTACAGGTTCATACAATGGGTCAAAGTCTCAGTTCTTCCTTTAAGACAAAATGAAATGTGAAAGAACAGTCTCCAACTTAGTGTGGTATTAACAAGTTGAGATGCTAACAAGTATCATTCTTGGTAGATGGGGAGGCACAGAAAAGCAGGAGTGATTTTTATGATCGAGTCTGGGTGAAGTCTGAAGACTAAAGTAAATGCATACTGATTTAGTGTGAAAAGTACACTTGATAAAAGGTTTTAAACTTTTGCTTACATTTCACAGGTAGCTTCCTTAAATCTATAGTTTATTATATATTTAGACATGCAATAGGAATTCCCTTCTCCATACACTCCTCCTTTATCTTTAAATTTTTATTTTTCCTTCTCATAAGAAGAATATCAATACCAATTATCCTTATATTTAAATTGCTCCTTGAGGACTCACTATATATAAACACTGTGTTAGCTATTTTGCGTAATCTTGTGCTGCCTTGATCTCACTTCTTACCTTCTCAGGAACCTTGTTTAATCAGTCAGCTCCTTTCATGTTTCCTTAACTTTGCCTTTTCTATGAGGACCTTACTATTTCAAAAAGAAACACATTTTCTATTTGGATGTTGCTTCTCCTTCTAGACTCTTCCTAGCTGCCTTGCTCCCTTCCCTCACCTTCAACTTATGCCTCACCTTGCTGCAACCTGTCTGTGCCACTAACATTTTTACCTAGAAACTTGTTTTTATTAAAACAACAATAAAGTTGTTTTTATTAAAATTCTCTATTTTCTTGACGTGACAACACAAACATTTGTTTCTCTTATTTCCCCTATGACTGTTCCTTTTCAATCTCCTTCTTAGACTAGTTTTCTCTACCTTTTCTTGATCCAAGAATAACAGCAGGAAAGCCAGTGTGAAGAAGGAGCAGAGGAAGCTGAGAGGAGACAGAGGTTAGAAGAGGCAGAGCCTTGATGGCCGTGCTAGGGACATTGGTCTCCATCTGAAAGCAGCCGGAAACCTTAGAAAGGTTTGAAGCAGGGGTGTAATGTGATCTGATCTGCAATTTAGAGTAGAAGCAGGCAAGCATGGAAGTAGGGGTGACTAGTCATGAGAAAGGATAAGCTTAGATAAAGTATAATAGCTTGGACTAGGGTAGTAGAAGTAAAAATAAAAATAAGTGAATATATTCAAAGTATATTTAGGACATAGGTGATGGATTGTGTGTGAAGGGTAAGAGCGAGGTAGTTTATAGTTTGAGCAACTTGATAGATGGCAGGGCTGTCTGCTGAGGAAGGAGCAAGTTTGGGATCCATCAATGCCGAGGAAGTTAGTGAAGCTGGTGGTTAAAGGCTACCCCTCTTGGTCTCCTCATATCTCCGTATCTTCCATGCTAATGAAACCCAACTGTCATGGTTTCCTAATAGCTTTCCTGATGTAGAAGTGCCATGACCTTTTTGCAGCCCTCATTCTCCTTGACATTGTTGTACGTATTTCACAGGATGAAATGTGTGGCAGCTCTTTAAATATTAAGACTATTATTTGGAAGAAGGATTAGAATGACTTTGTGTGGCCCTAGAGAGGAGAATGAAGACCTATGGGAAGATAGATTTTAGCTAAGCATAAATAAAAATTGTGTAATGATTAATGAAAAGGAACATGTCAGGAAATGGTAGCGAGGTTCTTGTGATAAGAATTGTTTGTGCAATCCTCTGTGACCATTTCATGGAGATTATTGTAGTGAGGATTTATCCATTGGATGGGGGAGGATCTGAGAAGGGGTGACCGAATGACCACTACAGTCTCTTCTAACCCTGAGATTCTGTGGTTCTATGATATTTCCATGTTCTTATTCCTCCCATTGTGACAAATACAGGAAGTTCTGAATAACTGTAGCTTGAAGAATCTCTCCCGGGTGCTGACTGCTTATTCATTCAGAATTTTGTCATTTCTTTGAGTGCATGCATGAGAGCACAATTTATTCAGAACAGTGACTCAGCAGTAAAACACGGAGAATGCATTAATGAAGCTACAGTAATTGAGGATTTTGCCCAAGTGTAACTCTCAGCCCCAACTCGTGCATAATTCTTCTGCAGTATGGATTGTACCTTTCTTAGCTAGCATGGAGGGGCCACCTTGGAAGAGCTGCATGTTTTAATGATGTGAGAAGATATTTCTTGGTTTGATGATCCAAACAAGGGAATTGTTTGCGTCTGGCAATACGGATGAGTTTTGAATACCAGGGTGCATTGGGAGATAGGGGGAAAATGATATCCCCCTCCTCAGACACTTTACTAACTATCCAGCTACATTGTCTCAAGGCTGTCTGCTATGCATGTAAGGAATAAGGCATTTCCTTTTTTTAACTATTGATTGCATTACCGTCATTCACGTTGAAATAACACCTCTGTCAATAAAGATAGTAAGGAGCTGCATTCAATATCTACAGTTATCATGCTGAATCTTTTCATGAAGCAGCATGGGCAAATTCCCATGATCTCTGGAAAGTGGTTAGTTTCAAGGGTGAGAGTGTATTGCTGTTTCCAACTTAGTATGCTAAAAATAGGGCCGGGAGGGGTGTGAGTTTCTCCAAAGACAAATTTATTCTTAGTCACTCTCTGAGATTGTTCAACATGTCATGGTTGCTACTAATTTTTAGTCCCAGATGCACTGCAAGTTTATAAAAGCAGGACCCATGGTTGTCACGTTCATCATTATATCTTGTACATCCGACAAAGTGTCTGTCATGTGGGAGGCACTCAACAAATATTTGTGGAAGGAAGAAAGGCTGGCAGAGGAGGACTGGGACGTGATCTAATGTTAAGTAAGCAAGCATAGAATGGACACCTAAATATTGTCCATGACGGAAAATACAAGTCACGCTCGTGAGTAGGGGTGGGTACCAGAGTTTTATAATAATAAATGTCAAGAATGAGACTCAAATTCCATGACCAAATTCTCTGCTTACATTGGTAAGCAGTTAACATGGGGCAGGAACATGATTGGCTCCTTGAATCTCAGACCTCAGGAATAAGCTTCTTTGGCTGTTTTAAAGGCTTAGCTAGCCCTCTGAGTTCATCAACTGACACAATCCTGGAAACTCAAGGAATTGTTCTAGATAGATGCTTGGAGAGATTTAAAAATAAAGTAGGCAGTTTATCTGCTGCCCTCACAGGGCTGAATCTTCTCAATGAGAGATATATTTTGTATGAAAATATAATAGAAATACATGATGAGTGTCAAGGTGAGTGATGACTGTGGGGTGCAGAGAGCAGTTCAGGATTCATGGGTGGGTAGGATTTATACTAGGCTTTCAGTACCTGATTTGGACTTGCCTCAACAATGAGGAACGGGAAAGCATTTTTAAGCAGGAGTCAGACATGGAGGCAGGAATGCTTAAATCATAGTGAACGTCCATGTGACCAAATTTCAAGATGACTCACATTAGAATTTCCCTTGAGTACAAATGATTCAATTTCTGAACAAAGATTTAGCCTCATTGGGGAATGGTTTGCTGTGTGAAAAACAAGACTGAGGTTTTCAGTGGACATGTTTGCCTTTGGTAAACATAATACTGATCTGTAAGTCTAGCTGTTGGCAAAAATAGAATGATTGGTAGTGGTGGTAGCATCAGCTGCTACTTCACGAGGCTTTACTTGCCTTAACTTATTTAATCATCCAAGAACTTGAGAAGTAAGCACTAATATCATTCCAATCTTGCAGATGGGGAAACTGAGACTCAGAGAGGTAGGAAAGAAAAAAAAAAAAAAGAAAGGGAAGGAAAGAAAAGGAAGAAAAGAAAAGAAAAAAATGGTATCCATGGTCACAGAGCCAGAAAGCACTTACTTATAGCACAGGGTTTATAATGAGGAATAACAGGAGATTGGAAGAGAGGCAGGGATTTGACGCCAGTTTGATTGAGAAGTTTGGGTTTATTCCATAGTCTGTGGGTGGTTGTTGAAGACATTTCTGTCTTTAATGCTATGTGGGAACTAGGCTGGAACCCAATTCACCTCATCCTATCAGCACATTAGCAATGGCTGGGCTAATCCCTAGTGCTATGAGTCCGCAGCAAACTAGGTCAATGGGATTTCCCCATCCCCTGCGGCTGTTAGGGCCAATCACAGGCCTCCAGAACTGACACACTACATTTCAGTTGCTCTTTCATTGATTCTTTAAGGCATCTTGAAATGAGAGCGATCATCTAATTCCCACTCAGGTCAAATTCTCTGTTAGTATTCAGTCAGCTTGCTTTACTTCCCTGTCTGCTAAAAATCCACAGGTGACCAAATTTCAAGATGGCTCACATTGGAATTTCCCTTGAGTACAAATGATCCAATTTTTGAGCAAAGATTTAATTTAATTGGGGAATGGTTTAATGTATGAAAGGAGACTGGGGGTTTTCAGTGGACTTATTTGGCCTTGGTAAACTTGAGAATTATTGCTAATGTCATGTGGCAGAAGAATGTTTTAGCCTACTGGACTAGTTTTCTATAGTGCTGAAGACCTAGCACAGTCCTTGATGCATAGTGACACTAAATAAATATTTCTTTAATAAATGAGAGGACATATAAATTGGAATTAATGATTTGTGTCCAACTTTAAAGTGTCTGATTTGAAAGAAATTTTGTAGATATTGGAACAAGTTTGAACAAGACAAATAAGAAATTGACCAGCTGCTTCCCTCATGAATCTTACTGTCACCCAGGAAGAATAGGGGCAGTCCACCAATCCTCCAGTGAGTAATACTGTTGACAAAGAAAATGCTCTTTTCACTTTGTATTATGTCTTTAGTGTAAAAGATCCTGATGTTCACTGGACCACACTTGCCTTTCAGAATGGCAGTGGCATCTTTCTATAGCCTCCAAAAACAGTGTGGCTCAGTGAGGTAGAGAGTAGGGCTATTCAAAGTCCTTTAAAATCATAGGCTTTCGGGAGACCTATGTTCAGAGCCTTGCTCCTCCAATTATGCTGTGATATAAGGCAAGTAAATGGCCAGGCTGGACCTCAAATTCTTCTGTTAAACTGAAGGTAATAATACCTTCTTTGCTGGATTCTTATGATGATTAATGAGGAAACTGTGTAAAGCACCTCACACATAGTAGGTACAAAATACATCTCATTTCACGTCTTCTTTTCTTTTGTCAAATGAATAGTTTGTACAATTAAGCAATAAGTATAGCTCTGCTAAATTTGGTCTGTGTGGAGGTTCTAGCACTGAGTTACTATGACAACTTACTTTTTTTTTCTGGAAAGGCATTTTCTCTAAGATTGGTGATTTAAGAAATGAAACTGCTCTATTAAAAAGCTACAAAATACCTGCCATACATCTTTTGTACTCCCTCCCTATTAATCAATTTTCTTCAAGTATTTTCATTTAATTTTACTGTAAGATAGGAGTTGGTTTTTTCCAATAAACGTGCCTGGAATATCATAAATCATGCTTTATTCCATTTATTTTATTTTATTTTATTTATTTATTTATTTATTTTTTAACATCTTTATTGGAGTATAATTGCTTTACAATGGTGTGTTAGTTTCTGTTTTATAACAAAGTGAATCAGTTATACATACACATATGTTCCCATATCTCTTCCCTCTTGCATCTCCCTCCCTCCCACCCTCCCTATCCCACCCCTCTAGGTGGTCACAAGGCACAGAGCTGATCTCCCTGTGCTATGCGGTTGCTTCCCACTGGCTATCTATTTTACGTTTGGTAGTGTATATATGTCCATGCCACTCTCTCACTTTGTCACATCTTACCCTTCCCTCTCTCCATATCCTCAAGTCCATTCTCTAGTAGGTCTGTGTCTTTATTTCCGTCTTGCCCCTAGGTTCTTCATGACCATTTTTTTTTCCTTAGATTCCATATATATGTGTTAGCATACTGTATTTGTTTTTCTCTTTTTCTTAAATATACTAACTCATACTGAAGCATTCTAAGGACTTCTTTGTAGACATCCAAGATCATAGAAGGTCAGGACTATTCATTGCTCTTTTAATCAAGGATGGCAAACACATAGCACAAATTCTGATACTTCAAACATCCGTGCTCATGGCATTCATTCCTAATAATCCAGTTTTTCCCCCAGAATCCTTCTGAACACAGCAGTGCAGAAAGCAGCTATCCTTAAATTGGTGCTACTGTGTAAGTTCATACCCATTTGCCTTTCATGGACTAAACCATGAGTGAGGTTCAGATGCTCATCAAGGTTGCTTGATATGCTGCCTGAAATTATATAATGTATACATTCCTTGGGTTAACAGTGCCTTCCTTCCAAGGATATCTTTGAAAATGTTTGTACGCAGTAGAAATGGAAACACAGTGACCCTATGAGATTAGGTGCAGTTTATCAACACTGATTGAAAGGAGAAAGATTGGGGCAAGGAATGATGTACAAGAGAAAGCAGCTACAGCTGTAGGTTTTCTGCAGGTGGGCTTGCCTTTGATCCAAAAGGTGAATATAGACCTGGTGTTTGTATTTTAAATGAAGAAATTAAAGTTGAGCTGTCAAGTCTGTTAATTTAATGTTTCCCAAACTTAAATAATTCACTCACCACCTTCATGATTTTTGATTATTCATTTACCATTTGAACTATTATTAAATAACTATTTTATTTATTGTGCCTCCATTTTATTTAAAGTTTATTTAAACACAAAATTTTATTTCTCTATTATGGTAAACATTTACATCGTTGAATATCATAGAATATAACTATAAATATAAACACTTCAAAAATTAGACTATGACATTAAATTCTAGCTAGAAACCTTGTCTGTTAGTAACTCTAAGAAGCTAGTTCTCTCTTTGTAATAAAACACATATGTATGTTTTATTGGTCAGAACCAGAAGGGTCTAATTTTTGAGAGATCAATACTTCCCCCAAAGTCTGGAAGACAAAGTTTTTCTCTAAAGAAGGCAATTCTCTGTTTCCTTTGCAGAACTATGTATTTTTTTTACAAAGAGAGAACCAGCTTCTTAGTCATTAAGACTTAAGTCATATAAATATGCCTGTATATATATATACATATATATACATGCATACATATATATGAGATGCACAAACACAAAATGAGCCTTCCTTCATGATAAAATCTGAAAAGTTATGCTCTCCCACGAAAATTTAAAAGGAATAGAGATTACCAGGTTGGTTCTGTGAGTTTACATCTTACTCCTCTGAGCCTATGGCTGTAATAGGTAGAATACGTGCGTGTAGGTATACACATATATACATATGTGTATGTATAAATATAAATAAATAAGTAAATAAAATAGACATAGACTTGCTCAAAAGACTGATAAACGTCTCTCTGTGAGCCAAAAATGGAACAGAAACATACAGCTATAAATGAGAACTGAATCCATAAACCTCCTGGGTTCCAAGTTGGGCAGGAATATGATTCCACTGAATTAATAGGAACTGAGAAAACCACATGTGGCAAGGGACCAGAGCCAGGACCACTATATTACATGTCATATATTCATATTATGGAATACTATACAGCATGGAAAATGAACTATCTACAAATACACGCAACAATATGCATGAAACTCTCAAACAGCACTGTGTTAAAGAAGACGAACACAAAAGAGCACACTTGACAGGAAGCAACTGGACGGCAGCATAAGGGGGGATTCTGGGATCACCATAATGTTCTATTTATTGCTCTTAGTGCTGCTTGTGTATGTTTTGTTTTTGAATATTCATCCACTGATATGTTGTTATGTGCATTTCTCTATATGTACAGTTTTAAAAGACACTCTAAATTTCTTAGAGTACGAAAGTTTACTGAGGGACTTCCCTGCTGGTGCAGTGGTTAAGAATCCGCCTGCCAATGCAGGGGACACGGGTTCGAGACCTGGTCTGGGAAGATCCCACATGTCACGGAGCAACTAATCCTGTGCACCACAACTACTGAGCCTGCGCTTGAGAGCCTGCGAGCCACAACTATTGAGCCCTCGTGCCACAACTACTGAAGCCCGTGTGCCACAACTACTGAAGCCCACACTCCTAGAGCCCAGGCTCCACAACAAGAGAAGCCACTGCAATGAGAAGCCCGCGCACCAGAATGAAGAGTAACCCCTGCTCACTGCAACTAGAGAAAGCCTGCTTGCAGCAACAAAGACCCAACACGGCCAAAAATAAATACATAAATAAATTAATTTTTAAAAAGTTTACTGAGAACTATGAAACAATAATTTCACATGCAGATATGTCCTAGTGAAACTACAGGGTATCAGAATAAAACCACCAGAGACAGAAGGATGAGCATCCTCACAGGAACTATAATTAGATGGATAGTGAATTTCTGTCAACTACAATAGATGCCCACAAGTCAATGGTGTAATATCTTCAAATTACTAAGAAAACATAACTGTCAGTTTTAGACATATTTATCTAGCTTAGGCATCATTGAAGACTAAGTGTAAAAAGAAAAAAAGACATTTTCTGACTTCTCAAGTAGGCCACCCATAGACCATGGCTAAAGGGATGCACTTGAGCAAAAACAGATGGATTCATCTTAAATGAAAAAATAATTAAAATGTATTTGTAACTAAATATTGACTATAAACATAACTTATTACATATAAACAAATCGTGGAACTAACATTTAGACAAAAAAAAAATGGAAATTGGGAGATAGCGAAAGTTCAGGAGCTAGTTAAAAGGTTGTGATTCTTGAGTTTTTCAAGAAAAGAGAGAGATGCTGAATAATTTTAGGTTTTATTAAAATATGTATTGAAATATGCAAGTTAAGGTTTAAGGAATTGATGACCCAGCAATTTTATATCTAGGTATATACCTGGGGGAAAACTCTCACATATCTGCACAAGAATACATATACAACACATTATTTATAATAATGAAAAGCTGAAAACAACTTTTAGGTCCATCAACAGGGGAATATATAAAGTTATATTATTTGTGTATGATGGAGTACTATAACACAATTAAAAGAACCA
Source organism: Balaenoptera physalus (assembly GCF_965194825.1). Taxonomy (NCBI): domain Eukaryota; kingdom Metazoa; phylum Chordata; class Mammalia; order Artiodactyla; family Balaenopteridae; genus Balaenoptera; species Balaenoptera physalus. The sequence goes on from NC_138889.1 coordinate 50,940,496, forward strand.
GATCTACATCTATCAAAATATACAAATTAAAAAAATCATTGAAGTATAGCTGATTGGCAATGTTATATTAGTTTCAGGTGTACAGCAAAGTGATTCCATTATATTTTTTTTCAGTCTTTTCCATTATAGGTTATTATTATAAGATATTGAATATAGTTCCCCGTGCTATACAGTAGGTCCTCGTTGTTTATTTTATGTATAGTAGTGTGTATCTGTTAGCCAATTTATTAAAAATTCAGAGACACAAATTGGATATACATCATATTCATGATAGACATTGTTTCTGGAGAGGTGAAGCCAACTATTTATAGTGTATTTTAAAAAATAGCTTGATAGAACAATATCAAAATGTTAATATTTTAATATTATAGGGGATAGATACACTGGGGTGTTCTTTGTTGAATTTTTCTTTATTTTATTTTTTATTTATTTTTTTCTCTATGTCTGTGTCTCTATTCTCCCTTGTAAATAAGATCATCTATGCCAATTTTTTCAGATTCCACATATATACGTTAATATACAATATCACTCTGTATGACAGTCTCTAGGTCCATCCACGTCTCTACAAATGACCCAGTTTCATTCCTTTTTATGGCTGAGTAACATTCCATTGTATATATGTAACACATCTTCTTTATCCATTCCTCTGTTGATGGACATTTCTATGTCCTGGCTATTGTAAATAGTGCTGCAATCAACATTGGGGTGCATGTGACTTTTTGAATTATGGTTTTCTCTGGGTATATGCCCAGTAGTGGGGTTGCTGGGTCACATGGTAGTTCTATTTTTAGTTTTTAAGAAACCTCCTTACTGTTCTTCATCATGGCTGTATCAATTTACATTCCCACCAACAGTGCCAAAGGGTTCCCTTTTCTCCACTCTCTCTCCAGCATTTATTATTTGTAGATTTTTTGATGATGGCCATTCTGACCAGTGTGAGGTGATATTTCATTGTAGTTTTAATTTGCATTTCTCTACTAATTAGTGATGTTGAGCATCTTTTCATGTGTTTGTTGGCCATTTGTATGTCTTCATTGGAGAAATGTCTATTTAGATCTTCTGCCCATTTTTTGATTGGGTTGTTTTTGTTTTTTGATATTGAACTGCATGAGCTGTTTGTATATTTTAGAGATTAATCCTTTGTCCGTTGTTTCGTTTACAAATATTTTCTCCCATTCTGAGGGTTGTCTTTTCGTCTTGTTTATGGTTTCCTTTGCTGTGCAAGAGCTTTTAAACTTAATTAGGTCCCATTTGTTTATTTTTGTTTTTATTCTCATTACTCTAGGAGTTGGGTCAAAACAGATCTTGCTGCGATTTATGTCAAAGAGTGTTCTGCTTATGTTTTCCTCTAAGAGGCCTTACATTTACATCTTTAATCTATTTTGAGTTTATTTTTGTGTATGGTGTTAAGGAGTGTTCTAATTTCAATCTTTTACATGTAGCTGTGAAGTTTTCCCAGCAACACTTATTGAAGAGGATGTCTTTGCTCCATTGTATAGTCTTGCCTCCTTTGTCATAGATTAGGTGACCATAGGTGCATGGGTTTATCTCTGGGATTTCTATCCTGTTCCATTGATCTGTATTTCTGTTTTTGTGCCAGTACCATCCTGTCTTGATTACTGTAGCCCTGTATTATAGTCTGAAGTCAGGGAGCCTAATTCCTCCAGCTCCATTTTTTTTTTTTTTTTCCTCAAGATCGCTTTTGCTATCTGAGGTCTTTTGTGTTTCCATACAAATTGTAAATTTTTTTTGTTCTAGTTCTGTGAAAATTGCCATTCGTAATTTGATAGGAATTGCACTGAAGTGTAGATTGCTTTGGGTAGTATAGTCATTTTCACAATATTGATTCTTCCAATCCAAGAACATGGTATGTCTCTTCATCTGTTTGTGTCGTCTTTGATTTCTTTCATCAGTATCTTATAGTTTTATGTGTACAGGTCTTTTGCCTCCTTAGGTAGGTTTATTCCTAGGTATTTTATTCTTTTTGTTGCAATGGTAAATGGGAGTGTTTCCTTAATTTCTCTTTCTGATCTTTCGTTGTTAGTGTATAGGAATTCAAGAGATTTCTGTGCATTAATTTTGTATCCTGAGACTTTACTAAATTCACTGATTAGCTCTAGTAGTTTTCTGGTGGCATCTTTAGGATTTTCTATGTATAGTATCATGTCATCAGCAAACAGTGAAAATTTTACTTCTTCTTTGCCAATTTGGATTCCTTTTATTTCTTTTTCTTCTCTGATTGCTGTGGCTAGGACTTCCAAAAGAGATCACTGAAGAAATCAAAGAGGAAATCAAAAAACACCTGGAGACAAATGACAGTGAAAACACGATGACCCAAACCTATGAGATGCAGCAAAATTAGTTCTAAGAGGGAAGTTTATAGCAATACAATCCTACCTCAAGAAAAAAGAAAAATCTCAAATAAACAACCTAACCTTACACCTAAAGCAACTAGAGAAAGAAGAACAAACAAAACCGAAAGTTAGTAGAAGGAAAGAAATCATCAATACCAGAGCAGAAATGAATGAAATAGAAAAGAAAAAAACAATAGCAAAAATCAATAAAACTAAAAGCTGGTTCTTTGAGAAGATAAACAAAATTGATAAACCTTTAACCAGACTCATCTAGAAAAAAGTGGAGAGGACTCAAATCCATAAAATTAGAAATGAAAAAGGAGAAGTTACAACGGAGACCGCAGAAATACAGAGGATCATAAGAGACTACTACAAGCAACTCTATGCCAATAAAATGTACAACCTGGAAGAAATGGACAAATTCTTAGAAAGGTACAACTTTCCAAGGCTGAACCAGGAAGAAATAAAAAATATGAACAGACCAATCACAAGTGATGAAATTGAAACTGTGATTAAAAATCTTCCAACAAACAAAAGTCCAGGGCCAAATGGCTTCACAGGCAAATTCTATCAAACATTTAGAGAGGCGCTGACACCTGTCCTTCTCAAACTCTTCCAAAATATTGCAGAGGGAGGAACACTCCCAAGCTCATTCTACGAGACCACCATTACCCTGCTACCAAAACCAGGCAAAGATATCACAAAAAAAGAAAATTACAGGCCAATATCACTGATGAACATAGACGCAAAAATTCTCAACAAAATACTAGCAAACTGAATCCAGCAAGACCTTAAAAGGATCATACACCATGATCAAGTGGGATTTATCCCAGGGATGCAAGGATTCTTCAGTATATGCAAATCAATCAGTGTGATACACCATATTAACAAATTGAAGGAGAAAAACCGTGTGATCATCTCAATAGATGCAGAAAAAGCTTTTGACAAAATTCAACACCCATTTATGATAATAACTCTCCAGAAAGTGGGCATAGAGGGAACCTACCTCAACATAATAAAGGCCATATATGACAAACCCACAGCAAACATTATTCTCAATGGTGAAAAACCGAAAGCATTTCCTCTAAAATCAGAAACAAGACAAGGGTGCCCACTCTCACCACTATTTTCTTTATTTTTTTAATTAGAAGAAATTAATAGCTTTTTACTTGAAAACTGACATTTAATGTTCCAAATAAATATTCTTAAAACAATCCCATTGATATTGGGAAACACCATATAGCACTGCAGAAAAATCATAGAAATTTCTGGACACGAGAGGCTAGTTGGTAAGCAGCTGAAATCAATTGGTCAGAACTAGAAGTGTCCAATTTTTGAGAGATTGACACTTCACCCAAAGTCTGGAAGATGAAGCTTTTCTCTTAAGAGGACCATTTTCTATTTCCTTTGCAGAAAACAAGAGAAAACAATAATTTATGGATTCTACTACTGTCTTTTCAGTGAAAACCTTTTCTCTGAGACATTTTTTTTTAGCTTTATATTTCATGAACTAGTTACTCTGACTCTTCTTTTCCTCATTAATTTCTTTTCCCTGAGATCTCAAAAGATAATCAGCAATCAGATATTTTCACTCAATAAAAGGCAATCAGGGCCTTGCAAATTCAGTGTTTTGGGCAGAGACCAGTAAGTCTATAGGGTACAGAGCCCTCATCATGTGTCACTAAGAGTTTGAAGTACTTTGTTTTCCTTCTAGAAAAGTTAGTAATGTCAAGTAAAGGATTTTTAGATAAGTTTAAATGAGATATTCAATATACTCATATTTTTGGTTTGTTCTATGTGTTATTGGTCTGTGATAGTTATGTAAAAGCACTATCATTCTTTTTTTAAAACAAAATATCTATGTTTTACGTATGTTATTTAATTTAATAGATGCACATTCTGGATACAAATCCCTTATCAAATTTTTGATTTGCAAATATTTTGTCCCATTTTGTGAGTTTTCTGTTTACATTTTTGGTGGTATCCTTTAAATCACAAAAGGTTTTAAATGTGATGATATCCAATTTACCTTTTTGTTGTTGTTGTTGCTTGAATTTTGGCGTTATATTTACGAAACTGTTTCCTAGTTCAAGGTCATGAAGATTTACTCCTGTGTTTTTTTCCTAAGAGTTGTGTAGTTACAGATCGTACATTTGGTCTATTTTGAGTTGATTTTTGTGAATGGTGTGAGGTAGATATCCAACTTTATTCTTTGTATCTGCATATCCAGTTGTCCCAGCACCATTTGTTGAAAATCTTTCTTTCCCTATTAAATTGTCTTGGAAAACTTATTGAAAATCAATTGACCATAAATAAAAGAGTTTATTTATGAACTTTCAATTCTATTCTATTTATTTCTGTGTCTCTCCTTATGCCAGTACCACACTGTATTGATTAATGTAGCTTGTGGTAAGTTTTGAGATCATGAAATGTGAGAGCTACAACTGTGGTCTGCTTTTTTAACCTGTTGACCTTTCTGGGTTCCTTGCATGACCATATTAATTTTAGGATCAGCTTGTCAATTTTTTTAAATAAAGGGGGAAAAAAAAGGCAACTGGAATTTTGAAAGGGATTGCATTGAATTTATGTATCAATTGGGGGAGTATTATCATCCAAATACTGTTAAGAGTTTCAATCCATAAACATGAATATCTTTCCATTTATTTAGGTCTTCTTTAATTTCTTTCAGGGCTGTTTTGTAGTTTCAGTGTACAAGTTCTCACTTATTTGACTACATTTATTACTAAGTATTTTATTATTTTTGATACTATTGTAAATGGAATATTTTAAAATTTCATTTTTGGATTATTTATTATTAGTGTATAATAAATAATTGCTTTTATGTATATTGAGCTTGTATCCTGCAAACTTGCTGAACTTATTTATTAATTCTATTAATTTTTTTGTGTTGATCCCTTAAGATTTTCCATGTAAAATATGTCATCTGCAAATAGAGATAGGTTTACTTCTTCTTTTCCAGTCTAAATGCCTTTTATTTCATTTTCTTGCCTAATTGTCCTGGCTAGATTTTCAGTGCACTGTTGAATAGAAGTGGTGAGAGCAGACCTCCTTGTCTTGTTCCTGATCTTAGAGGGAACACATCTGTTCTTTTACTATTATGTATGGTGTTAGCTATGGGTACTTAATAAAAGTTTATTTCTTGCTCACATTCAAGTCCAGTAGGGCCAGCTGAAGTGAAATGGATGGGGAGACCTGCTCCAAATAGTCATTTACTGATCCAGGGTCTTCCTCCTATAAGTCTTCAGAGTTCTCACTGCTTAACTGGGAGATGGGAAAATAGCAAGATGTTACATGGCAAATTTTTAAGGGCAAGGCCTAAAATAGTGGTGCATTCTTTCTCCTTTCATGCCAGAACTCAATAACAGAGACACACCTAACTTCAAGAAGGACCAGTAAATAGTACTAGTCCTAACACTAGCATTTAGTAGATAAGGTAACCAACCATCCTGGTTTGCCCAGGACTGAGGGGTTTCCTGAGATGTGGGACTTTTAATGTTAAAACTGGGACAATCCTGGACAAATCTGTACAGTTGGTCATACTAGTGACTCAGCTGGGATTTGAGACCATATCTGCCTTTAAAGACTTTGTTATTATTTTTTTTACATTGCTTTCTATCAGGGAGGAAAAAAGTAAGTAGAGAGAAAGAAAAGCATTCATTTATTAAAAAATAAGGTTGGAACAAGGTTAAGAGCATGGACTTTGGAATAAGAATTTTTTTGTTTGAATCTGGGGTTCAAATCTTGGCTCTGTTGTTTACTAGTTTTGTGAGCTGGGTGGTTATTTAAACTCTGTGTGCTTTAGTTTTCTTATCTTTAAAATGGTGTTAAAATTGTAATTACTACTTAGAGTTGCTATGAAGATTAAATAAACTAATATTTTTAAACCACTTGAAATAGTGCCTAGTAGAAGGATTTGTTAAATAAATAAACTAGCGTTTATTAAATACCTACTGTGTGCCAAGCACTATGCTGTGTGTTGGAAGTACATCAACTAGTCAGAAACACATGACTTTAAGCATCAAAAAATTTGTAATCAGAAGGCAAGGTAGAACTTGAGGAAACAATGAGAAGTAGAATCATTTTATTAAAAAAGTCTCTTTGGGGGCAGTTGGATGCCATAAAAACATTTTATATTGTATCAGTTTCTTTACTTTCATTCCTTTATTCATTCAACAACATACTGCCAACTACAGGCCAAAAACTGTTCGAGGTGCAGGAGTGGGGCATTCAGCAGTGAAAAAGATAGACAATGTCATAGCTCTGTTGAAGCTTAAGCTTTCTGAGATAAAGAGACAATATCAAAGTAAATAGACAAATAATTGTAACAATCTCAGATTGTTGTAAGTGCCATAAAGGAAACACATTGGAAAATGTGATATATCGTAACTGAAGAAAGCATAGTCAGGAAAGATCTGTCTGAGAAGTGACATTTGAACCAAGATCTAGAGAATAGGAAGGAACCAGCCATATTAAGAGTTAGGGGGAAATTGTTCAAGCCTGAGGCAACCACAATTTCAAATTCTGTGGCAAAAAAGCAAACAAATAAAAAACAAACCCTGAACAATTTGGCCTTGCCTCATCTCCATGAGGTTCCTCTCAGAATCTCCTTTCCACTCCTTTCTCCATGTGATCTCTCCAGATGGGCTCTCCAGTTAGGTAACTGGGCATCTTACTTGGTGACTTAGGGATCCCAAATGCACAAAACTGAAAGTTATCCTTCCTTATTTTTTAAAAAATCTTTTTAGCCCAGTTTTATTGAGAAATAATTGACATACATCACTGTATGAGTTTAAGGTGTACAGCATGGTGGGTTGATTTACGTGTATTGTGAAATGATTACAATTGGTTTAGTTAACATCCATAATCTTATATAGATACAATAAAAAGAAAAAAAATTCTCCTTGTGATGAGAACTGTTAGGATCTGCTCTCTTAACAACTTTCCTATATATCATACGACAATGTTAATTACAGTCATCATGCTGTACATTACATCCATAGTACTTATCTATTTTATAACTGGAAGTTTGTGCCTTCTGACCACCTGCCTCCTATTCCCCTTCCCCTGACCCCTGCCTCTAGTAACCACAAATCTCATCTTTTTCCCTACGAGTTTGCTGGGGTTTTTGAAAATTATTATTAGATTCCACATATAAGTGAGATCATACAGTATATGTCTTTCTCTGTCTGACTTATTTCATTTAGCATAATCCCTTCAAGGTCTATCCATGTTGTTGCAAATGATAGGGTGTCCCCATTTTTATGGCTGAGTAATATTCCATTGACTATATATACTGCAACTTCTTTATCCATTCATCCACTGATGGACACTTAGGTGGTTTTCCTGTCTTGGCTATTGTAAATAATGCTGCCATGAACATGGAGGTGCAGATATCTTTTTGAGTTAGTGTTTTCATTTCCTTTGTATATATTCCCAGAAGTAGAATTGCTGGATCATATGGTATTTCTCTCTTTAATTTTTTGAGGACCCTCCATACTGTTTTGCAAAGTGGCTATACCAATTTACAATGCCACCAGTGGTGTACAACAATCCCTTTTCTCCACATCCTCACCAGCATTTGTTGTCTCTCGTCTTTTAGAAGATGGCCATTCTAACAGGTATGAGGTGATATATTCTTGTGGTTTTAATTTGCGTTTTCCTAATGACTAGTGTTGTGAGCATCTTTTCATGTACCTGTTTGCCATTCATGTGTCTTCTTTGGAAAAATTTCTATTCAGGCCCTTTGCCCATTTTTCAGTTGAATTATTTGGTTTTTTGCTGTTGAGTTTTATGAGTTCTTTATATATTTTGGATATTAACCCCTTATCAGATATACGGTTTGCAAATATTTTTTCCCATTCTGTAGATTGTCTTTTCATTTTGTTGATGGTTTCTTTTGCTGTGCAAGAAGTTTTTAGTTTGACATAGTCTCACTTGTTTTTATTTTGTTGCTTATGCTTTAGGTGTGATTTCCAAAAAAATCATTTCCAAGACCCATGTCAGGGAGCTTTTTTCCTATGTTTTCTTCTAGGAGTTTCATGATTTCAGGTCTCACATTTAAGTTTTTAATCCATTTTAAGTTAATTTTGGGGGGTGGTGTAAGATAGAGGTCAATTTTCATTCTTTTACATGTGAATATCTAGTTGTCCCAGTACCATTTATTGAAGAGACTGTCTTTTCTCTATTGAGTATTCTTGGCTCCCTTGTCAAATATTGGTTGACTGTTTTGTCATGCCTTCTTAAAGGCCTAGTCCGGGAATTGGGACAGTGCGTGTTACTTCTGTTGCATTGTGTTAGTTAAAGACCGGACCAGCATTACTGTGGGAAGAGACTACACAAGGGCATAAATACTAGAAGGTGTGGTTCATTGGGAGAGGATTTTTAGAGGCTGACGACTATAGTCTGCCCTTTGGCCCCAAATGATCCATGTTCCTCCCACGTGCAAAATGCCCTTTCCTCTAGCACAAAAGCCTCAATTTGGATACCATTAAAGCATCAGGCTCAGGTTTAAAGTCCAGGATTTCATCATCTATGTCAGGTGTAGGTACAAATAAGACACCAGAAAATCTGAAGACCCATGAACCAGGGACACAAGTTGTATTTTCCCCATGTACCCAACATAAAATGGTGAGACAGATAGGAGTACCATGATAGACACTCCCATTAAAAAAGCTGGAGTTGGGGAGTCACATAGCATTTAATAATTCTGAAATCAAGCTAGGGACGTCACCAATTCATTGTTCTGGGAGCAGAAATTGTATGTTGATTAGAGACCAGTTGTGCTCTTTAGGAGTACAGTAAGTCCCCTACATACGAACCTTCAAGTTGTGGACTTCAAAGATGTGAATACACCCAGAGAAAGGACGAAGAGAGACAAGAGGAAGAAGAAGTAACTGAAGAACCAAAGAGATTCACTATGCAGGAAGTGGCAAGGGAATTTTCTTTATTTGAGGAGGCACTGTTAGTTTTTGAGGCACAGGACCTGAACTTAGAATGGTACACGAAGGTTGCAGCAGCCGTTTAGAATGCAATCCATTGCTACTGTGTCATTTATGATAAGAAAAAAAGAGCTACTACCCAGGCATGACTGGATCATTTTTTCAAGAGGGTAGATAGAATTGAATCCAGCATAGGAACCAGAACCTGTGCCGTCAATGTCAGGTGTGAGTGAAATTGCAGCTTGCCCTCTGTCTCCTATTGCTGACGATCCTTCAGCTCTACCATCTCCCACCTCCTCTCCCTCCTCCAGTCAGTATCTCTTCTTGCCTGTTCACTCGATGCCAGCCCCTGTAGGCCAGCTGTTGTACTGCACTACTGTACTTTTCAAGGTACTGTACTGTAAGATTAAAAATGTTTTCTTTATTTTTTGTGCTTGTTTGTTTTTTTATGTATAATTTGTGTGAAAAGTATTATAAACCCATTACAGTACAGTACTATATAGCCTATTGTGTTAGTTGGGTACCTAGGCTAACTTTATTGGATTTATGAACAAATCGGACTTAGGAATGCGCTCTCTGAATGGACCTTGTTTGTATGTAGGAGACTTACTATAGTTCTCTTCAGTCTTTCTTACTTTTTTTCCCCAATCTTTTTAGTGCCTTTATTTTTTATTTATTTATTTTACACTTATTGAAGTATGATTTACATGTCATTTACCAATTTTAAGTATATAAATTGATGACTTTTGACAAATGAATGCAGTCTACATGTCTACCACAATAAATATAACCATAAACATACCACTCACTGTTCTTAAACTATTTGTCGTATCTACTCAATATTTTGCAATTAAAGTATGCATATTTATAATTATTAAATCTTTTTATTTTAATTTAAAGTTATAGGCGTATATAAAATAAAATTACACCTTATTCCACTCCCTGATCTGCTCCCCAAAGTTAGCTCTTAAGAACTATTGGGAAGCCTCAAACAAACACTTTACGTCTTTTTTTTTTTTTTTTTATATTAATTTATTTATTTTATTTATTTTGGTTGTGTTGGGTCTTCATTTCTATGCAAGGGCTTTCTCTAGTTGTGGCAAGTGGGGACCACTCTTCATCGCGGTGCGCGGGCCTCTCACTATCGCGGCCTCTCTTGTTGCGGAGCACAGGCTCCAGACGCGCAGGCTCAGCAATTGTGGCTCACGGGCCCAGCCACTCCGCGGCATGTGGGATCTTCCCAGACCGGGACACGAACCCGTGTCCTCCGCATTGGCAGGCAGACTCCCAACCACTGCGCCACCAGGGAAGCCCTTTTTTTTTTTTTTTTTTTTTTTTTTTTTTTTTTTTAATTTGGCTGCATGACATGGCTTGTGGGATCTTAGTTCCCTGACCAGGGATTGAACCCAGGCCCTCGGCTGTGAAAATGTGGAGTCCTCACCACTGGATGACCAGGGAATTTCCATGTCTTCTTAAGATAAAAGATATTGTATTATATATATTTTGATTAAAAACTTGATTATATCATCTATTATATATACATATATACATACATATATATATACGCATAGATACATACCTATTTTGCTCTATTAGCACTAAATATATATCATTTCCTAAAGAGTAACACTGATTCTCTCATTTATGTCTTTTCTTTTTTCTTTTTTTTTTTTTTAATTGGGGTATAGTTGTTTTACAATGTTGTGTTACTTTCTACTGTACAGTGAAGTGGAGTTCCCTGTGCTATACAGCAGGTTTTCATTAGTTATCTATTTTATACATATTTTAGTGTATATATGTCAATCGCAATCTCCCAATTCATCCCACCCCCCCCTTCCCCCCTTGGTGTCCATATGTTTGTTCTCTACATCTGTGTCTCTATTTCTGCCTTGCAAACTGGTTCATCTGTACCATTTTTCTAGATTCCACATATATGCATTAATATATGATATTTGTTTTTCTCTTTCTGACTTACTTCACTCTGCATGACAGTCTCTAGGTCCATCCACGACTCTACCAATGACCCAGTTTTGTTCCTTTTTTATGGCTGAGTAATATTCCATTGTATATATGTACCACATCTTTATCTTACCTCTGTTATCTGGACTCCTGGATCTGTTTTTGGGGTTATCTTTCTTCCTAAATAATGGCCTATGTTTACAGCTAAGTAGCTTTCTTATCGTCTTTTTGCCTGTAAGAAGTCTCTGTTCCTTTCAGTCTAAGCTCATATAATTCTTTTAAAAACTTTGTTGTCTTCCTGTGTATCAGAGTATTAAAGTACTTTATGAGACAGAACCATAAATCTCTGAGATAGGCTCCTTTCAACTCCGGGCTCAGAGTTGCTATGGGACAACATCCTTAAGAGACTTAGAAGCTGTCTTTTCTAGCTGAGAGAGTCTACCCAGAATGGCCTCAAATTTTTCTGAGGTATAATACCTTTGATCTAATCTCTTTTCTAAGTCCATGTTTTATTGGCAGTGCTCTGGCTTTGTTTTTTGATCTGAAGCCATTCTTTACTCTAGAGCCTTGCTGGCTGGTGAACTAGGATTGAGGAACACTTTTCTCTTCCAAGCTAGAAAGTCCTGGATTGGTAATATCTCTTGTGGATTTTACTTGAAAACTCAACATTTCCTTCTTTGGTTGGTTGTTATAGTACTTATTAATACAAAGTTAAAAACAAAGAACAGTTGACACTTTCAGTATTCTTCCTGGAAATCTCTTTAGCCAAATAGATAAGTTCATTTTTTATATTTTCTATTTTTCATGTTGATACAGAGATGATGTTAAAATTTCCACTTTAATATAACACAAACAGCCTTTTCTCCAGCCTCCAATAACAATGTCTTCCCTTTCCTCCCAGACTTCATTAACCATCTGCTATAGGCCCTTCTAGTTTCTGCTTGCCACCCAGTTCCAAAGCCCATGCTATATGTTAGGTTTTAGTTATGGCAGGATCCACTTCCAGATATCAATTCCTATTTTGGTTTTTTTATTGCTATGTAATAAAACATCCCAAAACTTAGTGGCTTAAAGCAACAATTTATTATTATCTCTCATTTTTCTGTGGGTTAGTTAGGCTCAGCTGGGAAATTCTTCTGTGGTCTTGTTTGGGGTGTCTTAAGAAGCTGTATTCAGATGGTATCCAAGGCTGAACTCATCTGGAAATTTGACTGGGGTGTTGGGATGACTGAGCCAGAATTCTTACCTAGAGACTCATAGCTCCCCAAAGCAGAAGCTGCCAAGATGTCTTAAGGTTTAGGCCCAGACTGGCATAAGGTAACTTCTGACATATTACATTAGTTGAAGCAAGCCATAGACAGTCCAGGTTCAGTGTGGAAGGGGACTACAAGGGGTTTGAATACCAAGAAACAGAGTTTATTGGGGGCAATCTTTGGAGACTAGCTACCACACATGCTGTGACTTAAGTCTCCAAAAGTTTACTCTAATTGCTATGGAGAGAATGAATTTGGGGGGACACTATTAAGTAGTATAAATGAGAGATAATTGTGGCTTATTACAGAGGAGGTAATGGAGAGATGGAAAGGAGTAAACCATTTAAGGTATATTTAGAAGTAGATTTGAAACGGCTTGATGTATTGGTCGTGAGGGATGAATAATAGGGAGAAATCAGAGGGTGATTTCTCACTTTTTAGGGATATGCAACAGATTGAAAGTTGGGTGTCATTTACTGAGATGGGTTAGACTGTGGTAGAAAGAGGCTTAAAGCATTGACAACCAATAGTTCTGTTTTTGATTTAAGTATGAGAGATATATGACATGTTAAGTGAAACATATAAGTAAAGATTTCAAATAAAGAGGTAAACACACACATCTGTAGGTGAGGAGAAGAAGGCCAGGGCTGGAGGTACATATTTCATAATCATCAGCTATACATGATATTTAAAACCATGAGATTCTAAATGAAATCACCTAGGAAGAAATACAGGTGAAGAAGAGAAGAGAGCCCAGAATTGAGCCTAGGAACTCCAATGTTTAAAGGTCAAGAGGGGGAAAAGGAGACAGGAAAGAAGACTGAGAAGAAGTGTAGAGTGAGGTATGATGACAGTCAAAAGAGTGGGGATCACAGAAGCCAGAGAGGAAACTGTTTTCATATGTAGCAATGGGTTAGCTGGTTTAAATCTGCTGATAAGTCTGTAAAATGAAGACAGAGAGATGTCCATTGGATGTCTTAAGTGACTACCTCATTTCATCCTAATAAGTTGTTCATTGATATGTATTATTTTTATGCATTCATTATATAGTTATTTATTTATTCTGCATTAGAATGTAAGCAGGCAGGGACTTCTTTCTGTTTTGTTTATTGTTGTACCACACCACCTAAAATTGTACCTGGCATATAATATGTGCCATTCATTCATTTAATCATTCAACAATCCTAGGAAGTTAATATAATTATTTTCACTTTATAGAAAAGAAAACTTGAAGATCAGAAATGTCAGATTCACACAGAGACTAACTTTGATAACCATGTTTCATATCCAGATATATGAATCTGAAGTCTCCTGTTATTTTCACTAAACCATCACCATCTACTAGGAATGTTCTGTCATGTGATCATAGGTTAACTGGGAAGGTTTTGTGGTTAACTGTTGGGTATATTTTTAAAAGCCATCATGATAGTAATTGTTGTTTGATTCAGTCTGTGATTGGAATGATAAAATCGGTATTTGCTTCTGTGGAAGTTCTTTCTATCTTAAAATGCAACTGTTCTTCAAAACAACATTAATATGCACATTTTAAAATTTGCATACGATTTACATGTTGATCAATTCATTTTGCACTTCAAGTAACAGGGAAAATGTTCACATAAGTAATACATTAAATGATATAACCAAAACTGTCTTTTAAACATATGAATTGCAAAATAACAGATAATTTAACCTAGTGTATGTATCTTTTTAAATGCATTATTTTTTAAAGGTCCATACACATAACATGCAAGAGACTTTACTTAAAATGATGATATATGTTAGTTGATTTACTTGGTTCCCTTTGACTTCCAATTAGTTTATTCTGTATGGAGACCTAGAGACAGGATAGCAGATAAGGGAAGGAGTTAACTAGAGGCTGACAGAAAGAGAGAAAAATGAGGGAAGAGAAAGAAAGAGGGATAGGGTAGCAGAGAACAGAGGAGGATGAGGAGAAAACAGGGAGGACATTGAAGGGAAGTGAGGAAGAGGAAGAAAGATTCTGAGAGCATTCAGGTACCTGAGGATATGCAGTCCTTGGAATGATGAAAAGAGATTCTGGAATGTGCAGAGGGCCTCTTCCTTCCCGTGTACCTGAGATCACCAATATAAACCCAAACAGATATATGCATTTTTGTATATACTTTATGCTATGCTAGGTGCTGTGCCAACCACTTTATATGTATTATCTTTAGGTATCCTCTCTCCTCACTCAAGAACCTGCAAAATTATTTATACATATATATCTCTCCATTAAACAGATGAATGATGATGATAATAGTGGTGATGGCTAAAATGTATTTAATTTAGAACATATTTAGTCATTTAGTGCTTAGTACATGTTGGGACTATGTTCATTATAATCAACCCAACGATGTTGGTACTATTAGATACATAGGTTAAAAAACTGAGTCATGTAACCTTATCTGAGATCATACAGTGAGTGAGTGGTGGAATGGGAATCTTAAGACTGATCTGATTCCAAATTCCTGTTCTTAACATCAAGTCACACATAATTCGTAGGAATATACATACTTCTATCCCTTACAGCCCTGCTATTTACATATCTTGGCCAATTTTTGACCATGCATGTGCACTGAGTCATGGGATGAATTTGATGGTAGTGAAACGTAGCAAGGTTGGCAGAGTCTGTATACACACACACATGCATGCATACATACATACACACAAACACACCTTCCCCTTGATGATCCCAAAACTTCAGGGATACTCAGTATTACTCTTCCATTCTAAATCTCAGGGACCACTTATTTACATTCTTTTCCTACTACTCACAACTTTTCTGTAAGAATGGCATTTGAGCTGGTGGATAGGTAGAGCTGCAGAAAACTTCTCTGACCTTTCTTTTTCTTTTTTTTAAACTTTTTATTTTATATTGGTGTATAGTTGATTAACAGTGTTGTGATAGTTTCAGGTGTACAGCAAAGTGATTCAGTTATACATATACATGTATCTATTCTTTTTCAAACTCTTTTCCCATTTAGGTTGTTACATAATATTGAGCAGAGTTCACTGTGCTATACAGTAGGTCCTTGTTGCTTATCCATTTTAAATATAGCCGTGTGTACATGTCAATCCCTAACTCCCTAACACTTCCCCCCACCCTTCCCCCCTGGTAACCATAAGTTTATTCTCTAAGTCAGCCGTCTCCAACCTTTTTGGCACCAGGGACCAGTTTCATGGAAGACAATTTTTCCACGAACGTGGTGGGGGGATGGTTTTGGGATGATTCAAGCGCATTACATTTATTGTGCACTTTATTTCTATTATTATTACATTGTAATATGTAATGAAATAATTATACAACTCACCATAATGCAGAATCAGTGGGAGCCCTGAGCTTGTTTTCACTTGCCGCTCGGATATGGTTGTGATATGAATGTGCAAGCAATTGATTTATTATGGTCTCTGTGTAGTCAGACCTTTCTGCTAATGATAATCTGTATTTGCAGCCGCTCCCCAGCGCTAGCATCACCGCCTCAGCTCCACCTCAGATCATCAGACATTAGATTCTCATAGGGAGCGCTCAACCTAGATCCCTCGCACACACAGTTAACAGTAGAGTTTGTGCTCTTATGAGAATCTAATGCTGCCGCTGATCTGACAGGAGGCAGAGCTCAGGCGGTGATGTGAGCAATGGGGAGCAGCTGTAAATACAGATGAAGCTTTGCTCGCACACCTGCTGCTCACCTCCTGCTGTGTGGCCAGTTCCTAACAGGCCACGGACCAGTACCAGTCCATGGCCTGGGAGTTGGGGACCCCTGCTCTAAGTCTGTGAGTCTGTTTCTGTTTTGTAAATAAGTTCATTTGTATCATTTCTTTTTAGATTCCACATATAAGCGATGTGATATTTCTCTCTCTCAGTCTGACTGACTTCACTCAGTATGACAATCTCTAGGTACATCAATGTTGCTTCAAATGGCATTATTTCATTCTTTTTAATGGCTGAGTAATATTCCATTGTAAATATGTACAACGCCTTTATCGTGCTCCGGACAGGGGCATTTGTTGTATGGCCGTGTGAAGTAAAATGGGTTTTAGAGCAAAAGTTGAGCTGTTCGTTTCCTGCTTGTGGCTGTTAGGAACATCTAGAACTTGTCTCTTTGAAGCCACCCAGCCCCAATAGTCAAAGTATGGGTTCAGCCTTCATACCTCAAACCTTGTTTGTTAAGAAGAAATAGTGAAATAATGGGAATATTGTGGACTTTGAATCCATATACATCATGCATTAGCTGGTGATCCTAGACAAGTTAATAAACTCCAGGAACCTCAATTTTAACATCTATAAAGTAGAGATAACAATATCTACCAAGCAGGGTTATTATGAGAAGCAGAGATAATTCATGTTAAGCATTTACGATAGTGCCGTGTTTATAGTAGAAACCCAGTTAAGTGTGAGTCGTCTTTATTATTGGAAGGTTGGGTTTCCAGATCTTTATAGTCCCTCCTAATCCCATGGTGCTGAAGCTGGGAGTCTAGTAAGATGCATAGGGAAAGGAAGGAATGACATGCTATACTTGTACCCTGCTGATGGCAGTATAAATTTGTATAACTACTTCAGAATATAGTAGATGAAGATAGCCATAAAAATGTTCAAGCCCCATTGACCCAGGAATACCACTTCTGGAAATTTATCTTTAGGTAATAATTTAAAAAGAGAAGAAAGCTATAAGAACAAAACTATTTATACAGCAATATTTATTAGAATGTTATTTATAATAGTAAAAAAATTAGAAACCTCTAGAGACGTGATTCAGTAAATTATAATACATCAAATGAGGGTTTTTCTTAGGAAGAATTAGAATAGGGAATTGTATTTGTTATATAATGTTAAGTGAAAAATAAAAATGATATATGAATTTTGGTTATACTATAAAATAATATGCATATTGAATAAGCCTAAAAAGGAATGCAGAAAAATGGAGAAGTTTTGTAGTGTGATAGGATTAAAAAAGCAATGTTTAAATTTTGTTTTAAATTTGTTTAAAAATAAAATCCATTTGTTCATGAATAAATATTTATGGGATACCTACCATTTACTAGCTACTATTCTAGAAATAATGAATACCTCAGTGAACAAAACAGGCAAAAAAAGTTGAAAACTTATACCTAGTGTTTTCAGAGTGCATTGTAAACTTTTCAAAGTATTATTATGTTCACATTAACATTTGAATTTTCAACTAAATTTTTTAAAATTATACAACATTGGAAACATACAAAGAAACATGGAAAACAACACAATACCCGTTCACGTACTTAGGAGGCAGAGCTAACAGATGTTAATATTTCTCATTCACTTCCCAGCTCTACTTCTAAGAAAAATAAAAAATAAAAAACAGGCTTAGCAAAAGCTGAGTCCCTTCATCCCTTTCACCTTCTTTCCTACCCAAAGGTACTCCTAATGTAGTTACGTATCTTACCTATTTACGTTTTCATTTTTTTCTACATATATATATATATAAAACCATGAACAATATATATTATTTTGTTGGTTTTAAAACTTTACATAAATGGTATCATGTAGTGTTTATCCTTATGTAATAATTTGTATTTCACTCATTTTTACTGTTCCACAGTATTGCAATGAATGACTAAACAGTTTATCCTCCTACTGATTGTTTCCAATTTTTGCTATTATGCAGAATTCTTCAGTGAACATTTTTATGCACAACTCCTTGTGCAATTGTGCCAGAGTTTCTAGGGTTTATGCGTAAAAGTGAAATTCCTGAGTGGTGGATGTGTGCATCTTCAATTTTAAAGCATATTGCCCAGGTGCCTTCACAAATGGTTTTAACAAGTGACACTCCCAACAGCAATGTGTATTCCATGGCGTCCTCACCAATACTTAAATCATTTTTACCTGCTTGAAACGTGGCATCCTCCTTTTACTTTTAATCAATCTTTCTTGGCTTGGGAAAAAATAAAGACAGGGTCCATGCTCAAGTCCAGTATAAGTAATTGGCGAAGGACCCTGTTCCTAGGCAGATGGAAGGCCTCATCTTTGGAACTAGAAATAAGCCATGGAGAGCACTTTGAAGGAGGCTTACTATTGACAGTAATTTCAGTGGATTCTCATGCCTTGTCAGGTTTCCTAACATGTGCCTAATGAGGTTATGGGTATTGAATGAAATGTCAGGTGTCTGATTCACAATAGGAGATTAGTTAGTGTTGCGTCCTTTTCCTTCCCAATTAAGAAAGTTCTCAGGGGACTTCCCTGGTGGCGCAGTGCTTAAGAATCCGCCTGCCAATGCAGGGGACACAGGCCCAATCTCTGGTCCGGGAAGATCCCACATGCTGTGGAGTAACTAAGCCCGTGTGCCACAACTGCTGAACCTGTGCTCGAGAGCCTGCGAGCCACAACTACTTGAAGCCCACATGCCTAGAGCCCATGCTCCACAACAAGAGAAGCCACCGCAATGAGAAGCCCGCACACCGCAATGAAGAGTAGCCCCCGCTCACTGCAACTAGAGAAAGCCCATGCGCAGCAACGAAGACCCAACGCAGCCAAAAATAAATAAATTAATTAATTTTAAAAGAAGTTTTCAGGGTAATACACTAAATAACTCTCTTTGCTCATGTGTGTCAATATGCTTAGATGGATGGTCTCTAACTTTGGCATGCATCAGAATCACCTGCAGGGTTTGTTAAGGCACAAGCTGCTGAATCAGTTTTTGATTCAGTAGGTCTGGTGTGAGGCCTGAGAGTTTGCATTTCTTGTAAGTCCTCAAGTGATGTTGCCCTTCCTGCTGGTCTGAGAACCATACTTTGTGAACCACTATTCTATATGTATCAGTAAGAATGTTATGTCACTGCTGCATGGGGGTTGGAGGATGGACCATGCAACTGATTAACTTGGTGATATTCCTCTCTATATAATATTGGGGGTCCCCTGAATATCCCTATGCTTTATTGAGGTGACAATTCCTGTAGCAATGGGACAGTGTCCTACCTTCCTTCCTCACTCAGCACATTTGTGGAATGATTCATGAAATCACAAACGGATTGAACTTTTTTTACTTCTTTCTGCCTGTCTGACTGATTACAAATGAGCTAAAATAAGCAGGAGATTTAGGGCAGTTTTTGATGATAGGGAGCTGCTTGGCAATGGGAGCCATCTAGGGGAATGGGCAGGAGTTGCAGGGTATTCTTAGTTTAATTTAAGGTCATCCAACTTGCTCCCTTTTCCACCACCTTACCTTCTCTTCAACATCTTCAAACTCAGACATTCAGTGCTTTCTTTTTCTTTGAACCGTTGACTAGGATTGTTTTCCACATAAATTCAGGAGCTTCACGACCATGCAAAAAGGAAGCAAGATGGAATTCTGGGGATCTGCCCACTTGAGTAGGTGCAAGTTTTAGACCAATTTTTTCTGTGCTTTCTATTTAAAACTTTTTGTTAATAAAAATATAATTGAAATATATTCATGTATGTAGAAAATATATTCATAAGCATATACTTCCTAGGAAGTATTTTTTAATGGACACTAGGTATAAGTTGTTAATTTAGGAGCTCTGTATAGGGTACACTTCAAATAAAATATTACAGATTTTTAACAACAAAAATAAAATCAGTATTTTGGCATGGTATTAGATGTTGTTATAAATAGAAGATATAGTACAAAGGACTTCTAACATTGCAAAAAGCACTGCAAAAAGATGAGGTGGAGTAAGGTCCTTGAGGGCAAAGGCTGTCTTTCTTATTTTTTTTTTCAGTTTTATTGAGATATAGTTGACATGTAACACTTGTGCTAATTTAAGGTGATTTGATATATGTATATATTGCAAAATGATTACCATGATAAGTTTAATTAACATCCATCACCTGACATAGTTATAGTATTTTTCCTTTTGATGAGAACTTTTAGATCTACTTTGTTAACAGCTTTCGAGTACACAATACAGTATTGTTAACCATAGTCACCATACTATATATTATATCCTCAGAACTTATTCATCTTATAACCAGAGGTTTGTAGTCTTTAACCTTCACTCGTTTCCCGCATCACCACCCCCTGCCTCTGGCAACCACCAATCCATTCACTGTTTCTATGAGTTTGTTTTTTTTTGGTTCCACATATAAGTGAGATCATACAGTATTTGTCTTTCTCTGTCTGACTTATTGCACTTAGTATAATGCCCTCGAGGTCCATCCATGGTATCACACATGACAGGATTTCATTCTTTTTTATGGCTGAATAATATTCCATTTATCTGTCAATGAACACTTAGATTGTTTCCATATCTTGGCTACTGTAAATAATACTGCAATGAACAATCCAAGTGTCCAAGTATTTGTCTTTCTCTTTTTTTTTATGATTTATGTAATCAAAGAAATCTCCCTGCAGTTCTTTTTTGTTAACTTTTTATTTTATGTTGGAGTATATCCGATTAACAATGTTGTGATAGTTTCAGGTGCACAGCAAAGCGACTCAGCCATACATATACGTGTATCCATTCTCACCCAGACCCCCTCCCATCCAGGCTGCCACATAACATTGAGCAGAGTTCCCTGTGCTACACAGTAGTTGTCTCTCTTTCTGACTTATTTCAGTTAGACAGTGCCTTTGAGGTCCATCCATGTTGTTGCAAATGACAGGATTTCCTTCTTTTTTACGACTGAATAATATTCCATTGTGTGTGTGTGTGTGTGTGTGTGTGTGTGTGTGTGTGTGTGTGTGTGTGTGTATACAACCCAACTTCTTTATCCATTCATCCATTGATGGACACTTAGGTTGTCTCCATTTCTTGGCTATTGTACATAATGCTGCAATGAACATGGGGGTGCAGATATCTCCTTTGTATAGTGATTTCATTTTCTTTGGAGTTGTACCCAGAATTGGGATTGCTAAATCACATGGTAGTTCTATTTTTAATTTTTTGAGGAACCTCCATACTGTTTCCATAGTGGCTACACCACTTTACATTCTCACCAGCAGTGCATAAGAGTTCCCTTTTCTCCATGTCCATGCCTACAATTCTCATTTCTTGTGTTTTAGATGATAGCCATTCTAAAAGGTGTGAGGTGATACCTCATTGTGGTTTTGATTTTCTTTGTATCTATCTTACTTTTTAACAACCTCAGGTTAAGGTAATCCCTGGCATAGAGCAAGTGTTAAAGAAATGAATGAAAAGTAATGATAAGGAGTGTCAGAGTAGTACAATGAAAAGACAAGTGTTATGAAGT
The DNA here is from genome assembly GCF_965194825.1 of Balaenoptera physalus. Lineage (NCBI taxonomy): Eukaryota > Metazoa > Chordata > Mammalia > Artiodactyla > Balaenopteridae > Balaenoptera > Balaenoptera physalus. Next base: position 50,962,223 of record NC_138889.1, read on the forward strand.
CCCTCAGATGTTGTTTTAAATCCTGATTTTACTGTCTGGATGCTTTTGGACAACTGTCTTAATCTTTCTGAAACCTAGTTTTCTAGTTTTTTAAACAAAGACTGGGTCCTCTTCCCCGTCTAAGATCGTTGTGGTGGAATTTAAATGAAAACCAGTGACTGGCACATTGGCACTCACATAATATTGATTCACCCCACTCCAGCCCTGCCAATTTCCTAACAAAAAAAGCACAGTATTAAAATTGGTAAATCTATGGCTAATCTGACCTGTATTTTCAGACTTCCTAGTACAATTATTAATTAGCAATTCCCTTACAGGACTCCTGTAAAATTCATCCATATTTTACAGAGATAATGAGAAAACGGAGCTTAAATATTCTGTGTAACTGCCTCAGGGTAAGTCAGTGGAGGAAAAACTAAGAGCTGGATTTCTGAGTTCAGAATTCCTGCTCCTCTGTCTTCTTTATTCTCAGACTGTGAAGCCAAACTGGAACTCTTGATTCTATTTTAGCAGCAGAGGTGATTTGGGGGCCTAGAGAAGTATAAGGTCATTTGAGTTTTTGTTATTCAGTTTTATATTTTTCCAGTGTAAATGGGAGAAGAGGTAACCAGACATCAGCATAAATTACTCTTTGCTGTGACTTATATAATCACCTTATCATTATATCTGTAGTCACTGATGAGATAATATTAAAAATGTATTCAATGTAATAGCTTTTGAAATGGGTGATTGTTTCCCAGAGAAGCTTTGGTGCTGAAAAGCTGTATGTACTGGGACAAATCATTACATATTAATAATAACAACCACAATAGAGATAGCATTTATTGTAGAACTCCCAGATGCAGGCTATTGTGCTATAAGCTCTTTATATGCATTACATACATTGCTCCCCAATTATATACATTTCTCTGAAGAAAATTCTATTTTTGTCCCCATTTTATCCATGAGAAACTAGAGCCTTAGAAAGTTTAAATACATTACCTAAATTCATACTTGTCAAAAAGCCAACTCAGAAAGATTAGAATGTGGCCGGTCTACCTCCAGAGCTGGAGCTCTAAACACTAACCCTATAGATATTTATTGAGTGTCATCTTTATTTTAGGCCCTAAGGATAGAGGAATTACCAAAATAAAAGACCCATGCCCTCTGGGAGTTGAAACCTGGCTCTAAATATAGAATAAGTAGCCCGGAGTGAATATGAGACAATGTTTTCTAAATAATGTTCCATGGAACAAGGGTGTCTTCAGTTTTTGTTTTTAAAATGGAAATAGCAATCCTAACTCTAATAAGTTTGGGAAACTCTGCATGCAGTTATTCCTCTCTTAGAGACGTACATTACATATTATTATATTAAAGTCAATGCAAAGGTCTGCTATTTAAAATATTAACATTTTCTAAAATTATTTGAAAGCAAACTTTTTTCCCCAAATCATTTCTATGAATACCCATCAGGACACCAGTATTCTGTGAAACATAGTTTAGGAAATGCTGGGCTAGAAAATTCTTTAATATTTAATCCCTTTGTTTTTTCTGGAAAAAAAAAAAAATAAGGGGGGCTGTAATCCTTGGTGTTCATGTTTTCCTGCACTCCAAACTCATACAGTGTGTATTAGAGCAGCTCAGCTGTGAGTTTATAGTCTCTATTTGTTTCTCCAAAAAATGTTTGTCGTGTGCCTCATGCTTGACAGCGCTCCATGCTCGTTCCTTACGCTCGGTCTCTCTTCCCTCCGTAGCTATCTTTCTTGAAAGTGTAGCTCTCTCCATTATGTCACCCTCCATTGTTCCCACAGTGTGCTCATGCCAGGTCCAAATGTGTGGTAAGGGCTGAAAAGAAGGAAGTTGTGGAGGTTTACAAGGGTTGTCCCAAGAGGCAAAGAAAATTTCAAGGAATTTATAGCATTGGGAATAAGAATAGGAAAGAGTAGAGCTGTTTACCTTAAAGGTTGCCGGTGAACGAATAGAAGAAAAGGCAGAAGTTTACTCAGATGGGAAAAGGTCTGTCTCAGGGGATGAGGGCTGGCAAGTGGGCTCTGGTGGGTAGTTAACCTTTTTCTTTGTTTGGCTTCATGGAGTTCTCAGGATAGATTTGGAGTTCAAACTTTTAGTTTGGAAAAACTAAAGGGAATGATTTGTTTTCTTTATCACATATGATCAAACATTATCTGTTGGTCTGTTATTTTCGAAGCAAAGACTTCTATTTGAAACAGTTATTTAATTATGTTAGAAATGTTTCCACTGCCCTCTATAAAGGCCTCCCTAAAATTATAGATCTTTGGAATATCTAATGCTGTTTCTTTCCAGAGATGCGTATTTATTATTTTCTGCAAAAAGGTGTGCCTTTCAACCTGTGTGTTCTATTTTATAAACAGTAAAATGCTAAATTAACACATGATAAGTGCTGAAATAAAAGTCTGCCCTTTCCCTTTATACCTCTTTGACAAATAAGTACATAACTCTGTGCACATTGTTTCCGAGAAGTCCATAGCTATTTGGAAGTCCAGAGAAGCCACTCGACTTCAGGAAGAACCTGAAGTTTGTTCTGTGCGAAAAGCAATTATTTTTTTGCCTCTAAGATGGACTTTAACTCAGGAGATCACAAGCGTATGCTGCTTCTGGACCCGAATCAACCTTCCATTATCTTAGTTTGATTTCCTAACAACCCACTATGGTAAGAATAACTAGTCCCTTTTTGACGATGAGAAAAGTGGGTCTCAGAGAAGCAAGATAACATACTGAGAGGTGATACTGTCAGTGTGCAAACCCCGTGTGGTCTAAGTCCCTATCCTACAGGATGTGTGTAAAAGACTTAGAGCAATGCCCTGGCATGTAGTAAGGATGAGATGAATGCTGGTTTCCATTCCATTTTGTTCACATTTGTTATCCTATGTGCAGTAAATAAACATTCTGCCGTAGTGAGGCTCAGACGTTGAACAGGTATTGGCTGCCTCTGCCCATTGACGTGAATTCATCAGCTCAGTAAGTTCAGGAGCTTCAGCTTGCTGAGAAGGAAAGGGGTGGGGCAGGGGGCACTCTGCGACATAGTGGAGAATCAATCACACACTCTTTCTTTTTTTCCCCTTAGTGCATCTAAGTAGAGAAGGCTTTCAAACACCTTCCCTGGGAGTATGTGTTCAATGAGAACAAACTGATAAAATCTTACTATAGCTCAATTTGAAAAGTATGGCTTTCGTTCATTAAAAAGCTGAGTTCAACGTTCCAATTAAGCAAAATATATGCCTTACATTCACCATACAGTTCTTGTGCTTCATCTTTAGATGATAGGCCTTGGCACAGATGAGGCTTTGGGAAACAGACAGTAAAAGCTGGTGAGGTTGCTGAGCAAAACTGCTATTAGCAGTTTAATCACTTGTGTTAAATGCCATGGATATAATCCAAAGTGGGGAAAAATTGCTTTCTGGAGTGCTGGACTTCAGCAGTTTCGTAAGCTTAAGAAATTTGCTCTCAGCAGAGTATTTGGATTTCAATCGTAAGTCTGTAAATAACATAAATAAATAATAGAGTCAAGTACAGTGATTCATAAGTAAAATCAGACAGTGTAGATCACTGATTCCATGATGCATGATTACTTATTTATATTGCTTTTCAGGCCTAAGAATTGTTGCATTATCCATTGGTTGAATAAAAAAATTGGTTAGCTTCATTGTATTTGTTGATTTGCTTTATTTTGCTAGAATCATTGGTCACCATCCTCTGTACTCTGCCTTGCTTTGTCCCTGGAGTTGTCCTTGTTTCATTGTAGTTAAGTTCATAACCATTTGGAAGAACAGAAAGGCCACTCCTAGACTTCTAGAAGAACCAGGCTTTTGTTTGTCCTGCTTCAGAAGCATTTCTTTTTATTACCTGGAAAATGAACTTCCACCCAGAAGAACAAAAAGATTTGCTGCTTCAGAATCTAGATCAACCTTACGGAACTCAAGTGTCTCAATTAACTCAGCATTTGGTATTAGGCTGGTGCTAACCAGAGGTTTAAGTTTCTGATACAAACAAACTCATTTAATTAAATTCTCCCTCTGAGTTGTCCCTGCAGTTCTTGTTTTTAGTAAAGTTTCTAACTGTGAGCTTAAAACAGACAAAAAAAAAAAAAGAGAGATGAAGGAAGGAAAGAAGGAAGAAAGAAAGGAAGGAAGGGAGGGAGGGAGGGAGGGAGGAAGAAAGAAAGAGAAAAAGAAAGAAAGAAAGAAAAGAGAGGGAGGGAGGGAAGGAAGGAAGGAAGGGAGGAGGGAAAGAGGGAGGGAGGGAGGGAAGGAAGGAAGGGAGAGAAACCCAGAATTCCTCTTTACGCATGGGATAGGATAGCGATGGCAGACACGTGACACATATTATCATTACTTCTCCTGTGTCTATGGCACACATTGTTCAATCAAAACACTTTTTCAACAGTTTTGGGAAATTTTGAACAGTATCTGGCTTATAAGAGGTCCTTAATTGTTGAATGAGCTTATGCTCTGTTTCCTGAACTTAATTGCAAGCTCTCTGAGGGCAAGCAGTCGCCACGTCTGCTTCACTAGGTGCAGTGCATCCAGTGTAACTGCATTTTAGAACACCCTTAGAGGAAACTTAGTTGCATATGGGTATTTGTCTTCCATTTAGATACTGGAGGGGGATGGATTATTAAACGAGGTGGTAAAGACAGCTAGAAGTGAAGAATATAGACCTTTGTTCGGCAGTGTTGAGTTCATAGAACAGTAAATTGTCAACGACCCAATGCAAGAGCGAGGAAAGGGTCATTTTTACTTTTTTTTATTTCTTTAATTCTTCGCTGTAAAGCAAAGAGAACATAGGCTTCAGAGTTAGTTTAAATGCATGACATTTTTCACTAACTTGCTGGGTAGCCTTGGATGAGATTTTAAATTGTTATATACCCCCTCACCCAGTTTGCAAAGATATAAAATAGAAATGATAATTATCTCAGTTTATTTTCGAGATAAATAAAATGATTCAACATAGATAATACGTTCCTGTCTCTTTCTTACTTTCAGTGAAGACCTTGGAGCAGCAGCTCTTTGAAATAGATAGCATAGAAATAACAAAATAGAAATACACCTATGCCCCAAACTTGTCTCATCTCTGGCTTGCCCTTTTTAAATAGTCTACACTGCCTTTATGTCCCTTGTTCTGTCGGTTTCTAAAGAATTGAAAGCAAATATGGGCATCTGTGTTGCTTTGGTATTCAGAAATATCAGAATTCTGTATCTGTGCAACCCCTAGAAATGCATTCTCAAAGAAAGAACAGTTTTCTTGGGAGATATGTTGCCCCGTGGCCCCTTTTCAGTTCTTTGAAGTGCACTATGAAGTACTTCCTTTTTTAATATCGGGGAGCGGGGTTGTGAGGGGAGGGGGTGGAGGGAGGGAGGGAAGGAGGAAGGGAGGGAGGAGAGAGAAAGAGGGAAACTGCTTCCTTTGATTATTGGTATGAATTTCAACAGCTCAAGGCTCTTAAATTTTTCATTTTTTTGAGATTGGGAAGTGCTGAAAGTTTTCTTCATAACTCTATTGCTATTTATTGCAAATGTTCTTATATTTCATAAAGAGAGGTAATTTTTGAAGTGAAGCCAGGCTAAATATTGTCTTATAAACTGAAAAGCAAAGGTGTTCTAAGGGAGAGTTTGATTGGTTTTCTCCAGGAATCTAGATACAAGCCAACTGATATGTTTACTTATTACCAAATTCCTCTCATTTTTATAGTTATACAGTCTATAGGCAGAGCATCCCTGCATTTGAATCATACCAGCTTCTTCTCCTGACCCAGCTTAATGCTACAGGTATGAAAGGCAAAGGCGAGTTCTTTGCATATTGGAGTCACCTGGGACTTGTGTGGGAAGGCTTTTGTTTTGCCTTATTTCACAAGGTGATGAGAGTTCACTTCTCAGCTGGAAGATAAACTTAGATAAATTAACTGAACACCCTTTTTCACTCTTTCTCACCTCACCTCCAGACCTTTTCCCTTTTAGATTGGCTTCTGCTTGTTCCTTTGAGTTACTCCACCTGCGAAGCAAAAGGATGCTGAGACCTACTGATAAAATTTCATTTAGGCAGGGTGGGAGCGCTACAGCCTTGAAAACATAGAGCGTCTCTGTGTTTTCACTCCATGAAGGAGACATGACCTATCTCACAGAGTGGTTAAGCTTCATTCCTGCTTGCCTCCTCAGACCAGGGCAGGAAAGGATGCTGTTAATGAAGGGCGGCTGTGGTTAAGAGCTCTGCAGAGCGATAGACCTGGGTTTGTATGCAGCCTTTGTCAGTTCCTAGCCATTGACCTTGGGTTTTTCCTTTCTGAGCTCCAGTGACCTCATCATATAAAATGCAACATATATATATACATTCCTGTGTTTCCCCTTATCATATATATATATTTTACACATATATATATTACATATATATATATATTACTGAGTATAATACCTGCTGCATAAAAAAGTACTCAATACATGGTACTAATTACTGTTCGATATTTGTACATTATGTATAATGTCATATGTCTTTCACTGATATTTCCTGTGTGATTAACAGTTACCCAACTTCATTGCAAGCTTCCTTTGTGCAGTGTTGATGACTTAGCCTCAAATCCTTTCTTTGCACTTACTAATTTAAGAACCATACATTCTGATTCTTAATATAGACCTGAGTTAGGATATTATATTCTGTTTATTTATAAATATATGTCTCAAATTTTAGTAAAGAAAATGTGATCGCTTTTGCCATAAGTAATAAAAACATACAACATCTTACACATTTTTTGATTTAACTAGCATTATTGAGGGCCTTATTTGTACTATGTATATTACATGTGATACCTCATCCTCAACAACCCTTCCAAAAGGAAAGATCATGATTAACTTTGGGACTAGAGAGGAAACTAGGGTTCAGAGAGGTTAAATAATGACCAAGGTAAACTATACTTAAGTAGCTAAAACAAGATCGAAGCATAGGGTGTTTAGTTGCTCAACTCATGGTCTTTCCGCTACACCAAGCTGACTCTCCATATCTAAGAATAATGTAAAAGTGGCTTTGCAATTCATGATTGTTTCCATCAGTACAGACAGGGTTATCTCAAATTGTAAAGGTTTATAACAGCAAAGTATACTTCTCATTTATGTTATATGTCCATTGTGGGTCATTATTCTGTGACCCAGTCTGAAGGAACAGCCCCTGTGTTCTGATATGAATGTCCTAAGGTAGGGGAAAAAATAGCAAAGATGAGACTTCCTGAGGATTCTTAAAGCTTTGAGTCAGAAGGGCTCTATGTCACTTCTGTTCACATGCTATTGATCAAAACAAATCACATGTCCAAGCCCAGTGTGAGCAGGGCAGGGAGGTATACTCCTCACGCAGGGAGGGCAGCGATTATTTGAGAATAATAATAAATATATGATAATATTATATGTGATTTATTTATTTTCCTTGTCTAATTTTATTTTACTCAGGCTCATATAAAAATGTGTTTGTATTCCCCGAAGCACACACCCCTGATGGTGGTAGGAGACAGTTCGAGGAGAGCTCAGTAGAAGAGAAACTCTGCTAGAGACTCACCATTGATTTGACATATTTAACGCGCTATGTATTATCAGGGATAGATACTGGCCTTTTCTGTTGGCAGCGTCTGTATACAGGGACTGTTCCACCATTTGCCAAGTTCATTTCTTTCACTGCTCTAAATCATCTTTTAGCACACCAACATATAGCAGTTCGATAAAAGATTATTTTGCATTTTTACAGTGGCCAATGGAGCTGAAATTGTGTTTCTGAGATGATGTACTGAGCTAGAATTGCATTTTCATTTTCCACCACGCTAATGGTATGGAGGTGATTTTATTGCATCTTAGCTTTGGCACCTCCACATCTTCATTCCTCCTCACTGCTTCCATTATAGGAGAACTCCTATGGCTTCATTGGCAGATTAAATATGAAAAGATCAATAACAGGAAGATAAGCGTAGGAGTTAACTGGAGAGGAAAATCTTTGATGTGATTTTTCTACAAGTGCTCTTTGCTTCCATCGTTACTGCTATTTCTCCCTTTAAAATAGAACCTTCAGTTTATTTTTTGTTTCTAGTGTCTCATCAACTATTCTAGTCCTGGTCTCAACACCTCAAACTCGATAAAAGCCTCCTAACTTATCTTCCTGTCTTTAGTAGCTTCTTCCATCCTTTGCCATGAACCATGTAAAAAATGGTGGGATAGTTTTAAGCACCCAGGTTACAGAGCGCTGCACAGAGCATATACATATAACATCTTGGCAACTCCAATGAGAGCCCCAACCCCATCTGTCTTACCTGATGGCACCTCTCCTGCCCCTGCCTATCCAGTCCTCTTGGACCTACCCTCATCTTCAGCTTCCTATCTTGGCATGGCAACTGGATGTTTAATTTGGCAAACTTTCCCCACCTCCATGTCGAAACTTGTCTATCAGTCTTTTTTTATTCCAATTTTAAAGTCTGAAGTATTTAAGGCATATGAGAACATACACATGGCCTATATCTGGATTCTGAAGAATAACAGTAAAATAAAATCCTATGAACCCACCAACCAAAAGAAGAAATTGGCTCTCAGTCTTTACTTTCAAGTTCTGTCAAAGTCTCTAAGTTTGTTCTTCTGGTTTGGCCTTTTTTTTTTTTTTTTTTTTTTTTTTTTTATCATTTGCACTTAGTTCCAGCCTGGATTGTCATCTCTCCAGCCCTCCTGTCAACATCACCTGTTCCCACAGCTTTATCCTGGGCTCTTGTCCTGGCATGCTCCTCTTCCTAACACCTGAGATAGGAATTGCATCTATAGCCAGACTACTCTTCGAAAAATTGTATTTTGATCAGTCAATACCACCTTCCTAAATTCATAATCTAACATCATTTCTTTATTTCCTAATGAGTCAAGTCTGAACATTCTCTCAGGAATTTAAATCCCTCTATGAAATCATATTTGAAATGGATCTGACATACATAAAAAATCTTAGTTTTTCTTAGCTGGTTTCTTAGCTGGCTTTCAGTTGAGGTAAATTCTCATTCATTTTTCTGTATAATTTTTACCACCTTCCTATCTAGCTCATCCTTTTTCCTTCTCACTCTGTCATGCCCCTTCTAACATGGTGTGGTGGGAGGAGCAGAGACTTTAACATGAGGAAAATTTGGTTTGAGTCTTGAGCCCATCACTTACTAGCTGTGTAACTTTGGTCAATTTATGTATCACTCATCATTTGTATGATCATTCACATTTTCCCCATCTGTCAGTGGGCTTATTAATACACTATGGGATTATTAAAAGATTAAGTAGATGTTTTCTCTAAAGGATGTGGACTATATTAGACAGTCAACAAATTGAGTTTTATCAATACTTTTCCATCCAGTCTCCTCATGTCCTACAGAAAAACCTTTTTTTTCTTTAATTTTTGAATTTTATTTATTTTTTATACAGCAGGTTCTTCTTATTAGTCATCAATTTTACACACATCAGTGTAAACATGTCAATCCCAATCACCCAATTCATCCCAACACCATGCCCACACCCCCCACCCCCCCCACCCCCCCCCACCCCCCGCTGCTGCTTTCCCCGCTTGGTGTCCATACGTTTGTTCTCTACATCTGTATCTCATTTTCTGCCCTGCAAACCGTTCATCTGTACCATTTTTCTAGGTATATATACCTAGATATATTAGATAACGCATATATTTTCAGATATATGCGTTAATATATGATATTTGTTTTTCTCTTTCTGACGTACTTCACTCTGTATGACAGTTTCCAGATCCATACAGGTCTCTACAAATGACCCAATTTTGTTCCTTTTTATGGCTGAGTAATATTCCATTGTATATATGTACCACCTCTTCTTTATCCATTCATCTGTCAATGTACATTTAGGTTGCTTCCATGATCTGGCTATTGTAAATAGTGCTGCAATGAACATTGGGGTGCCTGTGTCTTTTTTTTTTTTTAACATCTTTATTGGAGTATAATTGCTTTACAATGGTGTGTTAGTTTCTGCTTTATAACAAAGTGAATCAGTTATACATATACATATGTTCCCATATCTCTTCCCTCTTGCATCTCCCTCCCTCCCACCCTCCCTATCCCACCCCTCTAGGTGGTCACAAAGCACCGAGCTGACCTCCCTGTGCTATGCGGCTGGTTCTCACTAGCTATCTATTTTACATTTGGTAGTGTATATATGTCCATGCTACTCTCTCACTTTGTCACAGCTTACCCATCCCCCTCCCCATATCCTCAAGTCCATTCTCTAGTAGGTCTGTGCCTTTATTCCCGTCTTGCCCCTAGGTTTTTCATGACCTTTTTTTTTTTTTCTTAGATTCCATATATATGTGTTAGCATACGGTATTTGTTTTTCTCTTTCTGACCTACTTCACTCTGTATGATAGACTCTAGGTCCATCCACCTCACTACAAATAACTCAATTTCATTTCTTTTTATGGCTGAGTAATATTCCATTATATATATGTGCCACATCTTCTTTATCCATTCATCTGTTGATGGACACTTAGGTTGCTTCCATGTCCTGGCTATTGTAAATAGAGCTGCAATGGACATTTTGGTACATGACTCTATTTGAATTATGGTTTTCTCAGGGTATATGCCCAGTAGTGGGATTGCTGGGTCGTATGGTAGTTCTATATTTAGTTTTTTAAGGAACCTCCATACTGCTCTCCATAGTGGCTGTATCAATTTACATTCCCACCAACAGTGCAAGAGTGTTCCCTTTTCTCCACACCCTCTCCAGCATTCATTGTTTCTAGAGTTTTTGATGATGGCCTTCTGACCGGTGTGAGATGATATCTCATTGTACTTTTGATTTGTATTTCTCTAATGATTAATGATGTTGAGCATTCTTTCATGTGTGTGTTGGCAATCTGTATATCTTCTCTGGAGAAATGTCTATTTAGGTCTTCTGCCCATTTTTGGACTGGGTTGTTTGTTTTTTTGATATTGAGCTGCATGAGCTGCTTGTAAATTTTGGAGATTAATCCTTTGTCAGTTGCTTCATTTGCAAATATTTTCTCCCATTCTGAGGGTTGTCTTTTCATCTTGTTTATGTTTTCCTTTGCTGTGCAAAAGATTTTAAGTTTCATTAGGTCCCATTTGTTTATTTTTGTTTTTATTTCCATTTCTCTAGGAGGTGGGTCAAAAAAGATCTTGCTGTGATTTATGTCATAGAGCGTTCTGCCTATGTTTTCCCCTAAGAGTTTGATAGTGTCTGGCCTTACATTTAGGTCTTTAATCCATTTTGAGTTTATTTTTGTGTGTGGTGTTAGGGAGTGTTCTAATTTCATACTTTTACATATACCTGGCCAGTTTTCCCGGCACCACTTATTGAAGAGACTGTCTTTTCTCCGTTGTATATCCTTGCCTCCTTTGTCATAGATTAGTAGACCATAGGTGCGTGGGTTTATCTCTGGGCTTTCTATCCTGTTCCATTGATCTGTATTTCTGTTTTTGTGCCAGTACCATATTGTCTTGATTACTGTAGCTTTATAGTATAGTCTGAAGTCAGGGAGTCGGATTCCTCCAGCTCCATTTTTTTCCCTCAAAACTGCTTTGGCTATTCAGGGTCTTTTGTGTCTCCATACAAATTTTAAGATTTTTTGTTCTAGTTCCATAAAAAATGCCATTGGTAATTTGATAGGGATTGCATTGAATCTGTAGATTGCTTTGGGTAGTATAGTCATTTTCACAATATTGATTCTTCCAATCCAAAAACGTGGTATATCTCTCCATTTGTTGGTATCATCTTTAATTTCTTTCATCAGTGTCCTATAGTTTTCTGCATATAAGTCTTTTGTCTCCCTACGTGGGTTTATTTCTAGGTGTTTTATTCTTTTTGTTGCAGTGGTAAATGGGAGTGTTTCCTTAATTTCTCTTTCAGATTTTTCATCATTAGTATATAGGAATGCAAGAGATTTCTGTGCACTAATTTTCTATCCTGCAACTTTACCAAATTCATTGATCAGCTCTACTAGTTTTCTGGTGGCATCTTTAGGATTCTCTACGTATAGTATCATGTCATCTGCAAACAGTGACAGTTTTACTTCATCTTTTCCAGTTTGTATTCCTTTTATTTCTTTTTCTTCTCTGAGTGCCGTGGCTAGGACTTCCAAAACTATGTTGAATAATAGTGATGAGAGTGGACATCCTTGTCTTGTTCCTGATCTTAGAGGAAGTACTTTCAGTTTTTCACCATTAAGAATGTTGTTTGCTGTGGGTTTGTCATATATGGCCTTTATTACGTTGAGGTCGTTTCCCTCTATGCCGACTTTCTGGAGAGTTTTTATCATAAATGGGTGTTGAATTTTGTCAAAACCTTTTTCTGCATCTATTGAGATGATCATATGGTTTTTCTTCTTCAATTTGTTTATATGGTGTATCACATTGATTGATTTGCTTATATTGAAGAATCCTTGCACCCCTGGGATAAATCCCACTTGATCTTGGTGTATGATCCTTTTAACGTGTTGTTGGATTCTGTTTGCCAGTATTTTGTTGAGGATTTTTGCATCTATATTCATCAGTGATATTGGTCTTTAATTTTCTTTTTTTTAGTATCTTTGTCTGGTTTTGGTATCAGGGTGATGGTGGCCTCATAGAATGAGTCTGGGAGTGTTCCTTCCTTTGCAATGTTTTGGAAGAGTTTGAAAAGGATGGGTGTTAGCTCTTCTCTAAATGTTTGATGGAATTCACCTGTGAAGCCATCTGGTCCTGGACTTTTGTTTGTTGGAAGATTTTTAATCACAGTTTCAATTTCATTACTTGTGATTGGTCTGTTCATGTTTTCTGTTTCTTCCTGGTTCACTCTTGGAAGGTTATACCTTTCTAAGAATTTGTCCATTTCTTCCAGGTTGTCCATTTTATTGGCATAGAGTTGTTTGTAGTAGTCTCTTAGGATGCTTTTGTTGTAACTTCTCCTTTTTCATTTCTAATTTTATTGATTTGAGTCCTCTCCCTCTTTTTCTTGATGAGTCTGGCTAATGGTTTATCAATTTTGTTTATCTTCTCAAAGAACCAGCTTTTAGTTTTATTGATCTTTGCTATTGTTTTCTTTGTTTCTATTTCATTTATTTCTCCTCTGATATTTATGATTTCTTTCCTAGTAGCTCTGGGTTTTGTTTTTTCTTCTTTCTCTAGTTCCTTTAGGTGTAAGGTTAGATTGTTTATTTGAGATTTTTCCTGTTTCTTGAGGTAGCATTGTATTGCTATAAACTTCCCTCTTAGAACAGCTTTTGCTGCATCCCATAGGTTTTGGGTCATCGTGTTTTCATTGTCATTTGTCTCTAGGTATTTTTTGATTTCCTCTTTGATTTCTTCATTGGTGTCTTGGTTATTTAGTAACATATTGTGTAGCCTCCCTGTGTTTGTGTTTTTTACATTTTTTTTCCTATAATTGATTTCTATTCTCATAGTGTTGTGGTCGGAAAAGATGCTTGATATGATTTCAGTTTTCTTAAATTTACTGAGGCTTGATTTGTGACCCAAGATGTGATCTATCCTGGGGAATGTTCCATGTGCACTTGAGAAGAAAGTGTAATGTGCTGTTTTTGGATAGAATGTCCTATAAATATCAATTAAATCTATCTGGTCTCTTGTGTCATTTAAAGCTTGTGTTTCTTTATTTATTTTCATTTTGGATGATCTGTCCATTGGTGTAAGTGATGTGTTAAAGTCCCCCCACTATTATTGTGTTACTGTCAATTTCCTCTTTTATAGCTGTTAGCAGTTGCCTTATGTATTGAGGTGCTCCTATGTTGGGTGCATATATATTTATAACTGTTATATCTTCTTGGATTGATCCCTTGATCGTTATGTAGTGTCCTTCCTTGTCTTTTGTAACATTCTTTATTTTAAAGTCTATTTTATCTGATATGAGTATAGCTACTCCAGGTTTCTTTTGATTTCCATTTGCATGGAATATCTTTTTTCATCCCCTCACTTTCAGTCTGAACGTGTCCCTAGGTCTGAAGTGGGTCTCTTGTAGACAGCATATATATGGGTCTTGTTTTTGTATCCATTCAACAAGCCTGTGTCTTTTGGTTGGAGCATTTAATCCATTCATGTTTAAGGTAATTATCGATATGTACGTTCCTATGACCATTTTCTTAATTGTTTTGGGGTTGTTTTTGTAGGTCCTTTTCTTCTCTTGTGTTTCCCACTTAGAGAAGTTCCTTTAGCATTTGTTGTAGAGCTGGTTTGGTGGTGCTGAATTCTCTTAGCTTTTGCTTGTTTGTAAAGCTTTTTATTTCTCCATCAAATCTGAATGAGATCCTTGCCGGGTAGAGTAATCTTGCTTGTAGGTTCTTCCCTTTCATCACTTTAAGTATATCATGCCACTCCCTTCTGGCTTGTAGAGTTTCTGCTGAGAAATCAGCTGTTAACCTCATGGGAGTTCCCTTGTATGTTATTTGTCGTTTTTCCCTTGCTGCTTTCAGTAATTTTTCTTTTTCTTTAATTTTTGCCAATTTGATTGCTATGTGTCTCGGCATGTTTCTCCTTGGGTTTATCCTGGATGGGACTCTCTTCACTTCCTGGACTTGGGTGGCTATTTCCTTTCCCATGTTAGGGAAATTTTCGATTATAATCTCTTCAAATATTTTCTCTGGTCCTTTCTCTCTCTGTTCTCCTTCTGGGACCCCTATAATGCGAATGTTGTTGAGTTTAGTGTTGTCCCAGAGGTCTCTTAGGCTGTCTGCATTTGTTTTCATTCTTTTTTCTTTATTCTGTTTTGCAGCAGTGAATTCCACCATTCTGTCTTCCAGGTCAGTTATCCATTCTTCTGCCTCAGTTATTCTGCTATTGATTCCTTCTAGTGTAGTTTTCATTTCAGTTATTGTATTGTTCATCTCTGTTCGTTCTTTAATTCTTCTAGGTCTTTGTTAAACATTCCTTGCATCTTCTCGATCTTTGCCTCCATTCTTTCTCCGAGGTCCTGGATCATCTTCACTATCATTATTCTGAATTCTTTTTCTGGAAGGTTGCCTATGTCCACTTTATTTAGTTGTTTTTCTGGGGTTTTATCTTGTTCCTTCATCTGGTACATAGCCGTCTGCCTTTTCATCTTGTCTCTCTGTGAATGTGGTTTTTGTTCCACAGGCTGCAGGGTTGTAGTTCTTCTTGCTTCTGCTGTCTGCCCTCTGATGGATGAGGCTATCTAAGAGGCTTATGCAAGTTTCCTGATGGGAGGGACTGGTGGTGGGTAGAGCTGACTGTTGCTCTGGTGGGCAGAGCTCAGTATAACTTTAATCTGCTTGACTGCTGATGGGTGGGGCTGGGTTCCCTCCCTGTTGGTTGTTTGGCCTGAGGCAACCCAACACTGGCGCCTACCCGGGCTCTTTAGTGGGGCTAATGGAGGAGTCTGGGAGGGCTCAAGCCAAGGAGTACTTCCCAGAACTTCTGCTGCCAGTGTCCTTGTCCCCATGGTGAGCCACAGCCACCCCCTGCCTCTGCAGGAGACCCCCCAACACTAGCAGGTAGGTCTGGTTCAGTCTCCCCTGTGGTCACTGCTCCTTCCCCTGGGTCCCGATGCGCACACTACTTTGTGTGTGCCCTCCAAGAGTAGAGTCTCTTTTTCCCCCAGTTCTGTCGAAGTCCTGCAATCAAATCCCAGTAGCCTTCAAAGTCTGATTCTCTAGGAATTCCTCCTCCCGTTGCTGGACCCCCAGGTTGGGAAGCCCTTTGCAGCAATGAAGACCCACCATAACCAAAAATAAATAAAATTAAATCTTTTGACTTCTGAGATGACTCAGTCACATGGCTGTAGGTAGGAGACCTCAGTTCCTTGCCACATGGATCTCTCCTTAGGGCTGCTTGAGTGTCCTCATGACACAGCAGCTGGCTTACCCCAGGATGAGTTATCCGGCCCGTGGTCCCTAGGACTGTCACGGCTTCGGCTGCTGGGGCCCCTCCAGAGCTGCAGCCTCAGTGAGGCCTCCCTCCCCTTGCGCTCCGGGGCAGTTCAGTGATGGTGGAGGGAAGAGACCCCGAGCCGGGAGTTCCAGCTCTGCAGAAATGTGGGCTCCATTCTCCAGAAAAACCTTTTTAGAAAGTCTTTCTATTTCCATTCTTTATTGAATATCTGGGCTTGGACTTTTATCAAATATTGAATGGTTTTGACCAGGAACCTGGAAATATAAGGCTTCCTTTTGGAGAGATCACTCTGACTGCTACATGGAAGAAGGATCAATGGAAATTGAGAGGTAGCTGCAGAAGTAGCCCTTATGAGAGGACATGGCAATGACAGTAGCAGTGTGCCTTTGTAATCTGTTTCTCAACCATGTCACATACAGCTGAATAAAGCACTATTTCTGGGCCCCTCCCTGGGGCCCAAAATAGGACTGGGCTAACTAACTCAAGTATAAATGTGAAAGTATAAATGTCAAAGGTAAAGACATCATAGCTTGGGAGAAATAGTATTTCTCAAACTGAAGAGTTGAAGAACAATTTCAGGAGAAAATTGCAGTTATTTGTTTGGGGAAGACAGTGCTGAGCTGCAAGCCATGTGATGGAGACAAGTTTGTGTGTTTTGCCTCCAAGAGTGTACCTACTCCATCTCTTACACTTTAGCAAGTCTGTAGACGCAGAATGAATTCCAGAAGTCAAATATCGGAGCGTGTTAGTAAAAGTTAGAATAGGATGCGTGCTGAGGACCGAAAAATAAAACAAAACCCCCCAAAATCAAAAACACAAAAGCTAAACACTGAGGAGGTGTGCTCTATATCAAATCATTACATATTGATATTTTCCTGGTTGGAAGGAGAAGAAGCTAAGAGATAAGAGAAGGGTTGGAGAAGATCTCAGGCAAGGCAGGGTAACAAAGCCACATTTAGAGGGAGAAAAAGAAGGGAAAGAAAACATTCTGTAACTGATGCAGAAGGTGAACGAGTGAGGAAGGGTGCATGTCTATGGAAAAGACAGTAATTGAAACGCTATGTGAACCAGTATAATTTTGCATCCTGCTGGTTTATAATGTGATTTGAAATAATAAGGACGCTGAACAGAAGTTGCTGAAATCACCTGCTAATTCAAACAGACTAAACTGTAAGGATGCCTTTGGATGAGATGGTTGCCCTCAGTAATTATAGGAGTCTGAAATGAGTCTGACAAGCAGAAGAGAAATAGCAATATAAACACCAGCAGGAGTCAATGAACACACCTTTATGACAGTTTACTACGTTCCTGGATTTAATTGCTTTTTTTTTTTTGGTGGCTTTTTAAATAACACATTTCTCAGAGATGGTGACTCTTTCAGGAGAAACAGTTAAGTTGAAAAGGGTCCCATCAGGTCTAGAGCTTGGTAGAAAAGTTGCAAGGTCCTTATAGTTTATAGAAGCCTCCCATGAGTGTGTTTAGTTTGTCAGCTCAGGCCTTAACAATTAGAAGGAACAGCACATTCTGTCTACCTTCTCTTCCTCATTGTACAAATGTGAATACAGTAGGGGGATCTTGTCACGGACTCTCAGTGTGTGGATATCAAGCTGGGATTCAAAGTCAGATCTCCTGATACTTGGACCTGAAGTCAAGTGAACTGGGTGTTGTATCACACTGTCCCACTGTGGATGTTCAAAGGCCATACAGCACTGTACCCAGAGCTTGAGCACATAACTCCCCACCAAAGATTGTTTCTTGTTGGAGACTGTCTCTCAGTCTTAGGAGATTAAATCAAGATGAATAAGTGATTAAGTATGTTAATTTCCAGGCTTTAAAGTGTATTTCTCACACCCACGTTGATTTTTCCTTACAGTTCTGAAGGTTCCAAATGTCACGAGCCCACAATCAAGGTCAGTTTAGATAGAAACAATGTGTCCAGTGGAGAACAAATGCCTGAATCCCTATAATGCAGGAGGTGTCGTTGTGGGGGAGGCCACCTGCTGACACAAGAGCCCTCGTAAGCTGCCATGTGCACTGTGGCCGTCTAGTAATTGTTAGCTTTGAACGTTGCAACGCTTAAGTCTCAGACACACAGTTAAGTACACGACCATACACAGTCCTGTGTGGTCCTCAGAACACGGCCGTTGGCATTGGGCAGCTCTGCGGCACCTTTGGCAAGTAGTATAACCCCTCTGAGCCTTAATTTTTCCATAAAAATGGGAATAATATGACCAAGTTTGCTGAGTTGTCATAAGGATTATATAAAAACTTAGGTGAAGGTACCTAGCATGATGCCTTATTGCTTGGTAGTGGTAGATAAGGATTCATTTTCTTCTAATTTCATAGAAACAAGCTTCTCAAGAAAGAGGATACATCATCTCTCGCGTCACTCAGTAAATTATTACCCAGGAATCATCCCAGATGAGGCGATTTCTCTTCCCTTCCTTACAAATCCCATAGTACTTGCTGTTTGGAATCAAACATTTTACAGTTACTGAGAATATTTTTTGTTAGTCACCTCTTCATAATTTTAACATTGTTTCCTCTTCTGTGAAAGTCAGCAACTATTCCTTAAATCCTCTGAATGCCTGCAGTACCTAGCAAAGAGCAAGGACCTTGTAGGCCTTCATTAAATGTTTATCAGCTGCCTGAATTTGTGAAGATGTGAACAGAAGATGAGAGCGCAGCTTGAAGTCAGTGTTTCTCTTGCTAGGCTGCAGTTCTGCCTACAGGGTGTTTGGCTGTTAGGATTGCAAGGATTTTAGATTTGCTATGGGTGAGAGGGGCACAGAGCAAGAGCTGAGTTTTGGGCAAGAAGGAAGTAGTGCTGTTGAAACCCACAATGCCAGCTTGTTAATTCCATCCTCTGTACAGAGATTATCTTACTTATCTTTATAACTTACTCAGGTGCCTTTCATAATTCCTGCCGATCAATATTTTTGTAATGAATGAGCAGAGCCGTGCTACTTTTGTTCTTTATGTTATATTTATGTTTGTGTGGTTCATTCATCCATTCATCAAATGTCATTGAGCACCTGCTATGTACCAGACATTGTTCTAAAGGCTTTTCTTCTAAAGTAGTGAACAAAACAGACTGGAATGCCAGACATAATGGAGCTTACATTCCAAATGAAAATAAGTAAGGAATATATTGGGACTGGCCAAAAAGTTCGTTCGGGTCTTTGGTAGGCGCTTACGGAAAACCCGAACGAACTTTTTGGCCAGCCCAGTATTTTGTTATGTCTGGTGATGATATATGCTGTAGAGAAAACAGAGCAAGGTAAGGGAATAGGACGTGTGTGTAGTTGGGGGAGAGGGTAAATTTTAAATAGGATGGTTCAGGAAGGCCTCTGTGAGAAGGTGACATTCAACTAAATACCTTCAGGAGGTGAGAGACCAAGCCCTGTAATACCCGGAGAAAGGCAGAGAGAATAGCAAGTGAAAAGGCTTTAGACGTAGAAGCATGTCTCGCATTTTCAAGGAACAAACAGGCCAGGCTGGGGTGGCTGCAGTGGAGAAGTATGA
This sequence comes from Balaenoptera physalus, assembly GCF_965194825.1. Lineage (NCBI taxonomy): Eukaryota > Metazoa > Chordata > Mammalia > Artiodactyla > Balaenopteridae > Balaenoptera > Balaenoptera physalus. Next base: position 50,981,625 of record NC_138889.1, read on the forward strand.
ATATAACAGGAAATGAACTTCCTGTAATATCTAGTGCTCCTCTTAAGGACTTGATGGCTTTCTTCAGTGGATTCCTAAGAGTCAGTGAAAATTTGCAAGCTCTACACAGTAATCAGATGCTAAAACGTTATTCATACATTAATTCATTTATTCCTTCTTTCATCAATTCATTATTCAACAAATATCTACTGAGCACTTTTAATTAGAGCTTACATGTATTGAATACTTGCTTTATACTAAGAAATATGTTTCATGTACATTTTATTTTTACACTTTTTATTTTATATTGGAGTGTAGTTGATTAACAATGTTGCGTTAGTTTCAGGTGTACAACAAAATGATTCAATTATACATATACATGTACCTATTCTTTTCAAATTCTTTTCCCAATTAGGTTGTTAGAATATTGAACAGAGTTCCCTGTGCTACACAGTAGGTCCTTGTGGGTTATCCATTTAAAATATAGCAGTGTGTACATGTCAGCATTCTTAAATAACCTTCACACAACCTAATAAAGTAGCTGCTTTTATACTGCCATTTTTAGATGAAGAAACTGATGCATCAAAAGTATTTTTAAAACATGGTGTCTATCTTCAAAAGATTCCTTATCTCACAAAGGAATTGGGATAACTACATACACAGTGTACAAGCTAGTTTATAAGTAGTATGGCTCAACCGAGGTGGAGAAATTTTGATAAAGGAGCAAATACCAGTTCCTGTTACCCATTTTTTTTCCTTGAAAATATAATTGTGGTGACAGTATTTCTTCTGTGTTCTTTGTGTTTCTGAAAAGTCCAGACATATGTCAAGGTTTCCAAGTGCCAGTCCTTCTCTTTCTGCAAGAAAATGTCATGACGTTTAGAAGCACTACCATCTTTACATCTTAGCCACGTTGAGCTCCTGGAAAGCCAGAGTGACCCTGCCATTTCAGCTTGACAGTTTCTTTAAACTCCACAGGGTTCATCTTCTAAAATGAAATGGGGATAAAAATGGTCCCCAATGTTTCATAAAAAACTTTTGGGGGGAGTGTAAATTTTTGGAAAATAACTAAACAGACTTTAATAACTGAGCTGGTGCTTCCTTGCATTTAAAATGCTTTCACCATCTCTATCTAATTAATTATTTATACTCCTTGCCCATTAATTTGCTTTAAAAAAGAACCTTGCCCCTCCTTCCCATTATCATTTACTAATCATAACAATCGCTTTCTATAGATAATAAATGTCTTGATTTCGCCATTTATAAAATGCTGTCTCAACACCACTGGGAGTGGGAGGCGGAGCTAGTGAGTTTAATTAACTAATAAATAATTGAAAAGCACTTTGCCATGTAAAGTGTTTTGGACATTCTAAGAAGAGACCTGATCTGGCTCCTGCACAGGTTTGAACTGCAGTGATGCAGTTGCTGCCTATGGGTTACATCTTCTGGAAGGCAATGGAGATGATTCTCCAAAATGATTCTTTCTCTCAGAATTTTGCTTTGATAAAATATTGATTGTGATACCAATATGTGGCACATCTCAGCAAAAACACCCAGTTATGTTTGGCAATGAATGTGTTTTATGAGACATTTTGAATTTTTCATCAGAGTCATACAATCAGCATAGGCTGATCATGACCAATCTGCTGGTGTAACATTCTGCAGGTTGCTTTTGGCCTTTCTTATTTGAGAAGGAAAAAAAAAGTTACCACCATTTTCCATCCTGCAGTGTGAATACACCAATAAACTGCTTAGGTCTTTACAGTCAATGTGACAAATCATTCATCTTGCTTTTTATTTCATGTTTCTGACTCTTTGCAATGCTCAAGCGTTTATTATTTTCAGTGAGAAAGAATCTTTTATATTGGGAAAGAGCTCCATAAAGCAATGACTAACATTTGAGTCAAAGATTTTTTAAAAAATTTTATAAATGATAATTCAGCATATAGCTCATGGGCCAAATTTTGCCCACCACCTGTTTTTGTACAACTCGTTTCATACATGATTTTTTACGTTTTTAAATAGCTGAAAAAGAATCAAGAAAAAAATATTTTGTGAAACACAAAAACGATATAACATTCAAATTTCAGTTCCCATGAATAAAGTTTCATTAGAATACTCCATGTCCATTCATGTATGTATTATCTATTCAGTTCTTCCACATTATAAGGACAAATGATAGGGACCATAGCACCTGCGAAGCCTAAAATATTTACTGTCTGTACTTTATAGAAAAGATTTACTGACCCCCCTGATACAGGCTATTGTTAGAGTTCTATATATTATTGGATCATGAGCATGTAGTAAGTAAAATTACCTGTCTCTGGAGAAAAAATGGTTGTTCATTATTTCTTCTACTATAGAAAAGAACCATGGTATAGCACTTGAATGAAATGACTTTGGAAAAATGGTTATCATTAGGTAAAAAAATTTAAAGGCACTAATTTATATATTATATCCCCTTGTGTCATATTTGATGCTTTTTTCTGCTTTTGCTTATATTTGATTTTTCTATTATCTGTTCATTGCCCATTCGTTCATTCTTTTATATTCTACCTACATTTGTAGTCTAGCTACTCCATGCTGAGTACCCAGAGTAATGTAAAGCAGAATAACAAAGAACTCAGCCCTTGCTAAGTTCACAGTCTCTTGGAGAAAATACCCATTCGAGCAGCACTTACAATGCATAATGAGTGTTTCCATAGTTTTATGTGCAAATCCTGTGGAATCCCAGTAGAAAGATTGATTCATTATGGGAGAATGGGGCTCAGTCTCTCAAATAAAAAAGATATTTGAGTTGGGTCTGAAGGATGACTAGCAATTCTCCAGGCTTAAAATAGAAAGGTCTCTTTAGGAGTAGAAGCCAAGGTCCACTGGACAGAGATATAAGAAAGTATGGTGTGTCTTGGCGACATTAGGTGTATTATGAGGCTGTAGTAAAAGGTGCATCAGGGTTAGAAAGTAAGTTTGGTGAAGATTGTGAAGAGCATTGTCCGTGAGGCCAGGGGTCCTGTATTGTATCCGTCAGGCAATAAAGAGCCAGAGGATTCTGAGAGGGGCAAGGCACGGTTATCTGTGTGCTTTAGAAAAATACTCCAGCAGCCAGGTAGAAGATGGGCTGGAGGGGAAAGAAACTAGAAAGGGAGACTAGCCATTGAAAGGTGAGGGTCATTGTGAACTAAGGCCATCATGAGGAGGCTATCGAAAAGGAATAGATTATATTGTTTATTGTTTTTGTATTAGAATCAGCTTGAGTCCTGCTAATGGTTCTGAACATCTCAGATTTTAATCCTGGGGGAAGGGCAGAGGTTGGGGGCAGAGGGGAGTCCTGCGGTATTTTCCGTGTTTGGTAGAATCGTTTTAATTGCTGTTGTATTTAATTTTTGTTCTGAACCACATATGTAATTTTCTGTGGACTCTTGTGCTTTTAATTCCACAATGAGCAGTAGTCCTACACCCAGTCTGAGGGGTTCTTTACTCTGGCGACCCTGGTTCTAGCTTTCCTGAGAATGATTCCTTTGGGGAGGGGCCCGAGAGGCCACCATTGTAGCAGATTCATAAATCTCCAAGAAAGCCTGTGCAAGTCTGGTCCAGAGGGGTCCCCAGATGTGTCAGCGTCCAGAGGTGAGGGAGGCTCTATGCCACACAGCAGTGGTGCTACAGCTCTGTTCAGGGCTCCTCCCATGGCGGCGGGGCACACCCTATGTGATTACTCTTGAGGTGTGGAATTGCAGCTGCTGCTTTCAATTCCTGGGCTGCAGAGTCATTTGGCTCAGTCTGGGCATGTGCTGTCATCATTTCTAATGTCTCCGGTGAGACTGCCTCTTGATTATCCAAGGTTTCCTATTAAATTGAAGTCTGCTCCTTGGCAGAACAATGGACATTTAGATGGCTTGCCTTATCTGGGATGTGAGGGGTGGATCTGGGGATTACAGCAGGCTTGGATTGCAGGGGGAGGTTTTTATAGGATTATCTCCCCTGTCTAAGAAATATGACAGTACTAGATATATAAGTATGAAAAGGTCACTTTTTCAGTAGATGGACTGTTTGAGTGATGTTATATATCTCAACTGCTCCCCTGTGACATTTGAATCTGAAGAGGACTGGGTGATGGCTTTTTGCTTCCCAGTGTCAATGAAGAAAAACCACTATTGACATGCACTGAAAGTCCGAGAGATGACTTCTTCTGTGAAGTGACTACTTTGTCTAGATTTGACACAAAAAAGGAGAAGCAGCCTTACATAATAGAAAAATCATAGGCTTCAGAGTCAGGTAGATGTAGTTGCAAATATCACACACTTTCTATTATGAGACTTCCAGCAAGTCACCCTTTTGAAGCCTTGTTTTTCTCAAGAAAAAGAAATTGTACGTTTATGTGTACATGAGTGTGTGTGTGTGCGTGCGTGTGTGTGTGTGTGCATGCACATGCAAAGCATCTGGTAGAATCCCTGGTGAGTGATGGGCTCTCAACAAATGTGTTAATTTCTGACCACCTTTGAGAGAAATAGGTTATTTCAGTAATGATGAAAATGAACACCCTGGAGAACACAATATGGCAGTGTTCTTCAGATCTGAGAAGGAGGCATCATGGCTTAATCAAAAAGTCCTGGATTTAGAGGCAAAAGATCTCAGCTTGATTCATTAGTTTGCCACTCAAGATGAGAACCTGGACAAGTCATTTACCTCTATAATTCTCAGGTCCTATGCCTATACAACATGTACCTTACACGATTAAAACATGTAATAAAGTTTTTATAGAGACGGACTCGATTTTTGTGGGCCCACACATTCTATAATTTGACAGGGAGACCTTTAAGAAGATGAAAACAAATTGTAATTGCAAAATTAGATACAGGGCTTTGGAAGGGTCTCGTGCAAGTGAGGGAGCTTCATTAGCTTCGTGGTAAATCTGCCTGAGTTTCTTGAACATAAGTATATTTATATAATACAATAGTATAATAAATATTTATTGGATATGTTGGTGAAAAAAATGAATATGAATTTGTTAATATGAGTTAAACCTGAGTTAGAATGGAAATAAATGCAAAAGTGATGGAAAAGAGAGGGAAATAACTCACTGAAGGTTTTGATTTCTTAAAAAAAAAAAACCTAAAAATTTCCTCTAGCTTTATGCAGGGCACATTGACTTCAAAACAATAAACCTTCAGTGAGGATGTAGGTGCTAGACACTGTACTAGGCATAGGTGAAACAGAGTATTCCTTGCATGAATAATAAATAGAGACAGAATTTCTTGAAGGCATAATGCCTGTCAATCACTGTCCTCCATGTGGAAGTTTTGAATTCTGCAGTGTCTTGAGGACATTCTCCTGACTGACAGAGAAGTATCATGAAATAGTATAAAGAAATACTTCAGAACTTCGGAGTTGTGAGGGATCAGTTTAGATTATTAGAAAAAATTATTTATGTATAAAGCATTTACTTGGCATGTGCTCAGGATTGAGTGAAGCACTAATACCATTCTATTAGTGGTAATATTAATATTCATACATACTTTTATGGTTATGATTCCTTTAAAGGAGGAGAAAAAATATTCTCAGCAGATGACCTGTCCTATCACCTCCTTAATTATTTGTCCACAGATTTACCTGCAATAGTTCCCACCCCTTCTTCTTTCAGTCTTGTCTTGTTTAAGGCAAATCCCTACCATCTGAGTAGCAGATGATTTTTCTGTGACATTCAAGGTGAAGATACCTCTTTGCCAGAGTAATGGTCTTAACCCATTGATAAAAGCATTGCTACACTTACACTAGCAAATCACCATAGAAAATGCATGATAGGCATTAACCTAAGACTAGAACAGGATGGTCATTCTCTCCTATACACATAAGCCACAGATTATCAGATGTGGCTGGGGCGTAGGTGCAGGCTGGCTCTTGTAGACATTATCTTTGTCAACCTGAGATTCAGAATTTACTGGCTAGTTATCCAGGGGATCTTTGTAGATCTACCCCCTAAAGCAGCCCCCCAAATCTGAGGTGCAAGCTTAGGAATGTGTGTCGTTGGTTAGCTTTCATGCTGGGCCCATCTAGATGTCTTCCTGGATGAAAAAGGGAATGTGGGTTCCCACTCCAAGCCTAAGGAGGCTACTTCTCTCAGGATTGACGTCCCTGCTGAGCGGGAAGCTTGGCTCCCCGCCCTCCTCAGGAGGGCCCTTTGCTTTGCTAGATCAGTCACCAGCACTGATAGTGAAAGGGCAGTCCTCTGGGAAAAGCACGTTGCTTTGGGATACTCAAATTACTCACTGAAATAGTTTCCTCCACAAAGTAGGCAGTGGATTAAACACCAATCTGAGGGAGTCTTTCTCCTCTTTCAAAGCCCACATTGACCTGAGTGCCCTAATTTATGCCTTTTTCCTTCAAAAAACAGCACCTCATGCTTGTGCTTTACAGTTTACAAATAACTTTCACATCCGTTATCTATTGTGCTCTTAGCACCAGTTCTGCAGGTGAGGAGAACGTAGAGGAAGTGGGTAATTAAGGAGGTAATAACATCCCCATTTTACAGATGCAGAAACTGAAGCACTGGAAGATTTGGTGGTTCGGCAAAGGCCATACAATGACAGAACGGCGGTGATGGCTGTTGATAAGCCATTGAAGTCCAAAATAACTCTCTTGCCATTATACTTTTGGCTTTGATTTACAGTTTACAAAAAGCTTTTATGTATATTATTTCATTTACTTCTAAGGAAATTTGACCATAATGGTTGAGAGTATGAGTTAGATCTCTATCCCTGTTCCAGCATCACTGTTTACTTGCTGTGTGATATTGAAGATACCTCACTTCACTGACCTAAGTTTCCTTCTTGACAAAGTGAGGATAAGAATAGCTTTCTTCTTTTTTTTTTAAGGAATTTTTTTAGTTCAAGTATAGTTGATTTACAATGTTTCAGGTGTACAGCAAAATGACTCAGTTACATATATATGTGTTTTTCAGATTCTTTTCCATTATAGGTTATTACAAGATATTGAGTATAGTTCCCTGTGCTATACAGTAGGTCCTTGTTGTTCATCTGTTTTATATATAGTAGTGTATATCTGTTAATCCCCAATTCCTAATTTATCCCTCCCCTGCCCCTTCTCCTTTGGTAACCGTAAGTTTGTTTTCTATGTCTGTGAGTCTAAGAACAGCTTTCTTACAAGGCAGTTGCGTGAATTAGAGATCCTATGTAGAAGCCACATGGTATAGCCTCTGACACCCAATAAATGCCCCAAAGGTGGCAGCTACTGCAGTTATTATCAGCCATACTATGAATCAAAAAATACCTTGACTGCTTTGCAAATGAGAAAACTGAGACCATGGGGAAAGGCAGAAGAAAATTCATTAGATTCCTAGGCTCCTTAAGAGAAAAAAGTGTTTGTAAATGTCCGTGGGGTGTGGAAGGTACAGGTGGCTCTGGCCACCATAACCAACATTCTTGGTCCAGTTTGATTTCAGATGAAGATTTTGAACAACTTGTGCTCTAAGGTTTTTCAGTGGCTGGTTTCGTTTTCAGATGAATGGAGTTAGGAACAATAAAATGGTACCAGGTGTCTGCGTTTGCTTCTCCTCTGGAGGCAAACCTCTGTTTACACCTTGAATAAATTGAAGTCAGCCTACTATCAAATCAAGTTCCCTCTGCTCCAGGTGCCAGAACATGTGCAGAGCACCTTCCAAAGGTGTTATATTAGTACTCCAAAGTGAGCTGGCAGTCCCCATGGTGTCACACTTGACCATCCAGAGCTTATGTTTACCGCAGACAGGTGTAGCCTGGTAGGACAAATTGAAAGCTGCTTGCAGCAAAATGAAAGAGTAACAGACAATACCAGTGTCACCTCTATTGGGACAGTTGCTACACTGGGGCTTGACACGTGAAAAATGCCGTGAATGCACTTTCAGCTCCAGGTGAGAGAGGGAGCTGGCTTGAGTCCCCACCTATGGGATGGTGTGCTGTTTAATGGCATCTGATCTCCTCACATGTGGGAGACATCCCGTCATAATTCATTCTCTACATTTCTCCGGGCTAATAGATGTGAGCACTGGGGCAGATAATCCAAGACTCATTTATACATGGCTTTGAAAATCCTTAAATAAATTTTTCAGCAAATTGACCTTCTTAATTTAGTTTTGCTTAGGCTCTTAATTTATAACTCGTATTCTTCTTAATGAACAGACCATCTCTAGCTATCTCTAGGGTCCCGGAAAATTTTTCGAGATGCAATTCTTGTAAATTTACTTTAAACCACCAACTCATATAGAATCTTAATAATATTGATTTACCTAGTACTTATTGAACATCTACAATGTGCCAGGAGCTAAAATAGCCTTGGTAATGCAGCAAGGAGGGAATTTCCCAGGCTGGTCAGGGAAGCAGAAATATTTCATATGATTATATAAGGCAGCAATTGCTAAGAACTTCTTCCCTCTGGAGATGTTGTCAAACTTCGACTGAATCACAATTCTACACCCTGGGATAGTCAAAACCTCTCTGCACACTTTCTGCAAGTTTCTGTGACTTACTTTCTATGTCTTCCTGTCTCCAGTGTTCCAGTGTTTCTGTATCAACACAGATACTGTTATCTACTCTCCCAGTAAGTGCAAATATAAAGCAAAGCCTCTTTCTCAGTTTGCCCCAGACCCCACTTTTATTTGCCACCAACAAATTGGGAGTTGAGTAATTTTGCTGGATAGTAACTGCCTAGTCACGGTGAATGTGTCACACATTTCAGATCACGGATTTTCCTACTATCTTGCTGGCTTCCTCTTCACCTCTGCCTCTGATGCTGGTCCCCTCATACTCATCTTCCTCTTCTAAAGCCTTCTCTCCTTTCTCCTTCTGCATGCATCCCCCACTTCTCTGCTTGAATCGCAGGAAGCAGCCCTATCAGGCCAGGCATCTACACAGGTTTATCAAAGCATGCCTTTTTTTAAAAGCAGATCTTTTACTGAAAGAGACTTTCCTAAGGAAATAACACCTTTCTGTTATTTACAGAAAATAAATAACACCATACTGTTATAATCATAATACAACAGTGTAAGTGTGATGAATAACAGTGTAAGAATATTATGAAGCACAGAGAAGGGGTATCTCACTTAGCCCGGAGGGAGTGAGTGGTGATCCTAACCAATGAGTGAAGTTGGCCAGACAAATTCGGCAGGTGAGGGTGAGGTAGGGAGGTAGGTCCTTTTAAGCAGAGGGACGAACATGAGCCAATGTTTAGAGATGAGAAGCAGAATAATATACAGAGGGAACTGCAAGTAATTCAGTGTTTCAGAGCAAGAAGACGGTGGAGAGAGTGGTAGCAATTGAGGCTGGAGAGGCAAGAAGGGCTGGGTCGGGGAGGTTCTGAAGCGTCGTGTTAGGGAGCTTAGATCTGACCGCACAGACCATGGCGAGCCACTGACAGGCCAAAGCATGGGATAGACACGGATTTTTGTTTTGGCTTGATCACTCTAGTGGCTATGGGTATCTGTAATCTAGAGATGCAGAGCAGGAAATGCTTAGATTATCATCTAGTCCATAACCAGTTCACAGAATTTGAGGTCCCAATAGTGAATTCTTCGATAGCACACCAGTCTGCCCATCCAGTGCCCAGCATGCTGAGGTGCAGGCCCAGAGACTCCTGGGCACACTCTCTGACCCACACAGCAAATGGGAGCCCTTCCCTCCCACCTAGCTGAGCAGTCCGTGACAAACTTTCTTTGAGAGAGTCTTGTAATATGAGAAGCAAATGTAAAATTCTATAAGCTTATTTTGCTAAAGACTAAGCAGTAGGTTGCCTTTGCTTTTCATAGTCCTGTGTTAGGGATCAGGTAGACTATTTCCCCTAAGGTGATAGCTCTGTAGGCAAATAATGCAGGAATAAGTAAAATATGCTTTCTTCTCCTATCTATTATAGCTTCTGGCTCTGAAATAGGAAGCACCCTGCGTTTCCAAATGCTAGAAGGATGAGAAAAGTTCGGTCCCTTTGCAATGGGAGGTGTATGTGCTGGCAGGGGAGTGAGGGGATATAACCCTGAAATACTGAAAACCTGAGTAATAGCGAAATTTTCTGTTAGGTTTGTGATCAGTGTTAGAGAAGTTATCTTTTGTCCCAAAAGTTTAAAGATATGATTTGTAAAGCATCCAGGAGAACCATGGATGGAGCCACTGCTTAACTGAGGACGACATCCCCAAAGACCTGGTATCGTTCTGAGAGCAGCCTAGGATTGCCTCAGAATCTCTTACTCCACCTGGCATTCTTGTCTGGCATTCCCAATCTGGAGCATGGCTTTGGGTCCCACACTGGGCTCTTTCTTCTGAGCCTTAACTCTTTTCTCTTCCATATATTCCAGAGAATAATGGAATGACGCTGGTTCTTAGAGTTGACAAACCTGGCTTTTGATCTTACTCCTATTATTTTCTAGCCAGGTAGCTTTGGGGGAGGGGTAAGTATCTTCTCTGTGCCTTGGTTGTCTCATTGAGGAAATGCAGACAGTCTGTTATGTCTCACAAGATCGCTGTGACGATTCATCATAATGGATCTAGAGAACAAGTATAGTGCCTGGCACATAAATGCTCAAATAATGACAGCCACTGATAATGTTAACCTCAAGTAAATTTAAGCCAATACCAGGACCACTGCTCAGGCTTAATTTGTGTGTATGTATCTTCAATTCTGTACCTGGATTAAACCTAATGTAAATGAATGAAGCATCTGGGATCCTGTTTCTCATGAATATATTTCCTCTGTATACATATATGCCAGTGGATCTGGAGACCTTTTAAGGATAAACAGCCTTCCTATTAAATATCAAAGATGAGATTAATATAACTGGCTGGATAACTGCTCTCAAATGACCAACACAACAAGGGAAAATTCCAGCTTAGTTTGGTACAAGCACTGAGGTACAAGTCTGTGGTCTGAGTTGTAACAACACAGTGAGCCAATGAAAAAGCCAAGTGCATGGCATCACTATATGGAACTTCAGTTTACAGCTTGCGTTCAGACAGCACCTTTCAGTCTTCTTAACCCTTTGTTGTAATCCTCCTGCACTATAGATGGAGGCCAGTTCACCCACTCTCTAGAATGAACCTGGAGAAAAACTCCCCTTTATGCCTCCAAATCATATATGTTTCAAAGAGTTTTATATTTCCAACAGGAAAGAGTTGCTGATATAATATAGAAGAGAACTGTCCAGAGGCTGTGGTATTTAAAAGTCAATGCTAAGTTTGTTGTTTTAAAGAAAGATTCGGGGGATATTGCCAACATTTATATTTCATATTGCTTGTGGAATTGCTTTCAATTCTGTCTCACTTAGGTCTCTGTAGAGTAAAGATTCCTAGGTTGCTATGGAAAATATGCACGTAAGCTGACTGCTGTGGTAACTAGTCACATATGGTGGAGAGATATAACATGACAGGATTTGCATAACTAATTTGAGCATGTTAGTGAACAGCACAATCTGTGCCTAGGAGCCTAAGTATTTGGAGGCTTTTTTTTTTTTTTTAAACTTTTTGGGTTTATTTATTTATTTATTTATTTATGGCTGTGTTGGGTCTTCATTTCTGCGCGAGGGCTTTCTCCAATTGCGGCAAGTGGGGGCCACTCTTCATCGCGGTGCGCGGGCCCCTCATCATCGCGGCCTCTCCTGTTGCGGAGCACAGGCTCCAGACGCGCAGGCTCAGCAATTGTGGCTCACGGGCCCAGCTGCTCTGCGGCATGTGGGATCTTCCCAGACCAGGGCTCAAACCCGTGTTCCCTGCATTGGCAGGCAGACTCTCAACCACTGCGCCACCAGGGAAGACCTGGAGGCTTTTTATATTATTGTGCACACGAAAGTATTAAGTACTAGTGTCTGTTTTTTATATTGTCCGTTTTTGACTTCTCTCTCATTTCAGGCATCAATTCACACAGTTTATGACTATATAAAGGTGTGACATTGTGTGTGAGTATGTCTGTGAGCTTATAAAGTTGATTCAGTCTCATTATTTTATAGCTACACCTGGAGTCCTAAGTCTAAGGCTGTTTTTCACAACATGAAAAGGATCTAATTAAACTTCTATATTAGTTTATCACTATTCAAATCAACTCAATTTAATTAAAGTTTATTTGGGGTGGTTCTTTGCTAGTTATTGTAAGTATTTTTATTTGAGGTGCTGCTATTTGCCCAGATCATGCTGTTTCTATCTTCAGTGCCTACAATGCTTTTGTCTATATCTTAACGTAGAATAGTGAGAGATGAATGGTAGGTAGGAAATACCTGTGGTAATATAAACAGCCTCAGTTCTGGTGTCATGTTCTACAGTATAAAGCATACTATGAAACAGATTTTTAAAAATGGGATGAACCTATATGTAGTATCATGAGCTAATGTCAATAACATTAGAGAAAACAATAAA